>NC_137814.1:48350697-48370697 GCF_963921795.1 Nannobrachium achirus | reverse complement strand
GAGGCGTTGCGTGCTTGTAGATCGGCTGTTTTCGCTACTTTTGTGTGACAGCCTTGTATGATGAAGCAAGGCTTTACTTGGTGAAAAAACGTACAAACTTAGATACTAGGTTTCTGCCCGACAGTGACGATATACTTTGGTCATACCACAAATTTACGATTTTCTGAAACATCTTGAACAACAAAATGTGAAAGAAAGTAATGGTTTTGACCTGCCCAAAATAAGGACACCACCAGGGTTAATGTTGTCAAATGATAAGCCTTCCCTGTGCAGTGAAATCCCCCTCAGACTGATGGATGGTGAAATTGACCTTTTTAAACACAGAGGGAGTGCATTTGAAACCAAAGTAGAATGAACGTTTCGGTACCAAAGACTGTTTGCAGTTGGGATTATACGCTCACATAGTTTAGTTTGGTACATTTCTGCACACCTAAGAGAGAGTGTTTCCTAAAACAAACACGTTCATTCATTAAATAATAATAATTAGACCTATATATCCGTAGGGGAAATTCACTGTTCTCAGGTTCAATACAAATATGTTTTATTGAACATATGCAGATGCATACACGTGCATCTGCATCTGCATGCATACAGACACAGGCATACATATAGATATGCTCTATATATATATATATAGTACATGCTGTAGGCTTGGAAGAAGAGCCACGGTGAAACGTCAGTCTGCATTGCTGCAAATAACTCTTTGATCTGCAGCGAATATGGTGCTCCCAGCCACTCTTTCATCTGTGATAGTCATCTCATCAAATGTCCTGTGCTAGACATTTCCCATTGTGACATGCACAGTATGCTCACACACACACGCACACACACCGCGCACACGCGCAAGCACACACGGCCGACGATAAAAGGGACCACTTCTCTCAGACAAACACTGTATTGTAACAATCTGCACTATAGAGGGCCACAGTGACAAGGCCTGCAGGCCTGAGTTGATGCCGATGATGATGAAGAAGAAGACGACGATGATGATTTTGAGCACCCGGCCTGCCTCTTCTCTGTGGTGGCGGTGGTGTACCGTGTCAGGGGGGCCCCTCGGAATCCCTGTCCCACTGCCCTCGGGGACCTCTGAAGGCCCCTTTGAAGTCTGAAAGCTTATAGCCTGCCCAGTAAGGGCACCCAACACTTACCATTAACCCTCGCGTCCAGAACGGCAGTTCCTTTTGAAATGCTGAGCACCACAACATGGCCTTTAAACACTATATCGTTGCTGTCGGGGCTGAAACCTCATATCGCCACATATTTAACTTTTCTTTTCATAAATTAACACCTCGCTTGATCATTCCACACGGGCTGCTGGCGGCCCTGTGGCACACGTGCGGCCCTCACCTTCATTTAATGCAGCCCGCAGGCTAATATCAGAATACTGATATATTATTGATTTCAGCTGTTACAATTCCAAACATGCAAACACGACCCCGCTTTAATTACTTCAGTCTACCATAAAAATTGTACTTTTCAGAATTCCAGTTTAAAAAAATAGCAAAAATAGCAGATCTACGTGCGTCGCGTTTTGAGCTTGTAGATTGGCTATTTTTGCTACTTTTGTGTGACATAGAATAACAAAGTAGGGCATTAAATTACGAAAAGGTATATGCAATGTGGCCCTCTGGAGTGAGTGTGGAAACATAGTGGCCCTCTCCAACAAAGTAGAGCATTAAATTACGAAAAGGTATATGCAATGTGGCCCTCTGTAGTGAGTGTGGAAACATAGTGGCCCTCTCCATCATCAAAGTTGGCCACCACTGTAATCTACAGCGACATACAGCAGTATGAGGTATATATTCTCCTAAAATGTGATTCAACAGTAATTGTTGGATTGGATGCAGGGACGTGCTGGCCATTGGGAAAAGTGGGACAACTCCCGAACGGCCTTTTCATTCCCGGCCGGTCGCACAAGGTCGCACAAGGCCGCACACAAGGCCGTCGCACAAAAGTAGTGAAAACAGCAGATCTACAAGCACACAACGCCTCGGCGTTGTGTGCTTGTAGATTGGCTGTTTTCACTAGTTTAAATAATTTTTAAAATGATAAATACAAAACAAACGGTTTTGGACATACAAGGTTTCCACCCGACAACGACGAAATATAACTTGCAGTAATTGGCCCACTGGCTTGTCACTTGTCATGATCTGAAATGGCAAATCTTTGAGTAGCAGCAGCGCTATAGAGAGAGATCTCTCTCTATAGCGCGCAATGAGGGCCTCTACAACTCTTTTTCCCGGGCTGAATCAGGGGCCCAGCACGTCCCTGATTGGATGCCACTCCACTCCTGCCTCTCATATCCTGCACCCGACACCACTAAGACCCCCACCTCCTGTGGTGGGCACAGCACCTTCCAATTCTCTGCCTTACCTCAGATTAGAAAGTGATTCAAAACCATAGACTGTAAAAAAATATATGGACGACGCGAAGCCATTGGTTTCTATGCGGCGAAAATGACGCTTTTTTTGTCCCTTGTATGGGTGTCGCCATCATTGTTTGAATGGTACCCCAGGAATCATAAGGAATGCTATTGGCTGCCAACGGTCACGTGCAACCGCAGGGATACATGGGAGAATGTGGTCGGAGCCTCCCGAAATACAGCACACGAAGAAGAACACAGCCGGCTGGTATCAGTTTAGTTGGCCCACGCACCCCGCAACTTTATCATAAATTTTAACATAAATGGGTCCATATTTGCACAAAACACATATCACGGTAATTGAAAGGCAGTTTTCCACTAGCGACAGGAACCATAAAGTATTTATGACGATGTTTATTAAGGTTAGAAAATCAAAGAGGAAAATGAATGGGGTCCAGTGGAGAACAAATCTTTTTGGTACCTCGCGGAGGGAAAACAGCGCAACTAGCGGCCAATCATGGGATCTTTCTCTTCCGGGAAAGCTTCATGAATAATCCAGCCAACTACACCCCTGTTCAAAACATCCCGTTCTGTCCAACCTTGAGTCAATCAGTTGTCTGTGAGGATAACATCTAGCATTTCCTAAATTGTTATCTTGTTGTGTTTAATTGCTAGTCTGCCATGTACGCTTGGCCTGTGTTTTTGCTTTTTTTTAAACTGCACCTTGTTGTCCCTTTCACATATTTTATTCATGATTATTAATGCTCTTAAGTTTTTCATTTTTGACATGTGACCCCAAATCTCAATCACAGCTGACAGTTTGTATACACACACACACACACGCACACACACGCACGCGCGCACACGCACACACACACACACACGCACACACACACACACACACACACACACACACACACACACACACACACACACACACACATACACACACACACTGACGAACGCACATAGAAAGGCACACAGCCGGCACAGGGTTGTGACTTCCCGACTCCACAGAGTGTCGTAGAGTGTGAATCCCGAGTGTGAGTGACTCACGGTGTTGAGCTCATGGCCCATAATGTGTTGCTAACCGTTAAACGCTACTGGCAGGGGCCGGGGCAGGGGCGTGTTCCCCCCCGACCGCTGTTCAAAGCGCTGGAAGCATGACTCGTGTCATATGAGAGGAGACTTTGTTGGTAACTTAAAAAAATAAAAAAATAAATAAAAAAAGTCTCAGGGATTTTTCGGCAATGACTGTGCGTGAACCTCACTCCCACGCCCATGTGTACGCATTAATGTTGTTGCCCCGGCCAACATGTTAGTCTAGATACAAAGAAAGACCCAGACAGCCCAACATCCCACTTCTATCCCTCACTGGG
This sequence comes from Nannobrachium achirus, assembly GCF_963921795.1. Classification (NCBI taxonomy): domain Eukaryota; kingdom Metazoa; phylum Chordata; class Actinopteri; order Myctophiformes; family Myctophidae; genus Nannobrachium; species Nannobrachium achirus. The sequence continues at coordinate 48,366,956 of NC_137814.1, read as the reverse complement.
CTCCTTTATAGCCATTTCTTTTCAGGCTATGGAGCGCTGAAGTTAAAAAAGTGGAATATGGATTTCACCACAAAAGTGAGGCGGGAAAAAAAAGAAAAGAAAATCAATTGGCAACAGAAGAAGAGAGTGTGAGCTTTCCGTAGCAGAATTTATTGACTTCCATATTTGACATTGTTAAACCGGTGGATGACTGCCGGGAGCGCTAATGTCACTGATACTGCAGGGCCGCCGCGTATGTGACGGTGGATTCACACTAGGTTTTTGTCCTTCGTTACTGTGCAAAGTCTGGACAAATGCCGAAAGCCCAGTATGAGAGCTGCTAATAGCATCCTGCACCGAGTGCCCGGGTCCAGCAGTAATTAACTACAGCCTGGCAATAATTGGGAGCTTTATACGCCATTAATCCGCACAGATCCGCGTGCAAATCTGCCAGTGCCGTCAGTTCAGAAAAGGTATGGCAACATGACTGGTGTCTTCGTGCGCGTGCAAGACACCAGTCATGTTGCCATACCTTAGCAACAGGCATGATACATTTATTTTAAGAAGTACATTCTATTTTTTCCCCCCGTTTCTACGGTTTCTTGTGCTGGATATGGCAGCCTGGAATGGTTGTTCAAGTGCAGCTAAACTTGTTAGTAAACGTGCCGCAATTAACAATAATGAATTGCACCTGTGCAGCTGACTTGCGGAACCTGGGAATATACCTTTTTGTCAAGATTGGGAGAATATAATTATAATACCTTGTTAAAGTGACCATTTTGTTAAATTTTGCATTTGCATAGGTGGGGTTGGCGATAGGGCCTTTCTGTGGTGAGTTTGCATGTTCTCCCCGTGTCCCCTTGGGCATAGGCCCTCACACAAAAACATGCAGTAGTCCTGGTTTCTATACTACCTCCCCCTAGCCAGCCGGGTGCTCCCCTATGTCCCCTGGCGCGGCAGGGGGAGAGTGGAAACCAGGACTACAGGTTAGGTAGTCACCGGGTGAGAAAAATGGGTTACAAAAACCGTGGGATAAAAAACATAAAAAAAAGAAAAAAAAGAAAATGCATTTGCAGTTATTTTACTGTAATTTAACAACATAATAACCAGAACAGATAGACAAAGAGACATTCATGGATTTATATTTAAAAGTAACTTTTATTTTCCCCCCTGGACCCAGGGTATGGCAGCTGCATACCCCTGCCATACCCAATTGACGCCCCTGAAATCTGCTCACATAATCAACAAGCAGGAGTAGCACACAGTTGTTGCACTCCTCTTCTCTGCCTCTCTATCTCTATCTCACTCTCATCTCTCACTCTCACTCCCATCCCTCCCTCTCTCTCTCTCTCTCTCTCTCTCTCTCTCTCTCTCTCTCTCTCTCTCTCTCTGTCTCCGTCTCTCGCATCCACACATACTTGGAAAATATGCTTTCATTTTTCTGTTCTCGACTGTCTGTTTTCGGTCGAGCTGTCTGAGATGCAGACCGAATTGTGGCCACTTCTTCCGACTGCTGGAACACTCACGCATGCACATGGGCACACAAGCATGCACGTGCGCGCACGCACGCGCACACACACACACACACACACACACACACACACACACACACACACACACACACACACACACACACACACACACACACACACACACACACAGAGACCAGGATGCCTCGTGTTTGTCCTGGACAGAAGCACATTAAGTCAGTCGACTGTGAGGGAATGGAGAGAATTTGAGCTTGGAGGAAGTTATAGAGGACTTCTGCAGACTTTGTAATGGTTTATTATTGTCACTTTTCCCCTGCTTTTTCCCCCCAGTCAAACAGGGAAGGGCCATAATAAGATCTGCTCAATATCTGGGCCTCTAACCTAGCCCTGCCCAGTGCGATTGTCTACCGTACACAAACACAGACGATAAACAAATATTATTGTAAATCCGGTTCACTACACTGGCTTTAGTCAGACATTATCCCACAGATTACGCCCAAGCCCAAACAAACACACACTCACGCAAAACGTACAGTCTTTTATTTGTTTCCTCATAAGGGCTGTGCACACATTTGCACGCTCTGTCGCCTTTTCTAACTCTCCGTCGCACGAGCACAAACACGCCCACACGCGGCAGCACGGATTTCTGATATGAATAGGATGCATACAAACGCACGCAGGAATTGAGCCTTCGGTGCCCTCGAACCCATCCTATCATCTTACTGGAGAATGTTTGTGGAAAGGGAGAGCAAGAGAAATGGGGAGAGAGAGAAACAGAGGGAGAGAGAGAGAGAGAGAGGGAGAGAGAGAGAGAGAGAGAGAGAGAGAGAGAGAGAGAGAGAGAGAGTGAGCAGGGGCGTCACAAGGGGGTGAAAAGTGGGAGTTACTAGGGCCCAAGGTGGAGGGGCCTTAATTATTTTATACTTTAGCTATTGAAAAATAGCAGATATACAAGCTCACAGCGCGGCACCGAGTGCCGCGCTGCGAGCTTGTAGATCTGCTGTTTTTGAAATGTCATGTGTGCAAATCTTTGAAAATATGTTTTTTTTTTAGCAAATATTTGTAACTCAAATTTAGCTTCTGGGGGGTCCCTGGAACAAAATATTTTGAGATAGCGGGTCCGTGGCCAAATACATATCATTTTGGGGGTCCTTCACATGAAAAAGTTTGAGCACCACTGATATAGAAACAGGATTTGAAATATTCAGACTCCGTCACAAATGTTCACGTTTTTTCAAAAATAGCAGATCTACTGTACCAGCTCGCAGCGCGGCACTCGGTGCCGCGCTTGTAGATCTGCTGTTTTTCAATAGTTAAAGCACAAAATGTGAGTGAATCCTTGTACCCAGGGCCCAGAATTTGGTGTGACATCCCTGAGGGCGAGTGGGGCACAGAAGGAGGAGAGGCGAGCCTGCAGAATATTGCATATTTTTGCTAGCAGATTGAAAACCCTTATGAGAATACCTGATTTGTCCTCGGATGCCAGAGTAATTTCACAGCCTTGCAGGGAGTGGGACGGGAGGTGAGGAGGCTGGCATCTTTCTTTGTTTTTTTTGTGCTTGTGTTTCTTTAGTTTTTTTTCTCCTCCAGTCCCTCCTCACCCCCTCACCTGCTTAAACAACACCACCAGGCAGCGCTTGTCTCTGATTCCATCTGTTTCCGCCCTCGTCTATGCTCAAAGATATTTCTGTCATTTTATATACAGTATACACACACACACACACACACACACACACACACACACACACACACACACACACACACACACACACACATAGAGAGTGATCCTGTACCGAATGTTGAAAAGCTCCTTGATGGTGTTGAAATGTACTTAGCATCACCGGCGGCCGCACACCGTTACATCATACACACACGCACGCACGCACGCACGCACGCACGCACGCACACACACACACACACACACACACGAACGCACGCCCACTACTGTACTGTACTGTACTGTACTGTACTGTACTGTACTGTACTGTATTGTAGCTCAGTAACAGCTTTTAGCCGTGCCATTGTAATGTTTCAGCATAGTTCTGTTTCATAACCACCGTCCATGGCCTGTGACCAACATGCTGTAGACTTATCTGTAAACAGCGCAGCTCCGCCTATAAGCCAGCCAGCTCAACAGTGTTCAGCATTGTCTCAGGTGCCAGGCAGGGGTGTGGAGGCCGCGTCGTGTCGGAACAAAGACGCAGCACGCAAGGAGTTGATCTCTTCTACCCCCCCCTCCCCCCCCCCCCATGCCACCTCACGCCCTCAGGCTGGCGCGGAAGAGGAGGACTCGCACATTTTCACATTTTTCGCGATGCGGCGCGGGCGGCATGGATGGGTCTTTTCAGGGACGTTTCAGAGAATGTTAGAGAGGCAGGGGCTTAAATGTCTGAAAGGGCCTTTTGGTGAAAATATCGAAAATAGCAGACCTCCAAGCTCACAACTCGCCGCAGTGAGCTTAGAGGTCGGCTATTTTCGATACTTGATACCACTCTGAACCAAGCATAATCAAGTCAATACTGGAGATGTGGTGTACGGCATGGATTTCATGGAATTCTTTCAACAACAAACTGCATTTGTGGTCTGGAAAGGGCACTTTTTACAGATGGATAAAAGGGCAGGGGCCTGGGTCTTTTCAAAGCTTGCCGCCGTGGTTTCAAGTCGTGGGGCGAGCGGTAAACCTTCCTCTACCTTCGGAATGTCGCTCGCTTATGCGTTGTTGTCACCTCCTCCTCCTCCGTCTCCCCCAGCAGCTTTGTTGACTGTACACCTTGCCTTGGTGCCTGAGTGGTTTGAGGCCAGACTTTATGGTTTTTCATAGCGTGCTTAGCTGTTTTATGGCGGTTTATTGATTGAGTGGCGTTTTTCTTTATTTTTATTAACTGGTTAGCTTTGCATAATCGTCTCTGTCATGTGGAAACCTCATACCATTAGTGCCTACTGAGATTGGCAGATTTCACCCAGGTTTTTCATCTCACTCACGTCACTTTGTCTGCTGACCTCACTCAGCAACGAAATAAAAATAAAATAAAATAAAATTAAATTAAAATAAAACAATTCACAGGAGGCAAGCAGTGATCACCCCATGATGTGCATTGTGAACTGCAATGTAGTTTTAAATGAAAACTACATTGCAGGCACTTTTTTTTTGAGTAAAAAACAAAACAAAAAAAGAAGAAGACACGTGTGACATGTGTGACCTTGGCAGGTTCCCCCAGAAAATGGGCCAATCTCAACAGGCACCAACGGTATCTCTCATATGTCCGAAACTGTTTCTTTTCAGGCTTCAAATAAATAAAATAAACTGCTTGAGAAAGGTCTCACGACCGCAACGTTGCTCTATTAAATTACCCTCTGGAACGTACAAGTGGCAGTGTGCGGGTTCATCTGTCTCATCGTCAGATTCCTTCCTAAAGGATTCAAAAGGCGTGTGGATCTGCTACTTTTGATATTTTTGTGCGAAGTAGGGCGTTAATTTATCAAAAAGTAAACACAAAAAGTAAAAAATATGGATATAGAGTAAAAAATATGGATATAGGAGGTTTCTGCTCGACAGTAACGATATGCCGTGTCTTGTACCAGCCCATGAAGTTATGACTGCCGGAATGGGGGAGTGAAATGCTACGTATGAGCGGCTTTTACAAACTGCTCAAGAGACTCATTGAAACCCAGAGCTGGTTCTCAGTGCAGCAGCACAAATCTTATCTTCTACCAGACAGCAGATTTTGAGAAGGAAATAGAGAGAGAGAGACAGACAGAGAGATTGACCACCCACTGGATATTAGCATAAAGTAGCTGTCAGGTGTAAACGATCCAATGTACTCAAGCACAGGCACTTCTTAATGCTTCATTTCATTCATCAGTTAAATATTTATGAAACCCACAGGCAGAATTTCACTAGTGCTGATCCACGTTGACGTCTCGGGTGACAATGAGTTAAGGGTCTAAGGCAGGGGTCTTCAACTTTTTCAGGCCAAGGACCCCTTAGTTGAGAGAGATGCAAGGACCCCCACAACCTTTTCATAGATTCCATATAGTTTCATCATTTGACAGCACGATCATCAGTGTATTTTGGAATCATGTAAATATGTGTTTTCAGATATTTAAACACTTGAAACGTCAATACTTAATAAACTTGACCTTTTACTAAGTACTTAGTCTGCTCTTTTTCCCCTCTACTCCAAAGCTCTTTGCCAAAAATATAGGCAATCTACAAGCTCGTAGATCTGCTATGTTTGGCTTAAGTTCTCCGAATATGGACGCTAGGGTTCAAGTGGTTAATATAAAAAAGGAGAAATAACTTGTTTCTATCACACAAAAGATTTTGGAGGACCCCCTGTAGTAACTCTGAGGACCCCCTAGGGGTCCCGGACCCCCTGTCGAAGACCCCTGTTCTAAGGTTTCAAAGAAGCATTTGCATTGCAACACTTTCTGTGTAGCTTTGTCATGTCATACAATCAAAGCATGAATAGCATTCATTTGAGAGAAGAAAAAATATGAAATATTTTAGATACAAGGTTTCTGCCCAACAACGACGATATAAAAGTCTTCAAGAAATCACATTGGAACACTGCGTCTGTTCCCCTGAACAAGAGTTTGAATATCGCCTCTCTGCTGTTATTGGAACATCACAATGTCACTGTAAAGTTTGTTGCAGTCACCTCGTGCGTGCACAGTGATTGGAACAGGAAAGAATAACAAATAAAAAGCTGAAGAGAATACATATTGACAGCTCTCGCGAGCTGCAACATGATCCAAACTAAACAGACAAACAAACAGACAAAGTGTCTTTGGGTGGCGGCCAGCCTGCGATGCCACCGTGATGTGGCAGCGCATTGTTTCCGGGGCGACCGTGTCTTAATCGATTCCCTACCCTAATTTACATACTTTTCAGAACGTGCCCGGCAAGGCGAGCCGTGTGCCGTGTTTAAACGCCCACGCAGCCACGCACGCACGCACGCACGCACGCACGCACGCACGCACGCACGCACGCCCACTCACACTCACACTCACACTCGCACTCACACTCACACAAACGGTAAACATTATCTCAATAGCCAGACGCATTACATTGGGTGTCCGTTCCCGTGTTCAGCACAATTCCACCAAGTGTTTCGCTCTCAGACTAATGAATATGGTTATTGAATTACATGGTTTTTCATTTGGTTACTTTGCATAAGGAAAGGTTAATAGGTTTATCACGCCTGCTATCCAGAACCGAGGAGGGAATTCACTCTCTCCTTCCTCAACTCTCTCTCTCTCTCTTTCTGTCTGTCTGTCTGTCTGTCTCTCTCTCATCTATATTCTTTTTGAATCCCCCCCCCCCTTCCCCCCACCCCCCCCTCACTCTACAGTCAGTTTCTCTGAGGCTATCTCCGCTACTTACTTACAGGCTTCTGCGGAAATATCTGCACTGATACTCAAAATCTTCAAATTTATTTTTTTCTTTGCACTAACATTCTGAATTATTAATATATGGATTTTTTCTTGCTCTCTCTCACTATCTTTACAACTATTCCAGAGTCAGTCACTCAGACCCTCAGCATCTGTTTGTTTACAATCGCAGAGAGGTTTTTCAGGGACATGGATGTGTGATATATGCAGCACACAGACATCAGTTGGTCAGAATAACACCATGTCGATGCCGAGGGAGAAAAAGAAAACGTTTTGTTGCATGTCTGACAAATTGGCTCCTGCGGCTGCCGATTCCAATGCATGCACCTGATGTCTGCATAAACACCATCATGGACTTTTCCTGCTGTTTTGCGAAGGTTAGATTTTAGGCATAGTTTCTGTGAGGTTATAGAGTTAAAGTTAGGGTTAGGCATAGTGTTTATGAGGTTAGTGTTAAAGTTAGGGTTAGGTATAGGTATAGTTTCTGTGAGGTTAGAGTTAAAGTTAGGGTTAGGCATAGTGTAGGGATAGGAGAATTCCGGAACACTTTCCCAGAATTGAACCTATCTAGTTTTATTTTCGTTTCGTTCCTCTTTAAAGGAACTTAAGTTTACCATTTTAAGTCAACGTAAACAAAATCTTATGTTCTCAGAGTTTTGTGTCGTGCACATGGGTTCTATTTTTAGTCACACAGCATATCAAAGCACACCCCCTTTGCATGTCCCTCAAAATAGGTCAAAAGGAGTACGTTAACTGTGTGTTCTCTGTACAGGCTGTAACGTAAGCCCAAACCATAACCATAAAAATGCATTATTGCCAGCGCTGTCTAACATCGTTCACACGCTTCTCCATCTAAGCCGCCCTTACATGCCTCACAGGGCAGTGGCGAAACCGGAGAGGTCCGGGCTATTGTGATGGGCTTTCGCTTTTGCGGTTGAATTATACAAGTGAGATGTTTCACCTCATTCCTCTGGGACGGCCCAACTAGAGTTTCACGGGGGGGACAGGTCTGCCGTGTTTTACTGTCCGTCGACGTATAGGCTACATCAGGGGCGTCACACCAAATTCTGGGCCCTGGGTACAAGGATTCACTGCGGGCCCCCCGTGAATGTTAACTATTGAAAAATAGCAGATATATAGCAGATATTGTATATCTGCTATTTTAGAAAAATCGTGAAAATGTGTGCAAGAAACGTATGTCAAGGACCCCCATTGTCCCCAAGATGATATGTATTTGGCCACGGACCCCGATCTCAAAATATTTAGTTCCAGGGACCCCCAGAAGCAAAATTTGAGTTAGAAATGTTCGCAAAAAAAAAAAAAAAAAAGATTTTCACACATTTTCGCAACTTTTCAAAAATAGCAGATCTACAAGCTCGCAGCGCGGCACTCGGTGCCGCGCTGTGAGCTTGTATATCTGCTATTTTTCAATAGATAAAGTTATTAGGGCCCCTCCACCTTGGGCCCCAGTAACTCAGTCCCACTTTCCTACCCCTTGTGACGCCCCTGCATGGGCTACATATGTTGTTCCATTGTCGTGTTGCCATAGCTCGGGGCCCGGGCGAGCGAGGGCGTATAGCTGCTTTGTGTACAAACGAGCTACAGCGGTCTACTGTGTCTATACAGTGATCTCCAGAGCGATGGATACGTTTCAATTTTTTTCCTCTGCTCAGCAACGCCGTGCGCACAGTGCTAACCACCGGCAAGAGAGACAGGAGGAATAGCAATGACCGCATAACTGTTCTTTAAACCTATTCAGAACGGGTATATATTGTGTATTATTATTTTATGTTTTAACTATTGAAAAATAGCAGATGTATACAAGCTCACAGCTTGTAGATCTGCTATTTTTGAAAAATTGTGAAAATTAGAATTTTGACCCGATTCTATAAGTGTCTTTTGAGTCCTTCTAAGATTTTTTGAAAAACCTATGTTTCTATCACTTACCTGGAGCTCAGTTTGTCTGTTCTTGAGAGACTACTATGTCAGTGGTTCTCAAACCTTTTCATGTGAAGGACCCCCAAAATTATATGTATTTGGCCACGGACCCCTATCTCAAAGTATTTAGTTCCAGGGACCCCCCAGAAGCAAAATGTGAGTTACAAACGTTCGCTTTGAAAATACATATATTCAAAGATTTGCACACATTTTCATGACTTTTTCAAAAATAGCAGATCTACAAGCTCGCAGCGCGGCACTCGGTGCCGCGCTGTGAGCTTGTATATCTGCTATTTTTCACAGGTTAAAGCATTCAATAATTCTAGGCCTAAATGGGTTAATTACTTTGACTCTATGTTTCTGCAGAATTAAAAAATGAAAAGGTAATGCAGTATTCATCCCGCTTGTTGAGCGACAGCCAGCCAGGTCTCGTGTTGAGGTGCTTATCTTTAGGGAAATAACAGAACAATGTTTGCATGTCGATTCAAGAGCTCCTTGCTTTTGTCCGTCAGGGCATCCGTGTGCTTCGTCTCCCTTTATTTCTTTTGAAACGGCCTGTCGTCTATATGTATGTGATGTAGTCATCATCAGTCAGAGGCTTAATCTGTTGTTTGTGTTTTCCGGATAATCGAGTGGGAGTGAGGGCCTGCAGACCTTCCCCTTGCATGTACACTAGTACTGTGTGGAGTTCTATGGAGGGACCCCCCTCTGAGTCACCTCTCAGCCTTCATATCGCGTAGCCCTGATCATCCCGCCCTCCCCTCTCCGCAGGTCTTGTCAGTTGCTCGGCTGACAAGCTGTTCAAATCCGGGTAAAGGCAAGGTCACGCGCGTCCCACGGGTGATCCTGTCCATCCACTTCAGGAACGTGCGGCGGTGCGGAAATGAGATGCAGATTGAAAGGGGCGTCTGCGTGTCGTCGCTGACAGACAAGAAACCTTGTATGTCCATGAAATGGAAGGGACATTTAAATAAAAAGTTGTTAGCAGATCCACAAGCTATTATCACTCCTTTAGTTCGACGGCGACGCTCTTGTATGACAAAGAATTGGACATTAAATGACGAGAAAACATAAAAAGTTGAAGTTCGGGTCCCGTTCACGACGACCTTTGCTGCGTGTCTCTCCCTGTCTCTCTCCCTGTTTACTGTCCTATCAATAAAGGCATAAAGGCTCCAAAACTAATCTTAAAAAAGTTGAAACCTGGAGATACAAGCTTTCTGCCTGACAGCGACGACGTGTGTCTTGTCTGTGTGCGTTCGAGCGTGAATGTGCGTATGCGCTATTTTGATGCATTTCTAGGTCAGTTGCCTCGCTGCGCAGATCAATAATATTCCATTAGATCTTGGTAGAACAGAGCATGTATATCATCTCTGTCGGGGTGGAAACCTCATATGTCCAAAACCGTTATTTTTCAGGATTAAAATTGAAAGAAATGGGCAAAAGTAGCAGACAGACAAGTTCCAAAGTTTCAAACTTAACTTGTGATCTGCTACTTTTGATGCTTTGGTGTGACGCCTTAGTATGATCGAGCAGGGCTTTAATTTTAAAAAACACAAAAAGTTTCGGCCATGGAGATGGGAGGTTTCTGCACCGGGAATGCACAGAAGCCATCCACCTGCTGACTTCTGCGCTCGCTCCAAAGGATGGCGTGCTGGCTGCATCGCCTCCAGGAGAGCTCCACCTTCAGACGCGATGTGACGGAACAAAGGAACACCTTGATGGTGGAGGACCCCCTTCCAGGGAGGGCCAGCGGGTGGTCCAATTAGACGGGACCCCATGCTGGGAGAGGAGGGCCAGTCAAAACGTGGATTGCATGGGCGGCGCGTTGGGTTTTCGCGAGGCGTAATCTTTTCATGTTTCCTACGTGACCATGGATATATGGTACTGTATGATGACTGACACGCCGTGGCTGTTATGTACAAGGTCAGAATATAGTGAGAGGAGTGGAAACAAGTCGACTGAATAATGACCTGATGATCTGGGTGGGCACGGTTCTTTAGATTGAGATGAAACTTCTTTGGTTAAAGGACCACTTCACCTATGTTCAACCTATCTTCATATAATTGGTCCTCTCTAATGCTCATTATAAGCCGGCACCATTATTTCCACCCACTCTTTGCTGTGTTCACATGTTCACTTACAAAGCTTCACAGAATACTTGAAGCTTTGTAGCTCAAGTTGAAACCAGCTCAACCATCTGGTAGCTTTGTAGCTGTTGTAGCAAAAGTTGGAAGAGTCTTTGTGTCTTCATCGCTGGCTTTCATTGAAAATGAATGGTAGCCTGTATCTCTATTGTGGCTGCCAGTGTGATCAGAGAGGAAGGCTGTGGGCTGTTTCAGAAAGCCTGGGTACCAGCCTGCTACGCTACGTTCAGTGGATTGGTTTTGTGACTTTTTCTAAGGAGGCCAGCCTCCTTAGAAAACGAGTGGAACCACTCGCGGCTTCTGACCGGTCTGTGCCTGTGGTGCAGGACGGGGCAAATACATCAGTGTGTATTGGCTGGCTGATGACGTAGCTACCCTAACCCTAATCTCATTAGTTGGAACAACATCCAATCAGCAACAACGTCGCCTGCGTAACAGATGACGTTTGGAAATACGAGTCAAGTGTAGAGTTGCCAGACAGAGAAGCGAAGTGACAAAACCAATCCACTGAAAGTAGCGTAGTATGGTACCCAGCTATGTTTCAGAAACCTACCCACCAGTGACATCATCGGTTGGCAGGTTTGATAATTTCAAGCAATTTCAAAGTGGCTTCTGTTTCAGCACGCTAACTTTCCAGGAAGAAACTGAGAAAACTGAGCCAGCACACTATAAATGTCCCTTTCACATAGTTTTATTTACCTCTCCTTAACTCAGTGAATGCCACCCTTTATTCAAAATCTACAAAACTGGTGCCAGCCATTTTGCTTAATTTTGCCTTTTTATGGGGGCCAAAATCATATTTTGTACTTAAATTACATATATAAATCTATGCTTCTATCGAAAGCCACACTACCCCTCTTACAAAGGAAAACATGTATATTTATATATATATATATATCCTATCATTAGATTTGGGCTTCAATAGAACATGTGTAAGATGTCTTGATCATCATCATGTGTGTGTGCTGTGATGGGCCCTGTGTGCAATCTGGAGTGCAATACCATTTGAAAACCACCAGAGGGTGGTCTCCTACTATCTGATCAACTAACAGAAGAAGGAAGAAGACGTCCATCTTTTTTTTGGTTTGGGCCTGTTGTTTACATTTTGGCCAGGCCTTTTAGCTAGCATGCTACACACTTCGGAACCCTGGCGATCGCGATCAAGGATAGGTAGAGAAGAATGGATGGCACCGCTGGAATCCTGAGAATTTTCTGCGTTTTTTGAGTACTTATAGTTCGTCAGGGATGCACGGGAAAGTGTATAAACGAACGTTTTAGATAACATTTAAACGGCCGGAACCAATCTTCGGCTATACCGATTTTCCGCCGGACTGTGTTACACTGGTGCTACAGTCAAATCGGCCGTATCGCTCAGGTCACGGAGGCATATGGCCAACTTCTAGAGCGATTTTTTTGAAATTACAATTATGAAAAAATTATAAAACTTTTGATTAATTAAAAAGACGTAAAAGACGTTTATGGCACCGAGGTCCAAAGACGTATAAGACGTTTATGGCGTTCAGTGAGTTAATGTAAAAGGGACATTTATTGTGTGCTGGCTGTTTTCTCAGTTTCGTGACATTATTGAGCCGTGCACCTTGAGACTTTTGTTGTTTAATCTGGAGTGTCGCGGGGCATTTTTCTATTAACTTTCCAGCAAGAGAAAGGCTGCAGTTTTCTTTTAGCTTGGAATTGATGATGTCATTGATAGGCAGGTTTCTCTAGCCCATCAATGAGACGCAGTGTGAGTGTGTCATCTTCGTTAAGAGCGTTAGAGAGGACCAATTATATGAACATTATGTTGAAAATGGGTGAAGTGGCATGGTTCTTTTGGGTAACATTAGACACCGTTCTTTTGGCTAAGGTTGCACACAGTTATTTTGATTACGGTTAGCCACAAGTCTTTTCATTAAGATTATATACGCTCATGGTGTGGTTGAGGTTGGGGTGTGGGTTTGGGTTTGGGTTATAGGGTTCAATTGCAGTGACGAAGCGTCTGGATTTGAAATCAGGATGTCTGGGTTTTGGCAGAGAAAATGTCAGGTAAGCCTCTTACTGGCTGGACCTTGACAGAAGTCCTTGGTTGGTCCATAATTAGCCTAAGGAGGTCCGTGGTTGGTCAATTCATATGTCAGTCCTTGACCATTTTTCGATAGCTGTGCACAAGACGTTTGCTATTATGCTACTGCAAGGCTAGTTTCAATGTTCGAAAACTGATGTTTATTTTTTATTTTTTATATAAGATATCTTTTTTGGCTTTTCACAGTTTACCATGAGAAATGTCGCAGCTTGTCTCCGTCTGTCTGTGCCAGTCAGCCAGTACACATTTTTACAGTCTATGGGTTGGTTCCCTTGTCACTGTGACATCACAGGTGATATCACAGGTGACACCACCTACTGTATGTAAAAGTCCATATTATTCCCCAGAATCCCTTTTATGCCCATATGAAGATCCCTGAGGTCATCGATATATATCACTGGCCAGATGGCCAAGACATGGCCCATATCTGTGTGGCTGGTTCAGATAGGGATCTCCATGTATGGGCATAAAATATATTGTATGTGTATGTATACATATTATTATTAATAAAGGATAAAATAAAATAAAATTCCATATATGGGCATTCCCAGAAACAAAATCCTTTTATGCCCATATATGTAAATTTCTGATGTCATCAAACCCAGGCCCTAACTGGCCCAAGAGCCTGCTCCCGAAAACGTTAATATTAAGTCATATGTATATGGATATATATATTAATAGAGGATAAACTAAATGTTCATATACAGTATGGGTATTCCCAGATGAGGCCCTGTTAGATGCCCCTTATGCCCATATATGGAGATCCCCAGGCATCAAACCCAGGCCCTAACTCGCCAAGGCCCTGCTTGGCTTAACTAATTAACATACGCCAAATACTGACATTGATTAATGTACTAAATTATTTCCGTACCTGCAGACATCAGAAAATATATTTTGACTTCAAACAATGATATATTGTATTTCATGGTTTGGACAAGCACTGAATTCTAATGCCTTGCTGTGAGACCAGGTTGTGATTCTGCCTATCTAGCCTGTTTGAATGAATATTGACAGTCTGGACCATGGCATAGGATTCAAAATCTATTCGATGAATAATGACAGGATGGAACATGACACAGGATTTCTAAATCTATTGACGCAAACTAGAAGGAACACAATGGAGTCGTCAAGCAATGATGGCGATGTGAGTTCATGATTAGGTTAAAGCAAGTTGTTCTTGTGCCTGTTATCTTATCAGGTAAAATGAACACTATTATTAGATCTCAACACTAATATTATATTACTTATGAAATAACAATAATAATATAGTACTTCAGTAATACAGTAACTGAAGACTCTGAAGACTCTCAAGACGCTATTTCTTTATAAATAAAGTTTCCCGTGGAATTGTTTTGAAAAACCCAATTTCACACGGACTATTACATAACTGCCTTTTTGTTTTCTGTGGGAACCCTTTTCACTTTCTTATCAGCATTACTCTTATTTTGTGATGCCCTGTAATAACACTAATACTACAGTACTAACACCCTGTAATAACACTAATACTACAGTACTAACACCCTTGACACTCCTCATCACCTCTCTGTTCACCATTTGAACATTTCCAGTGTTTCAGAAGGGCTTGTGGAAGTGATGCATTGGGCGATTCCAAATCACTGGGATTTGCTTTATTTACACAAAGCCCTTTTGGCTTACCGGGTCAAGGTCAACACTGTTAGCCATGATTACATAAGAATTATTACCTTGCAAGATACACCAGGTGCTCAGAATTAGCATGATCAACACTGATCTGTTTCTTATTTGACAGGTATGAACGGAGCCTTTTGACCGACTCTATTCCCATCAGATCAGCCATGATCAACCGTGTCAAACGCCTTTTTGCAAATGGATCAAATCCATTCCAGATGACGGTGTATTTCAGAAATGGACTGCAGCTAGACTAAATCCAACTGCACAAAGGCAGACATTGGAGCAGAGAGGCTTAGACTCTCTGTCCATAAGCTCACTCGCCCGCTTTGAGAAATGTTTCTACCCGATTGGACGAGGAACAGGGACGTGCTGGCCATTGGGAAAAGCGGGCCAACTCCCGAACAGTCGGTTCATTCCATGGCCGGTCCAGGCCGGCCATTAGGAAAAAATTAAAAATTAAATGTCGGCCTTCGTTCCATTTTGGGGGCTAGGCGGCCAACAAAGTAAATCGTCACTGTCAGGCAGAAACCTCGTATCTCCAAGTTTCAAATGTGTACATCTTTTCGCGAAGCAAAGCCCTGCTTCATCATACAAGGCCGTCGCACAAAAGTAGTGAAAACAGCAGATCTACAAGCACACAACGCCTCGCGGTGCGAGGTGTTGTGTGCTTGTAGATCGGCTGTTTTCACTAGTTTAATTCATTTTTTAAATGATAAATACAAAACAAACGGTTTTGGACATACAAGGTTTCCACCCGACAACGACGAAATATAAGTCATGTACAGTAATTGGCCCACTGGCTTGTCACTTGTCATGATCTGAAATGGCAAATCTTTGAGTAGCAGCAGCGCTATGGAGAGAGACCTCTCTCTATGGGGCTGTTAAGTATGACATCATTTTGTAGGCAGAGGAGAATTTCTGCCCCCAGTTTCCGTGAATCTTTTTACTATTTTTACTATTTACACATTTTTCTTCTCTTTGTTGTTGAAAGGAAAGTGTTAGAATTATACTTTAGTCGTTATTTTTTAGCCGTTGTTTTTTTAAATAGCGAGGGACAGAAAATGCTCTGGGGGCAGATTCTCCTCTGCCTACAAAATGATGTCACGGCTTAAAAGCCCCATAGCGGGCAATGAGGGCCTCTCCAACTCTTTTTCCCGGGCTGAATCAGGGGCCCAGCACGTCCCTGACGAGGAATCATGCCTGGCTTCACGGCTATTTTTATATATACATAACGGGGGTTATGAGAAGTTTAATGCAGAGATCTGCCTTCTAACTCCTGTCTCTGACTCCCCCGTGTGCTTCAGGAGACCCAGGAAAGTTTTCCAGGCCTGAGCGAGAGCGAGATCTGGGAGGAGCTGGGCAGCGGGGAGACGGAGGAGGGCAGCGCCACAGACTGTGATGATGAAGATGGCTGTCAGGCCTCGGGAGATGGAGACAAGACCCGTGAGTGGCACGCACGCGCACACACACACACACGCACACGCACACGCACACACGCACGCACGCACGCACGCACGCACACACACACACCAGTGTTGATTTCATTGTCTAAAAAGTAAAAACCAGACTAAAACGTTAGGGAGG
>NC_137814.1:48330697-48345697 GCF_963921795.1 Nannobrachium achirus | reverse complement strand
GGCCATCCCTTCTGCGAAGAGAGAGGCTTCATTACCAAGCTAATGAACTGCACTAATCTGCAGGGAACACTCTCACTCTCTCTATCATCTGCCAAGCCATGGAAAAAAAAAATCCAGATTTTTTTTTTGTCTCTCACTGTCTGTCGCTGTCTCTCTGTCTGTATCTCTCTGTCTCTGGCTTTGTCTGTCTCTCAATCTCTCTCTCTCTCCCCCTGCAGCTGAGTGGGCCTCCACTGCGGCCCATTGTGCTCGGTGCCTATCGCTTATATTAGCTCTAATGGCTGGGGAACGCTTATGGCTCACTCATGCTCTCTAGGCTCTATTCATTCGTAGCGTTCTAATTAGCACGCGAAACCACAAAAGGATCCACAATGGTATATATTGAAACCGCAATCTCTCCATCAGGAAAGGGATTGGTATGACTGGGCATCTTTAAAAGGAGGACCATGCAGCTCTTTTCGTGTGCCTGCCTTGAAACCACAGCAGCCCTGCACTCAGGGGTGTCACAAGGGGGGGAAAAGTGGGACTGAGTTACTAGGGCCCAAGGTGGAGGGAGCCTTAATTATTTTATACTTTAGCTATTGAAAAATAGCAGATATACAAGCTCTGTGCCGCGCTGCTTGTAGATCTGCTATTTTTGAAAAGGGTTAGGGTTAGCGTACATTTGTAACTCCAATTTTGCTTCTGGGGAGTCCCTGGAAATAAATATTTTGAGATGGGGGTCCGTGGCCAAATATATCATTTTGGGGGTGCTTCACATGAAAAGGTTTGAGCACCACTCACATAGAAACATAGGTTTTTCGAAGACTTTTTCGAAGACTTTTTCAAGTTTTTTCAAAAATAGCAGATCTGCAAGCTCGCAGCGCGGCACTCGGTGCCGTGCTGTAAGCTTGTATATCTGCTATTTTTCAATAGTTAAAGCACAAAATAATGCGTTCCCAGTCTAAATGGGTTAAACCACCTCCCCCTATGAAGAACGTTCATGGGGGGCCCGCCGTGAATCCTTGTACCCAGGGCCCAGAATTTGGTGCGACACCCCTGCCTCTGTCTGTGGCTCTCTGGCTCTGCACATCAGATCAGCAACAGTCCGTCTCCAGTTCCTGCTGCGTCAGACCTTCAAAGCCATTAAAGTCCCGTCCAGGAGAGGAGACATTATTATTGTTCTGTTATTAAAAAGCCGGGAGAAGCCGGACATTTTTGTTCCTTATGAATTCTAGAGACTCCTGCTCTTGGAATACTTGAGGGAGTTAAGGGTGGAATGTGGGGGAGATAAAAGGCTTTTATTGCCTTACCTCAACCCCCCCTTCCCCGCGCCTTTTTACGTAGACGCTGGTATATTGTTGTTTGTGTTGCATTCGAGGCAATATTCCTGGGCGAAGGCGTCAGAAGTCATAAAAACAGGGGGGAAGGAGGGGGAGGGCGCGCGATCCATCTCGACGGAGGAGGAAATGCATGGATAAATACTTCCTGCGATCGGGCTGCGGGGCATCATGTACAGCGGGAAAAAAAGAGGAGGGGAAAAAAACAGAGCGTGCAGCCGTGAAAGTGCAATTCTCTTTTCGGTAGCAAACACCATCTGTCAGGAACGTTACGGCAGGTCTCGTGGAGAGAGTGACGGATGCACCAAGGCCCGGATAACGACTGTTGTGCTCTGTCATCACATGATAGAACATCATCATCATCCCAGCACTGCAGGCTGGATGGATGGAGGGATGACGCATGGATGGATGGATGAATGGATGGAGGGATGGATGACGCATGGAGGGAGGGATGGATGGATGGATCGTATAAAAGAGAACGGTTAATGAGAAACCAATCATCAAGCGTGTGCGTTCGTGTGTGTGTGTGTGAGAGAGGGAGAGACAGAGAGGGAGAGGCTATAACAAAGCAATTACCTTAAACCAGGGGTCCCCTTAGTCGAGAGAGAGAGAGATGAAGCAGGGACCCCCACAACCTTTTCAGAGATTCCACTTGAAAGTCTGCTCTTTTTCCCAAATTTCACGTTTCACTCTGTACTCAGTCTGCTCTTTTTCCCCTCTACGCCAAAGCTCTTTGCCGAAAATAGCTGATCTACAAGCTCACAACGCCTCGCAGCGCGAGGCGTTGTGAGCTTGTAGATCTGCTATTTTCGGCTAAAGTTCTCCGAATATGGACACTAGGGCTCAGGTGGTTGATATATAAAAAAAGAAAAGTTTCTATCACTCAAAGATTTGGAGGACACCCTGTAGTAACTCTGAGGACCCCCCCTAGAGATCCCGGATCCTCTGTTGAAAGACCTGTGCCTTAAACAACTGTTATTTGTGCACAACCTTTCCTATGTGGATATAAAACTGTAGGCCAGCTATTCCTGGCAGCAAATGCATTCTTATGGTGTCGTAAGTGGGATTTCCCTCCGTCGCAATGTAGCAGCTCTGAGAACGCATCATTTCTATTACCTTCGTTTGTGCATAGATCATTTTGTTTTGAACGCATAGTTCCACTTTTGCTCTGGCAATGTTAACGTACCGTACGTTTTCTCATTGCCAATAAAGACCATTGAATTGAATCGAGAGGGAGAGAGAGCTAGAAGAGAGAGAGCGGTGTGGGTGAAGGCTGGCGAGGCTGCTGCTTGGAGACAAGCAGGACACATATATCAGATAGATCATCACGCCCACACTGCGGAAACAAGCCGACCTCCGGGTCAAGGCGTGACGCAGGAACCAGCACCTCTACAAAGTAAGCCGTGTGCGCGGCGAGTGCGAGAGCTTCTGCTCAAGGTTGTTCATATCTACAATACTGTCTGGACGTCGCTGCCGGAATGATGCATCTCCTTGTTGCGTGTCGTGTGTGTGTGTGTGTGTGTGCGGGCATGCGTGCGCGCGCGTGTGATGTAAGAGAGAATATCGTTGCTGTCGGGTGAAAACCTTGTATGTCCAAAACTGTTTGTTTTGTATTTATCATTTTAAAAATGATTTAAACTAGTGAAAACAGCAAGATCTACAAGCACACAACGCCTCGCGGTGCAAGGCGTTGTGTGCTTGTAGATCTGCTGTTTTCACTACTTTTGTTCGACGGCCTTGTATGATGAAGCAGGGCTTTACTTGGCGAAAGAACGTACACATTTGAAACTTGGAGATACAAGGTTTCCACTCGACAACGACGATATGTGCCCTGTGTGCATGATATGAAACATACTTCCTCATAACATGGAGCGCATACCGCCACCTTTAGACACACACACACACACACATGCGCGCGCACACACACGCGCATTCATAAGGCTGGGTGGGTCAGTGCACGGTGTTAGAAGGGACAGTACAGTCAGCAAGTTTCCTATTGAAAGACTTGAAGGGCATCAGAGCTAACCCACTCCGAGTTCCACATTCATCAATGTCCGACTGGCCTAATGTTCTCTCTCTCTCTCTATCTATCTCTCACTCGCCTCTCGCTCTCTCTCGCCCACGCGCTCATGCACGCACACACATTATTTTAATCAGGATGACTAGGATCAGCACCGAGAAACATTTGTATTTTCATAGCTGTGTGCCGTAGGTCCGCATGACTCGGATCAAAGCCGTCAAAAACATGATACTTTTAAACCCTCGGTCTGTGGGAGAGCGAGGGCGAGCTTACTGTAGCGTACAGAGTGACGTCACCTCCAGCCCGGATATTAAATCCAGGGACATGCCTCGGACATACCAAGCCCTGCCAAGTTCCCACACTTCCAGTGAGATATTCAGATGCCTAATGCTGGATTTATTGCGACCGTAGTTCGCAGAACCGTCACAGCGTGTCCGTAGATGTCCGTCCGGACGGGTAATGCCTGACACTGAGGTTCCCCTCACACATCACTGTGACATCACAGTGATGTCAGATACTCAGAGCAGGGATCTCCATATATGGGCTTAAACAGGTGACATCACAGTGATGTCAGATACTCAGAGCAGGGATGTCCACATGTGGGCATAAAAGGGATTCTCTTATAGGGATCCCCATATATGGGCATGAAAGGGATTGTATCCCAGATGATGCCCTGTTAGGAGAACCACACTAACAGAATCCATATATGGCCAAGACAGATGGCGTGACCTCGCCCTAACGCTTTTCGCCCTTAGGCATCTTACTGGTGTGTCGTTTTTGTGCCGGTGTCGAGCATCGAAAATACCGTATTGTATAATCATATACAAGCACACAACGCATCACAGCATGCCACAGTGTGACTGAGCTTATATCTGCTGTTTTTCAGAGTGCGACACGATGTGCAGCCGAGTCTATCTCAGGCTTTACCTTCCCAAAGCCTATAAAGGCCACAAAGGCGCGCGGCAGCTGTTTCAACTAGCCGGGGAGAAGCGTGTTCCTGTTTTGCACGTGGCCTGCATGCTCGGGCAGGGCACGGCTGACCTCCCTCAACAGTGTTAGCGGGATCATTCTGGCTGGGCCCGCCAAACCCGCTGCAGCCCAGGCCGCGACTCGCGCTGTCCTGCTACGCCCTGGACGCTAGCACGCATCTACCTTTCATGTGAAGAGAGACAAAAAGAGATGTGGAGGGATATAGGAGAGGTGAAGAGGTGAAGAGATGAAAAGGGGCGGCATTTGCGGATTCTTCTGAAGTGGAGCGGGTCGGATCGGCGGGATCTAGAGGCGGAGTGGTGACAACATAGGAGAGCGAAAGAGACACCGGAGAGGGACGTTTTGAAGGATTACGTGCGCCTATGGACCTTTTTGAGGGTGTGGCGATCAAAGGGTCATTACAAAGAGGAGAGAGGGTCTCGTGGCGGGGATGGAGGGGGCTGCAGAGAGGGAA
This sequence comes from Nannobrachium achirus, assembly GCF_963921795.1. Lineage (NCBI taxonomy): Eukaryota > Metazoa > Chordata > Actinopteri > Myctophiformes > Myctophidae > Nannobrachium > Nannobrachium achirus. Next base: position 48,340,914 of record NC_137814.1, on the reverse strand, counting down.
CGGAGATCTTGACGGGGGAGAAGGGGGGGGTTTACGAGAAGGACAGTCATGCGAGCGGAGCCGACTCTAGAGCGGATGTCGAGGTGTCCGGGAAGAGGATCAGAACAACGGAGCCTATGATTCAATCTGCCGTGAGAGAGGCGAGGGTTTAGATCCCCTCCTCCAAATCGCGGGTACTGGGCCTGCTGAGTCACGGCCCCCAAGTGCACCCGGCGTGTCTGCGCATATAGGGGCCGGCTGGCCAGCAGATGTGGCAGCTCTGTCCCAGTGCGGATATTAACTGTCGGGGCCGCCATTTCCCCTGGCGTTTCATCTGGGGCTCAAGGGGGTTTGGTGAGGAGCTCCAAGGGGGCAGGGCAGGGAGGGACCAGAATGGACAGGGGATCAGAGCGGGCTTTGGCTGGGCCGGGCCGGGCCTGGGGGGGAGAGGAGGGGAGGGGAGGCTGAGCTGGGGTGAGGGCTGTTGCGGCAGATAAAAGTGCAAGAGAGGGAGGGAGTCACTTTGTGAGTTGTGCAAAGTCATCTTTTTGGTGGTTTCTGCCTGACCTTTTGTGTGGCAGGCAGGCAAACACTGCTTGGGCTTTTCCAATAGCTGCTTGGACACAAATTGAGATTCATACTGAGAATTTCTTTCTGGAGGTGAGATTCGCGATGCGATGAGAGAAATGCCCTCGACACACAGAGCGCACCGAGGGTCTAATCGTTTAGAATGGTATCTGCTCGAGCCGCTTCAACGGCACTCTAACTACTGTAGCTGACAGCTATTTTCTCTAATGATAATCACTCTATTACGCGCGATCAGTCACATCAGCGTTTCTGATCAACTGTCTTTTTCCCCTTCTTCGCTCCTCCCATCCAACTCGGACCCCATTGCACATCGCCGTCATCCCATCTCGGCCTCTCAGCAGGCTCCGCTTTCTGACTAGCTTGGCATAATCGTCACTGTCGGGCAGAAACCTCGTATATCCAAGTTTAAAATTTGTACTTCTTTTCACCAAGTAAAGCCCCGCTTCATCATACAAGGCCGTCGCTCAAAAGTAGTGAAAACAGCCGATCTACAAGCACACAACGCCTCGCGGTGCGAGAAGTTGTGTGCTTGTAGATCTGCTATTTTCACTAGTTTAGTTCATTTTTAAAACGATAAATACCAAACGAACGATCTTGGACATACAAGGTTTCCACCCGACAACTACGATATTCAGCCCTGTGGTTTTTATGGTAGTTTGAGAGCAGATTAGCTCCGAGGGCTCCCTCGGCGCCGGGGGTCATCAGAGGAGGAGAATGGTTTTCATTAGGCAGCATCATCATTTCCTCCCCAAGCAGCATGGCTTTATGGCTGAGCCACTCAGGCACACCTCAGGGAGCCGTGTCTGGGAAGCACCGGAGAAGTGGACCTCTGGCCCTCTCAACAGGTCCAGAACTGCAGGAGATGGGTGGGATCCACACTGTTAGTGAAAGCGATCTGCTATTATGAAAAATTCAAGTGTTACATTTTTGGCTATAACACAGCATCGGAAAGCAACAGTTAAAATGCCTCTCGAGCTTGAAGCAGTGTTGAACTTTCGTTGGCCATTGCCACATGGCTGTGATGTTAGTCTAAATCTTGTCAACAATTCTTTTTTTTAACCATTACTACTTCTCTGTGATTGAGGAACCAGAGTTGGATTTTGAAGCAGGTCCCAGGATTCACTTTTGACACAGAAAGGATCCAAAACGAAAAGGGATTTTGACAATATATTAAAAGAAAAACCATGGGGCCAGATATGCAGTATCAGGGGTGTGAATGCATAAAAATGATGCCGAGCAAAAATCTTCACAAAGATTACACTGTAAGAAAAGGGAAACTTGACGTTAGAAGTTGCACTCTGCAAGTGGCGTACGCAACTTAACAGTGAGAATGTATGCTAGTAGCCAGGAGAGATCATACAGGAACCATTATGATATAGCTCGGTGCAGACGTCTGCGCAATGCACTATGGGGCGTTGGAAACTCGTGGATATATTTCTTCAGTTCTTAACAGTGCAATAGTATGTGGTCTGAGTACAATAAAATGTTTCTGCATTTTAAATTGGTGCTTACTGCTCAACATCAGATGAGAATCTTCTACTTTATTGCCCAGTGTAATTACATAAAATAGTAATTTCTCCTCTGATGCACTTATTCCCTGCTGGAGCAAGTCATCAAGAATGCATGGGCCAATATATTTCCCAGAAAAACCTCTATAGGCATCGCTGTCTTACTGTACGTTGATGCCAGCAAGGTGTCGCTTCAGTGGAGAGAGCCCTACGACATGAAACACAGACAGTTCCTAATCCATGCTGAGCAATGAGCATACAATATTCTTTTCTTGTGGGCTATTTACTGTACCCGTTATTCTCCCCAATTATCCCAATTATGATTTGAATACCGACACAAGTGTGTTGCTGTCACTGCTGTTGTAACCTACTGAGGAGCCCCCACCGGGAGGACATGGAGTCTTCGTCCTATTCTTTCCGCCCAACACTCCCTTCCTTCAAGGCTCTGTTCCATTTCATGTAACACAGTGGTTCTCAAACCTATTTCAGTGACCCCCATAACTCTGAGAGTGTACAGATAGAACCAAATGGACCCGTATACACCTTTTAAGGGGTCATTTGGAACCCCCAAGGAACCCCCAGGGTCCCTGGACCACACTTTGAGACCCACTGGTGTGGCGGAGTGTTTCCAGTGAGCCAACATGCACAACAACAACATCAGCAGCACCCCGACTCTGATCATTCTCTCTCTGAAATCTGAAGTTATAATTTAAAAAAAAATGTTTTTTGGCATCTGTCACTTGAATTAACGTGACTTGTGAGCTCTGCAATGCTTTGTTTTCAAGAGTCAGTAGCATTACAAAGAACCCGAAAACATCCCATTCCCTACCATGGCAATGGCATGAAGCCATTTTCCCCCCATTATTTCCCATTTCAAGTGTGTTTGTCTGTAACGCCAGTGCCGCTATTCCAAAGTCCCTTGGGTACATTTTATTTTGGATGGATAGATCAAGTTGAGCTGGTCATTTAAAAAGTAGCTCTCAAGTCAAAAAAGTGTGGGCACCCCTGTTGTAGAGTATGTTTAAACAATATACTGTAACTAGCACATGTACAGTGGTTGGACTCCCTACTCTCTCTACTCTCTATAACACGTTCTACATTATCATTCATCAGTCATGACAGTGTAAATGTTTAAAATATATGTATTATTTAGTGAATTAATAATATAGAATTTGCTTCTGTGTTGGGAAATACGTGCACTCATACTGAATGATAAAGTAAATTAAAAAGTTAATAATTCATAACCTTTTGTATAGACATATGCATTGCAATAATAATGTGAGGTTGACAGAAAATCCCAAAGAACACCTGGACTTGTACACAGTAGAGGTTATGCTAAAATGATAACCCCCACAAAAAATCCCCATGGGCTTGTTTCCATTTTGGTCCATTGTACTCAATTCATCAGTAAGACATAGCTTACTACATACCAAAAACCATGATATAAAAGTTGGACTCAAGGCGAGATTCAAAAGTCTCAGGGATGGGGGCCAGTTTGATATGGCAGGGGAGCTCATTCCACCATTTCAGGGATATTGGGACAATACAGATGTGCCATTTCAAAACTTCACACATCCTGCCATTGGCAGTCGTTTTTCAGCTTGGTAGAGCTTGTAGATCAGCTATTTTTGCTTTTTTTATTTATTTTTTTATTTAGCTGAAAGTTTAAATTGACCTATGAGCGTGGATTTTGCTTTTCAATGGGAATGGAGTGGTTTCTTTACATTTGCGAGTTTCTGCCAAAATACCCTCCATTCTCCATAGAAATTAGAATGGAAAAACAGGGAAAGAAACCCGTGGGAAAAAATACATTTTCAGGACAGGAAAAGAGCAGTAAATTCTGAAGAGTTGGTCCGCAGACTGCAATGACCTTGGAGGTGTATTCAAGAAGTTCAGAGAGATACTGAGAGGTTCAAAACCATTCAGTGATTTAAAAACGTGCTTTTTGGAATAACTGTAAACATGCAACGGGAGGCCTGGTTTTAAGACGGCATTAGTGTCGTTATCCGATGAAAACCTTGTATGTCCAAAACCGTTCGTTTAGCATTTCTCATTTTAAAAATGATGTGCTTGTAGATCTGCTGTTTTCACTACTTTTGTGCGACAGCCTTGTATGATGATGAAGCAGGGCTTTACTTTGCGAAAGAACGTACAAATTTGAAACTGGGAGATATGATGTTTCCACCCGATAATGACGATAGAGTGTGTTACAGTGGTGGAAATAAAAGCATGAATCACTCGTTCAAAATCATTAAAAGATATAGCACAGATTTAATTTGAGCGAGCTGCCTCAGATGATAAAAGCTGGATCTTACCACATATAGGGATCGAGTCTGCGTTTTAGAGTGGCGCGTCAGAGTGCCTCGGGAAACACTCGGAACATCTGGGGTAGGACATGGGATTGTATTGTAGTCACTCGGAGTCTAATCTGGGAACCCATTTGGTAAAAATGTTGGGGAACAGCTGCTGAGCTGAATCTGTCTTGAGATATTATTCGGAGTCAGACATGCAATTGCAATTACCTTCCTCCACCTGGAGAGACATAAAAAGTACAGGATTGTAGCTTCAATGTTTTAATGTACCCCAGTTGGTACATATTGTAGTAGCTCTTATTGTGAGCCTAATTAAATTACGTATCCACCTATCCACACTCACTCACTCTCTCTCTTAGCCTGAATTGTCTGAAAGTGCTTCCCTCCAGAGCAGTTTCTGGGATGGGCAGTCTGTTGCGATTGGTTCACTGCCTGACCAATCACAACAGTAGCAACGCAGATGACGCAGTGTTGTTATGTGGCTGGCTACTAGTGGTGGCTAGCCTGTTGCTTGCTACTTGCTAACCAAAGAAACATGCAGAATAGGAGCGCTACGAACTAGCAATCAAACACAACAAAACATGTCTGCTACTGATGTATCACAGCGAGATCGATACGATCGCATGTTACCGCGACGGGCGACGCGACGTACCGCGAATGTGCGGTACGGTACGGCGGCGGAATCCACGCTGCTCACAGGCCCCGACGTAATCGAGCGACGCTGATTCGCCGGACGGATTTCCAAACGAGGAAATGAGAGCACCACCAGACCCCTGAATCGCCGAAATAAAAATTTAAAGGGGTGTGGCTAGCGATTCAGGGTCTGGAACCAGGCTATCTCTCTCTCCCTCAGAACACACACACACGCACGCACGCACGCACGCACGCACGCACGCACGCACGCACGCACGCACGCACGCACGCACGCACGCACGCACGCACGCACGCACACACACACACACACACACACACACACACACACACACACACACACACACACACACACACACACACGCTGGCCTTACTAAACAGCAACATGTCCTTGCTGCCAGGCCCCCTTTGGTATTCAGCGAACCCATCAGGAAATCTTTTGTTGCTGTCCACACACACCTAATTAGATTAGCATTATCGACAGGGAGACCTGAGGGCTCAGGGGGGGGGGGGAGCCAGGAGATGGCCCTGGTTTATTTGGACAGGCAGGCAGGCACGCACACACACACACACACACACACACACACACACACACACACACACACACACACACATAGATGGTGCGGAGACGGATGACCGTCTTCACCCCTGTGAGCCCCGGAGGCTTAGCCCGAACCGCTGAAACATGGCGACAACCATTCCTGCTGTAATGCAGCCCTGAGCAAATAAAGGCGGACATTCCAGTGATATTGAAGAATACAGTCGGGAAGATAAACCCCGGGATGAGTTGGCTCCTCTGTCTCAGGTCGGCCTGGTATGCGGGGTGGAATTAAAGCGCGGATCTGTGTGCTCGCCGACGCCGGAGAGGAAGATCAGGTGGACATAAGATGGGGGTTTTTCCCCCACTGAGCCGATCTCGATCTCTTCCTATTTCTCTCTCACACAAGCAAGGCAGAGGAGCTTCTATGTCTGTGCTGTGGTGTGGGAGGTGCAGGGTCACGAAGAGACGGCTAGTGTGAGAAACGCGTCGTTGTTGTCGGGTGGAAACCTTGTATGTCCGAAACCGCTCGTTTTTATTTATCATTTTAAAAATGATTTAAGCGGCGCGAGGCGTTGTTTGCTTGTAGATCGTCTGTTTTCACTAGTTTTGTGTGACAGTCTTGTATGATGATGAAGCGCTTTTACGAGAAAAAAAAACACACATTTGAAACTTGGAGATATGAGGTTTCTGCGCGACAGTGACGACATGCAGGAGTGAAAGTCTACCTCGGGGTGACTCTCTCCACCTCAACCAAACTAGCCAAAGAGCCATGAGCTTGCATTTCTCCGTGATTGTGTCCTGTCAACATATCCAATCCAGACCGCAGAAGTGCATTAGCATTGCACCAGTGCTCAGGTAATGGGGGTTGGTAGAAATGAGCCGATCTTTTTTTTGCATCGATTGCGTGCGTGCGCGCGTGCCTGTCCCCATTTGGGAGAGACCGAGTGCGTGTGTTAGGTGGTCTGAGCATGTGAGAAAATCCACTTCATTAAAGGCCTATGCTATTGACCAGCGTGAAGAGCGACAAAACCCTTCCTCCTTATCCATAATTGATGTGGCAATTAAAGCTGAGTGTGGAACAAAATGAGCAGGCCTGGGGCCTGGGAGGAGCCTCCCTCATCTCACTGCTGCAGCCCATTGAGCAAAGTGGACAGGAACCGGACAGTCGTCATTTCCTTAAAATGTGCTAAATATGGACCAAAATAAAGCAGCTAGATCAGTTGTTTTCAACCTTTTTTCTTATAAAGGCCCATTATTTATTCATCATTTGAGCCACGGACCACCATTTGATGAGATTTAGCCCAAAAAGTATGTATTTGTCGTTGGACTCAATTTTGTCCACAATTCCATCCGACCACTGGTTGAAAACTACTAAGCTAGATGGTCACCGAAGTCATATGAAAGTAGAAGATTAGAGCTACTGAATGGGGTATCACTCGCGTAGATACAAAACATGAGCAAACCTTCAATTTTGTTTAAATATTCAGTCGTTAGTTTTACGCCCTCTCACAATGGATACACGCTGTATCTCCTGTGTTTGAGAACCACTCAGCCAAGAGTGAATCCCCACTTGGCCACAGGATATATTAGTTGTCAGGCAGGGCTAGTTGTCAACGACGACGTTGCATTTCACTCAGCGGCGGCATGACTCAGGGGTAGAGTTGCCATCTTAGAACACAGAGAGCTGTATTTTGAGCTCTTATGACTTAAATTAAAGGCCTATACTGTCTCCAACCACTAAACCTTTCGTTGTAGAGTTCTGTCTTTTCGACGTACAGCTTTTAATGCTTTTCAGAAGATGCAAGTGACGTCATTTTGTAGTTGAACTGGACCCTTCCAACGAAAAGTTTGGTGGTCGTGGACAGTATGGACAGGCCTTTAAGTTAAGGCATAAGAGCTGGTACTTAAGACAATCAAAATAGAGCCCAGAGGGTTCCTGAAGGGTTCCCAGTTCGATCCCGGGCTCCCCCAGTGTTAGTGTCGAGAAGTCCTTGAGCAAGACTATGAAACCCTAATTGCTCCTGATGTGCTGGGTTGGTGCCTTGCATGGTTTCCTCCGCCATCGGTGTATGAAAGGGTGAATGTAATGTAACAGTCTCTGTAAAGCGCCTTGGATAAAGGCACAATATAAATGCACGATTTACCATTTACTCACCTAAACGTTATGTCCAAAATCTTCTACTTTAACCACACTGACACAGTGACACAATGTGTCAGACATGTGCATAAAACACATATTTTATGCACAAATATACTTTTAGACAAGCACATCCCCATCTCCTTTGTGACATTTCACTTCCTGGATGTATTTGTACAGTACAGTATATGGCAATTCTTTCTATGGACATGAAGAACATCATTTAAAACTAGGATATCTTCCTATCTGTCCATTTAAGGTGGCAAAGCTGCTGCCTACCTATGAGCCCAGTACATAGAACAAACAGGGTGGAGGTTAAGAGCTGGATTACTGCTGTGACTAAAGCTCTGCAGAACTGTCTGGTGTACGGGACTGATAACATTCATGATGCAACACTAAGCAACAATGAGCCCTTTGTGTTCAAGACAGGTGCAAGTGGAGAGGTAAAGAATAGAGTGCAGAAAAAAAGATTAGAAACAAGATTGTTAGAAGCATGGTAGCATATAAAGAGAGCGTTTGAGTTTAGTTTTTTCTAAACCGCATGCAGGGGTTACAAAAGGATATATAAATCACTGCATGAAAGTTGCTAATTGATTGATTATTACTTGAATTATTTGTACTGTAGGTTAAAAATATAAATTAGATAGCATGTGACTGTATTTAGACAGATGCTAGCTAAATTACTGTTTAGCTTGTATCCTTTAGTTTCAATGTAGCCTACAGATTATTTTTGATAGTATATTATTTAGACCTTTACTGAGGCCCTACACTGTCTCTCTGCATTTTATGTACAGTATGTGTTTACCTTGCTTATTGTAAGTCATTCTGGATAAGAGCGTCTGCTAAATGCCTAAACTGTAACTCGTAGCTTTGATACACATTACAGGATATGGCAATTATGAATGGCCGTAGATATACATATACACAGAGTGTATGGTGATATTGTAATTGTTCTTTTGATGATGTTAGATCATCCTTTAGATGTGTAAAGCCAGCTCTCACGAAGCCCTTAGGCCAGATGGCAGTAGCTGTTGGACACTACGGGCACGAGTGGCTCAGCCTTTTTCCACAGGCTGTTCCAGCTGGGTCGTCCCCAACCTGCGACAAATGCTCTGTGATCATAGCGCCACTGCAGGTTCAGAGCCTGGCGAAAATGGTGTTCATGGAATCTAACCAGCAGTTACTGTACCATCCAACCATGGGCTAACCTGGGCCAGGGGCGTCACAAGGGGGGGAAGAGTGGGACTGAAGGGGCCTTCATTATTTTATACTTTAGCTAATGAAAAATAGCAGATATACGAGCTCACAGCGCTGCAGGCTTGTAGATCTGATATTTTTGAAAAGTCGTGAAAATGTGTTCAAATCTATTTTTTTTATTTTTTTATTTTTTTATACTACAGATGTCACACAAAAGTAACAACAGTAGAGGATCCATAAGCTCACCCAAAAAAATAATCTCTCAGTTGAACACATTTTAAATGTGTGAAACTTTTCCACCCATTTTATATGAGTAAATTTATATATGGGATATATGTAGTCCCAAGTCAAATCTACATTCAATGCAATGCATGTTGTTCAATTAGTCCAACTCATTTTCATTAACTTAAGCCAAGTTAATTATATGAACTTAATTAATTTACGTTTGTCCAACTCAAACAAATGTTAACGTAAATGTGTTGGTTCAACTCATTTTTATGGAATTAAGCTAAGATAAATAAAATACTTTTACATTTACATAAGAAGAGTTCGGTTTCAGGTTTTCTTCTGGATGATTTGTTTCAAGTTTTACAATATCAACATACAGATGCATAATGGATATATGCAATAGCAGTGATTATTGAATAATCAGAACATTTAAGAGAAAACCAACGCAATAACCTCAAAGTTACCATGAGTTCTTCTCTTTTAGCCTTGCATGGGGAGGGAGCTCAAGCTTAAACTAGCAGCCTAGCAGTTAGGGTTAGGGTTTAGGCTCAAATACTGACAAATCAAATTCTGACATATGACAGTCATCTTGCCAAGGCAGACACATTGATATGATACATTTAGCATTTTTAGCTCCCGAAAGCTTAAACATTTCCCTGAAAACCTAGAAAAATGCTGTTCCCAGCATGCTTTGCATAACATGTGACCAACTTATTTGACCAATCAAGGGAAAGGGCTGGAGTCACTTCTCAGATCTGTAAAATGTACTTAATAAAATTGAGTTGGATTCAAACAATATTCTCAGAATGATTTCAGCCTTAAAAACTACTCAATAAAATTGGTGAGAGGCGTGGTTTATGGGACTCTGGGAGTTTTCATTGGAACTCATTTTCAATGTGTTTTTAAATTCCATTACTAAGATTTGAGTTACATGAATGTAATATAAATGCATAATGTTAAATGAATAGATTTTGTATAAGCACTATTAATTACATTTGAGTTGGAACAATTTAATAAAAATGCATATATTGTAAATGTATATATTTAAGGTAAGCACGATTAATATTTGTTCAGTT
>NC_137814.1:48290697-48328197 GCF_963921795.1 Nannobrachium achirus | reverse complement strand
AATTGCGACCGTCAGGGAGCAGTTTACTATGAAAACCTCCACCGTCCGTCCGTCGGTCGGTCGGTCGGTCGGTCGGTCGGTCGGTCACACGTCACACGTCACACCTTTGCCCTGCTCATATCTCCGCATCAGTATATAGGGCTTGTTTGTTTATTGTATGACATCACGCCACATCATCAGCTGTGGACTCTGTGATGTCATCGTATCTCCATATATGGCCATCTCCGTATATGGAGATATAAGTCGTCCATGCCCAAGTATGGGCTGGTGAGGTCAGACTTTGTGTGATGCGTAGGTTATCTCCATATATGGAGATTCAACATTCCAGGCAATGCTCTCTTCCCTGGTGAGAATTGCCCCTTTATATAGGGCTTGTTTGTGTATTGTATGACATCACGCCACATCATCAGCTGTGGACTCTGTGATGTCATCGTATCTCCATATATGGCCATCTCCGTATATGGAGATATAAGTCGTCCATGCCCAAGTATGGGCTGGTGAGGTCAGACTTTGTGTGATGCGTAGGTTATCTCCATATATGGAGATTCAACATTCCAGGTGTAACTATGGCTACCCGTATGACGTGAGAGGTGGAGGTTGTGATATTTGTGGAGATAAGCGACCAACGGTCGCTTATCTCCCGATTAGGGAGTCTTACTGGTTAGTATCATCAGTAACACCTGTGAAGGAAGTCGAAAGACACCCGGAAGTAGAACAAAATGGCGTATATGCATATAGCTAGATTAGATTAGATTTCGTCGTTGTCGGGTGGAAACCTTGTATGTCCAAAACCGTCTGTTTTGTATTTATCATTTTTAAAATGATTTAAAGTAGTGAAAACAGCCGATCAAGCACACAACGTCTCGCTCCGCGAGGCGTTGTGTGCTTGTAGATCTGCTGTTTTCACTACTTTTGTGCGACGGCGTTGTATGATGAACCGGCCAGGAATGAACCGGCCGTTCGGGAGTTGTCCCGCTTTTCCCAATGGCCAGCACGTCCCTGCTCTCTCTCTCTCTCTCTCTCTCTCTCTCTCTCTCTCTCCTCCCTTTCGGAGGAAAGAATGAGGCGGAGAGAAGTTCAGTTGGAATAGGCATAAAAGGTCTGGAAGAGTGAAGGTTTGACACCTATAAATGTGACGGGATCCCAAAGAGCCTCTCTAGGCTTTGTCCAGTTCTAGGAACATGCTGTCAGAGTCGTGTTGTTGATCAGCAGCCATCTGTGATGCCACCGTTTACTGGGGAGTGAAATGTTTTTTGATCCACAAACAAGCTGTACTTCATCATGTCAGTGCTGATGCTGTGGCTCCAGTGTTGCATAATTCCTTTTTTTTTTTTTTTTTTTTTTGCAGGGGCACATAGATGTTGTCGCTGTTGTGGGGTAGAAACCGCTCGCTCACCTTGTAGTTTTGTTTTTTTTGTGTTTTTTTTTTCATAAATGAATACCCTATTAATTACAATTTACAGTTTTGGCATTTAGCAGATGCTTTTAATCCAAAGCGACTACAATAAGCAGGTAATACATCAATAAAATAAGCAAGATAATATGTCAGTACATCAACAACAATACAACAAATGCATAGGAATATAATAGGGCAAATTGTCTAGGACGAGTGGATTTTTGTCCTGGGGTTTTTAGCGAGGGCTCTGTCAGCATCCCTGTGTTGGCTGATCTGAGTGAACGGGTGGGGTTGTAGGGGTCGATCAGGTTTTGGAGGAATGGAGGAGCCATACCTTTGGCTGCTTTGAATTTTTTTTTTTGTAGCAGATCAGGTCACTTCGCCCCACGTTTGTCATTTTAGTAGCTGGATGGAGAGATGGAGAGGATGTGGAGGTCTTGTGGCCACCGGGTCTCTCTGTGTTCTACATTTCAATTGGCGTCTCCTCCACCGTCTCCACCAGAGAAAGATCTCCACCACCTCCAACTGCAGCTCCACTTCCACTAGTAACAAAGACAGATAGACATCAGGTCACTTCACCCTGAAAAATTCAAACCTTGGTTCGAAGTGAAGCAGTGAATTTTTATTCTATGTGTTCTAGAGCTATGACATCTGTGTTCTAGATCTATACATTCTGTGTTCTAGATCTATACTTTCTATGTGCTTTAGTTCTATATTTTTATGAATTATGAATGAATGAATGATTTTGTCTGGAGGGCCAAATTGTCATGTGAAGCTTGACCAATCCTCAATTCTGCATGCACGGCAAAGCCACTCCTTGAGAATCTATGGGAATCCTCGAAAAAACATGTATGGGACAGACAAAGCCACTCCTTGGAAGCGGCTTTCACCGCTTCAAAAACACCTGGCAAAGGTCACACATCAGCTTGAATCAGAAGGAAAGTCTATGTTAATGAGTATACCAGCACAGGTCATCCTCGATGGCCTCACACTAGGCCAGAGCCCCCACAGCCCCAAGGACATATTGGCTACTGCATAAAGAGCTTGTTTTACTGCAAATAAGGATTGATGTGTGCAATCAACAGCGTCATTACTCAGTCAAAGTTGTCAAAGCTGTTGTATTTCAGACAGAATGGTAGGGATGGAGCTTGTTAATTTTTATTGATAATGAGCACCCTATCGAGCCTGCTTATTGAGCCGGGCTTTTATCGAGCCCACTATTGAGTGTTTTCTAATATTTTGTGGAAAGACGCGAGACAACATATTCTGAACAGAACAGGTATCTTTTTTTTTATTGGTCAGTTGTTGTGAGTATGTGCCGTGTGGCAGACCACCATCTATGAAGATGACAAAAGTCAAACATATCGTTAATATCATTAAAACAACCATTGATTAATGTGCAATAAGTGTTAAATGGCTTTATATTATAGTTAACTATGAAAACCGGCACGTCCGTATCTCTGTCACGCCTGACATTGTGGTTCCCCTGACACATCACTGTGACATGTGATTATACCTGTGATGCAGTAAGACGCCTCAGGGCGACAAGCGACCTCGCCGAGTTTGTGCCATGTCTTGGCCGTCTGGCCAGTGATGTACATGGGACCAGTTACCCATATATGGAGACCCCTGGTACCCATTTATGGAGATCCATGTACTGTACATGGAGATATGCTGTGAGACCCCAAACATGCTTACTCAGTTATTCGTTATGTGAAAATCCTATGACGTCTATCACATCTGACATCATACAATCCCTTTTATGCCCATACATGGACATCCCTGTCTGAACCAGCCAGACAGATATGGGCCGTCTTCCTCCATATATGGGCATTCCCATATGAAGTCCTGTTAGATATGGACTTAATATTGATGACATCAGGGATCTCCATATATGGGTATAAAAGAGATTCTGTTAGAGTGGTTCCCATGACATCACAACATACAATCCTTTTTATGCCCATGCATGGAGATCCCTGCCTGAACCAGCCACCCAGATATGGGCTGTCTTCCTCCATATATGGGCCAAGAAAGCCCATATCTGTGTGGCTGGTTCTAATCTACAGACAGGGATCTCCATGTATGGGCATACAAGGGATTGTATGTATGATGTCAGATGTTATAGACGTCATAGGACGTTCACATAACGAATAACTGAGTAAGCATGTTTGGGCTCTCACAGCATATCTCCATATACAGTACATATATGGGTACCAGGGGTCTCCATATATGGGTACCAGGGGTCTCCATATATGGGTAACTGGTCCGATATACATCACTGGCCAGATTGCCTCGCGAGGACGCATGTCGCCCTGAGGCGCCTTATAGTGAATAGTGTACCTGTAATCATTTCTTGATCGCCTCTTGTCTTGATTGTTTAAACATGACGTCATGGGCCGAGATGCTCGATAACAGGCTTGATAAGCCCAAAGCTTATGGATAACGGGTACTCAATACATTTGTTATCGAGTGTGTAATTGACTCGGGTTTCGAGCTCCATCGCTACAGAACGGTGGTGTATAGAAGATGAAGGGAGCTCTTCCGAACGACTTTACTGTACATTTGCAATGCGTTCTCTCAAGGCTTTGTGTGTGTGCATGTGTGTATGTGTGCGTGCGTTTCATGAAAAAAAGGTCAAAAAATGAAATAATGCTTCCTGTGTCACAGTTCACGCCCTGTTAATCAAACATCCCCCGGCTGTGAGCCAGATCCAGTGGCCTTGTCAAAAAGCCAGGCACCTTCCCTTCACCTCCTGTCACTACCCAGCAGCCCTCTCTCACCTCCCCTCCAACACGCTCAGCAGGGACCAGACCCTGGAACGTCAAGGCATGTGAGAGAACGAGGACAATCATGTCTTGATTGTCAAGACATGGTTATAACGATAATTAGAGCAATAACCCACCTATCTCCCCGACTCCCAGCCCCAGCACCGGCGGGCCGTAAACGCAGACTACGCAGTCTGCGTAAGGCCCCGCCGACCAAAAAGGCCCCCACCGCCCCCTCCTCTGCAGAAAAGAACTAGTGCTGCATGGTTAATCGTTTTCAAACCGAAATCGCGATGTGATTTCTCTGCGAAGTAGACTTCCCAAGCAATTTGGAGACGTTTTAATTTTAGAAATCCCTTCATAATTGACTAAGCAATGATCAAATCAAACTGTGGTGACTTTCTTTGCTTCCTATAATACCCGCGCATCGCCGCACCGCTGAAAGTGAAAGTGAATGTGATGTTTTGGCACAGACGGTGGCTCCGGCCATAGCCGTGGGAACTATAGGTGCTGCAGGTGCTCCAGCACCCCTATGGGGAAGTTTTCATTTTGTATTTAAATAAGAAAAGAACAAACCAAACATAGCAAAAAAATGTTGCCTGTTGTTGTCGTTTTTTATTTATTCATTTATATATATTTTTTTTGGGGGGGGAGGCGGAGGATTTAGTGCTACAGTATATGTACATTTACAAATTATATAGCCTACTATAATATGTTTCAGATCATCGCCTTGGCATAGCCTACATCTATGCTTATTTGGGGGTATTTGTCCAGTCCTAGTTATGTTAGGCTATTTGATGCTACATCGCATGACGATTCTGCAATTTGGCCTATTTATATTTTTAAAAAACAGAATTAAACCCATTATAAAATGGATTAAAAAACAATAAAAAACATTATTATTTTTTTCACGGGAGCTCGCTACGCTTGCACCCGCAGGAAGGCCCCATAGCAGAATCATGCTTAGGGCCCCCGTGGGGCCAGAACCAGCTCTGCCCAGCCCCAGTCAAAGTTCAGAATTTTAATGAATGTGGAATTATGTGCAGATGTAATTTGCTGTAAATTAGGTGACTCCATTTCATTGACCACCTTTTAAAATATTTGATTTTAAACTATTTGAAATCAGAGCCTCTCTCTCACACTTATGCCAGTGTGCCAGTGATCACCCTCCCCTGTGCCAATGTTGGCACCCGTGCCTAAGTATATGCACCATCACCGCCAATGCGTCTCAGCGTCTGTATTCCCAGACACAGTATTGTCGTCATAGTAGAGAGGGGTTAGTAATGGCCATAGCCTAGTATGTCCACTAAATCAAAATAGACAAGTAAGACACCTCAGGGTGACATTGATTAGAATGTAGTAAAGAGACAATGACAATATCGTTTCTGTAGAGTGGAAACCTCGTATGTCCAAAACTGTTACTTGTCAGAATTCTAATTCAAAAACAACATCTCAAAACGCACTGCGGATCTGCTACCTTTGATGCTTTTGTGTGACCCTGTAGGTGTGTTCAAGTAGGGCGTTGATTTACCCCCCCAAAAAAACACACAACAAGTTGGCGAGATAGAAGGTTTCTGCCAGACAGTGACGATATAATATGTATCGCCAAGTCAAATTACAGACAGGAAAAGCTGCTCAGTCATCCAGATAACAGATTGGAGGGCGTCGTGCTAAGCTGCAGTATACAGTGGCACCATTCCTCACTGGATTACGGCACTCTTTCTAACGTTCAGCCAAGACTCACACACACGCGCACGTACTGTACGCACGCGCAGGCAAGAAAGACAGACCCAGTTGCCTGTGTCAAGTAACAGTCATTGAGTTTGCCCCTCAATAAACTCCCTGGTCAATGCCTAGATATGTCGGCCACAAACGCTGCCAAGTGTCTGTGTGTGTGTGCATGTGTGCGTGTGTGTGTTTGTGTGTTCATGCCTGCGTGTTGTTGTCACATACATACAGTAAGTGTGTGCATTCTCGCACCCGTGTTGCTCCACGGCGTTTATGAAGAAGAAATACTGTCGAGAGGGGCGTAAATCTTATCAGTCAAGGACAGAGGGAGGGATTGTTTGAGAACGGTTTGCTTCTCCCCTTTCCACAGGTTTCAGGATTTAAATTAAGCTCCGTGGCACCAGTGGCTACGCTCTGGCAAAGACAGAGACAGAGAGAGAGAGGGGGAGTCGAGGGGTGTGGGGACGGAGGGGCGGAGTGCTACAGAACTAGCATGGTTGCCCGCAGAAACAACATGCAATATTCTCAGATGTTTTCCAAAGGCAGGATTGCCAAGGCTTTTGTTATCCTCTCTCCGCTCCTCTGCTCTCCTCCAGGGACATGCAGAGAATGTTAGAGAGGCAGGGGCTGACATTTCTAAAAGGGCCTTTTGGTGAAAATATTGAAAATATTTTATACTATTTTATACTATTTCCAGTGTGTGATACTTCACTGAACTAAGCATAATCAAGTCATTACTGGAGATTTGGGGTACGGCATGGATTTCTACACATGCAGCCACACATGCAGCATCTTTCAACATACGATGCTGCATTCAAGTTCAGGAGAGTTTGGAAAGGGCCATTCTCTCGAATGCTGCCTTCAGGTATGGCATGGAAAGAGGGCATTTGCATTTCTTTCACCACAATAAAAGCATGCATTCATGGTCTGGAGAGGGCACTTTTTTACAGACAGATAACATGGCAGGGGCTCAAGCCCCGTTTGATGTCTATGTGTGCACGTGCCTGCTCTCCTCTCCTCTCCCTCCTTCCCCTTTGGCCAGAGGCTGGTTCTCCATCTCCTGCTGGCTGCGGTGGGTGTCCGGGCCTGTTAGTAAGCAGCTGTTATGCTCCCTGGCCAGGGGGGGAAACAGAGGCTGCAGCGTCCAACCGCACAATCCTGCCCATCTGGACAGGAATTAGTGGCTGGGGACACTCTGGAGCGCTTCTCACAACGCAGGCCAGCGCTGGAGGTCAACGAGGTAGCCATGAGTGCTGTAGGGAGCCCTCCTCAAACTCTCTTACAGGCCTGGGTTAGGAGTTAGACGCTCTTTGACAGTGATCTGGTTATTGAGTTGGTGTAACCAGGGACGTGCTGGCCATTGGGAAAAGCGGGACAACTCCCCAACGGCCGGTTCATTCCCGGGCCGGTCCAGGCTGGCCATTAGGAAAAAATAAATAAAATAAAATGTCGGCCGTTGTTCCATTTTGGGGGCTGGGCGGCCAACAAAGTAAATCGTCACTGTTGGGCAGAAACCTTGTATCTCCAAGTTTCAAATTTGTAAATTTTTTCGCAAAGCAAAGCCCTGCTTCATCATGCAAGGCCGTCGCACAAAAGTAGTGAAAACAGCAGCTGTTTTCACTAGTTTAAATCATTTTTCAAATGGTTTTGGACATACAAGGTTTCCACCCGACAACGACGAAATATAACTCATGTAATTGGCCCACTGGCTCGTCACTTGTCATGATCTGAAATGGCAAATCTTTGGGTAGCAGCAGCGCTATAGAGAGAGATCTCTCTCTATATCGCGCAATGAGGGCCTCTCCAACTCTTTTTCCCGGGCTGAATCAGGGGCCCAGCACATCCCTGGGTGTAACCTCGCGTCACCAGGCTTTCTCAGGGGGGAAAGCCTGGTATTCTTTTACTAAAAAGGTCGTTTGATCCGCTCTAGACCAGATGGCATCCTAGATTGGATGGTAGAAGCGGCGTCGCGTTGTTTTGGTTCCCCTTTTGTTTCCCCAATCCCTATATAAATGCTAGAGGAGTGTAGTCTTGCCAGTCGCTGCGAAAAGATGCCAAAAAAACTTTTCAAAAAATAAGTAAAACTAAGCCACATCAAGGGTTTTATTGGGTAGGTACTAAAATTATGTCATTGAGCTGCGAGGAATTGTTTTGGGTTAAAACTGATTCTGGTTTGGTAGTTCCGGCCAAAGTGTCGTCCGTTTTGACTACAAAATAGCGTAGGATGCCACCCGCCCCCGACCGGATCAAAAGCCCGAAATTGGAAGCGATCCCGGGCTAGAGTTGGTGTCTGTTGAGTCATTTAATGTTGTGTGTTGTTTGTTTGTTTTGTCAGAAACACTCACGTCAAAGTAGATTTAACCATTCATGACGACAAATGGAATACAGTTAAACTTGGCGAAACTTGGCCAAAAATAGCCGATCTTCCAACACAACACAACGCATCGCAAATCAGGGCCGTTTTGCTACAGCGCCCGAACACAGTCGCGCCGTCTTGAGTCTAGCGGCGTCACGCGTCGGCCTGTAGGAGTGAAGTGGTTGATGTCTTCAGCCTTGAACGTCTGAAGATGCAGCTGACAAACTGACTTGATTCCCCGAGCTGCGTATCGTGACAAATGAATGGCAGCACTATCACCCGCGCACACACACACACACACACTCTCTCTCACACACACACACACACGCGCGCGCACACACACGCGCGCGCGCGCGCGCGCACACACACGCACACACACACACACACACACACACACACACACACACACACACACACACACACACACACACACACACACGCGCGCACACACGCACACATCTGTCACTGACACTGAGGCTGGCTGTCGTGGCCTTGAGATGTGTGGTGTAAACT
Source organism: Nannobrachium achirus (assembly GCF_963921795.1). Taxonomy (NCBI): domain Eukaryota; kingdom Metazoa; phylum Chordata; class Actinopteri; order Myctophiformes; family Myctophidae; genus Nannobrachium; species Nannobrachium achirus. The sequence goes on along the minus strand of NC_137814.1, from coordinate 48,319,439 downwards.
AACTGTAAAGTACATTTACTCAAGTACTGTACTTAAGTACAATTTTGAGTTATTTGTACTTGAGTACTTGAGTATTTCCAATTTCCAATACTTTTACTTCTACTCCACTACATCTCGGATCCAAATATTGTACTTATTGTAGCCTACACTACATTTATTTAAACTTTAGTTACTAGTTACTTTGTAGATTTTGAGTACTTCTTCCACCACCGCACACACCAGCCCCTATTTGTCTCTCTTCATCCCACTTTTCTCGCAGCAACTCGACAGGCCGACAGGAAGGAATACCCTGTATTGTCAGTTCAAATCAATCTTGTTGTGCTCGCCTTCCCTCCATTTGATGGCTGCCGTTTGTTCGCCAGCGAGCTCGTTTGGATAGATCATTAGCTGTAATTGGAACAGCAAGCCGGGGCGTCACATGACAAGTCGTTCCAGGTGAAAATGATACCATAACCCTCCACCCCCCACCCTCCGCTAGCTCTCTCCCTCCTCCTGCCTCTCATTAGTCCAGTAATAATGTCACTTGACCTCCCACTAATTGCAAAACAAACTCATCTGATTCTGTGTCCTAAATATGTCCTGAATGACAGGAAAAAAGTTGCAAGGAATTCCATGAAGGGAAAAAAAAAAAATCCAGAAATTCAAAATGGCCGCCATCCACACTATTATTAAATATACAATTTTCTTGAAAACCGAATACTTTATGAAGACAACATTTGGCAGGTGTGTTGCTGGGGGCCCAGGGAAATGCAGTATCAAGTTGGAACATGTTTGGATGAGCGGTTCTTAAACAGTGGTCTTGCCAGAAATAACTTTTTCGGGTGGGCCTGAATAAAAATGGGTGGGCACCACAAAATGAACAAATAAGGTCAAGGATCACAATTAAACTATTCTTAAATTGATAAAAGATTTACCTGTGGCATGCTGGTATGCAAATGAGTGCTGCCATTACAATATAATCACATTTCTACCATTTCTTCTGATTCCATCATTCTTACTAAAAACTAATGTTTGGAATGGATTCAGCACCCCCATGAACCCCCAGTTAGATGTCCCACAAGCTCATATTGCAAATGTATAAATTCGTCCAGTTGTTCAAACCAGGTCTTCTCACCTTTTGATTGGCTCCCACAAAGTTTACCGGAGCAGAAGCATCAGCGCCGGTCAACGTGGGTGAAAGACAGACCCATTCTCAACTTTGATTGGCTCCCATGGAGTTTCACCAGAGGAGTTCGGTTGGACTTGGAAGTAATTGAGAGGTGTTAGAGAAGACACCTTTATGAACAAATTGGTGAAGAAAGACATTATTTTGCAGATGGCAAAAAAAGTTGGCATCATAATAATTGGCTAAAAACTTTATAGCCATGTGCAAAATAATTGCTCACCAATAGCTTTCTTAACCAATGTGTTCATAAAGGTTTCTTCTCATACCTCTCAATTACTGCCAACCGAACTCCTTTGGGAAACTTGGGAGCCAATCAAAATTGAGAATTACTTCAAACACAACTTTTTCGGTCTGCCTTTCAGCAGCGGGTACATTGGCGGAACAATTAAAGACCGGGCCGGTATGCGAGCCACAATGCCACCGCCACCGCCACCTACACCGCAGTAATACTCACAGCTTAATTGTTCCACTTCCAGAATCAGAAAGTATCCGTGATCTGATGATAATATCATTGTATAGTTTCCTGCAGTTTTGCATCGCTGCCTGCATTTTACCCAGGTTAATATAACAGGAAGTAGGTGTAACAGAGGCAGTGCGATACAGAAAGGGGACCCAATTGCGAGGGACTGAGACTGACCGACTGTCGGAGGCTGACGGCCAGGCCTCCGCGGTCCGCGGGCCGGTAAGCGGCCGCATACCCAGCTTACCCGGACGCTCCGCCCCTGAGCGAGTAGAGGGCTCAACTGGGCGGTTAGCTACCCACATTGACCAGCGCTGGCGATCACGATTTGATTGAGAGGCGTCCTGAAGAATGGCCAATTATCTGACCAGGGAGTCATTCTTACAAAAAAACAAAAAACAAAAAAACAAAAACAAAAAACAAATGGTTGGAATGGATTCAGCATCCTCACAAACCCCCAGTTAGATGTCACACAAGCTCACGTCTTCGCACCTTTGATTGGCTCCCACAAAGTTTACGAGAGCAAAAGCATCAGCTCTGGACAACATGAGCAACGTGGGTGAAAGACGGATCGATTCTCAACTTTGATTGGCTCCCACACCTCACAGGCAGGAGTCAGTAGGATAAAACACCAGCGACAACACAGCCTCTGGCCGGACGCTGTCTTTTGCGAGAGATTACAGTGTATGTGTCATTTACATGTCTCAGTAAAACTCCTGTTTCATTGTCATAGAATGCAGCTCTGCGCAGCCGCTGCCAAGCAGCCTACTGACATATATTTGTATATCACGGTCATTCTCTTGTTTCATGGGTAAAATAACAGCTGGCAGCCAGTCTATTTGCTCCGCATGGCTGCGTGAACGTTGTTTGTTTTGTCATTGGCTCGCTCAACAGTCACACTGAGAAGCTCCCAAGCTTGATTCTGAGGGTAGTGAGAAAATACCGGCTCAGAGTTGTAACGCAAATAATCTGCGGTAGATCGCCGTAACGGAAAACCTCATTCAGTGAATGAGTTCATAGAGAAAAGTAGAATTGGCGAGTATCATGCACTTTGCTGCATCGTGTGTGTAATGGACATGATTGATGTCAACAAGGGAAAGGAAAAGTGCCATTGAATGGCATGATTTGAATGACTCAATCTGAGTGAGAACTGTCCAGGTAGGCCTACCCTCTCGTTTCCCCATCCTGTTGGATCCCCAATTGAGAACAAAATAACAGCAGCAGAGCTATATCCAGTTTCCTATGTCCACGAGTCACCCCTTCTCTTCCACTCTCTCTCTGTTTTATCATTTCAGATAGGCTATGCCAGTCCTTACCAGTGTGGGTTAGATTTACATTGAGACAAATTTAACTCAGGAATAATTGCATTCAACAACAACCCAATAAATAGCCAATCTGCAAGCTATCGATTGATTGATTGGTTGATTGATTGATTGATTGATTGATTGATTGATTGATTGATTGAATACTTTATTAGCAGTTTGCATAGTTATACTAACAGCCCTGCATTAAAGTATCCTTTCAAGTGCGTTGTCCTATCACCATCTCTCCTCAGCGCGTCTTAAATCTGAGAAGGCGTTTAAGCAACACAAATTGAACTTCTAGGGTCGGCGCTTTGCACAGCTTGTGCATGTGACCATGCTGTAAAGCGCATTTATACACTACAGCCTTTGGTCTACATCACCTTTGTGTGCACCGTACAATGAAACATAACAAGTTCCCTTTTTAGAGACTGAAGGGCAGGGGGAATGAATGCTGTCACATGCTGCCATACTGTATGCCAGGTGCCAGACACAGCGGCCCAGAACATGGCTCACACGCTCAAGGCCAGAAACAAGAGAATGCACTTCCAGAACCTTGGAGAAAAGTGTCCCCATATTGTACGGCGCCTGCATGTGCTTTTGGCCAGATAGGAAGCCCAATATCGTCGTTGTCGGGTGGAAACCTCGTATCTCCAAGTTTCAAATTTGTACATTCTTTTGTACAGCAGTAAAGCCCTGCTTCATCATACAAGGTCGTCGCACAAAAGTAGTGAAAACAGCAGATCTACAAGCACACAACGCCTCGCACCGCGAGGCGTTGTGTGCTTGTAGATCGGCTGTTTTCACTAGTGTCATTTTTAAAATGATAAATGCAAAACGAACGGTTTTGGACTTTTCATCCGACAACGACGATATGCACAGCTGTAGACATGCGATAATACATTTACAGCTTGTTAAATTGCACGTTTCTTTTTGCACATTAAGTAATTGTAGTTAAACCAGCCAGCCATGCTGAAGTTTGCTCTCTTCTGTGGAAACTTTTGGCTGGAGCAGTGGTGCCAGCCCTATAGACAGACATGTCTTTGAATTTACTGACAGACTTGAGTGATGAGGTTATAGTGTAGGTTGGTTGTCCTATACTAACAACAGACTAGCCCGATTGTATAACAATCTTTCCTCCAGGCTATGGGATGTAGTCTATCCTCAGCTGGCTCAACAACTAACCAGCCAGTTGCAGATCAATCATCCCATACACGCTATAAGATGAAGACTGTGAAATCCGAGCCTATAGCCAAATTCCAATACTCTAACTTCGATCCTCGCGTCCTCCCCTCGCACCTTACAGTCCTGCCTCCGAGCGCGAGCGAGGAAACAAGAACTAAAAGGGAGGACGGAGGAATCGATTAGATTAGACTGGCCAAATTCCAATACTCACATTTCTGTTCAGTTTTCAGTTTTGTGTTTATTTAAGGTGCAACACCTCCCAAAGGGTCTTTGTGCATTTTGCAACCACTCGTACAACAAAAGCACAATGGCAAAGAATACACTGCAAATGTGCCCAGCAAGTAGACCAAACAATCAATATGAGGCAGTGCACAGCTGTAATACAAATCTGTAAAAAATAAAGTTTACAACACAATTATTTAAAACCACAGGGTAAGAAGAGGTGGAAACAATCGTAAAATCAATACAACTGGGGAACCATATAATGCAAGGAAAAAGGATGAGTTTTAGTTTAGTTTAGTTTTATTAGCACATTGATATTGTTATAAAAAATAGAACAATACATATTAAGGAAACAAAATACTGTGAAAGGAGAGGAAGAGGCTTGTTTGGAATCCTTTCCTTAGTGGAAGAGGTCATTAATTTGAACGGGTACACATTATTGTGTATCATTATTTTATGCTTTAACTATTGAAAAATAGCAGATATACAAGCTCACAGTGCGGCACCGAGTGCGGCGCTGCAAGCTTGTAGATCTGCTATTTTTGAACAATCATGAAAATTTGAATTTTGACCCGATTCTATAAGTGTCTTTTGAATCCTTCAAAGATTTTTTGAAAAACCTATGTTTCTATGTCAGCAATCTGGCCAGCCATCGTCAAAGAAAAGGTCCTTTTCACTTATATGGAGCTCAGTTAGTCTGTTCTTGAGAGACTACTATGTCAGTGGTGCTCAAACCTTTTCATGTGAAGGATATTTATTTGGCCACGGACCCCCATCTCAAAATATCTAGTTCCAGGGACCACCCAGAAGCAAGATTTGAGTTACAAACCTTCACTTTAAAAATACATATATTCAAAGATTTGCACACATTTTCACAACTTTTTCAAAAATAGCAGATCTAGCAGATCAGCGCGGCACTCGGTGCCGCGCTGTGAGCTTGTATATCTGCTATTTTTCACTGGTTAAAGCATTCAATAATTCTAGGCCTAAATGGGTTAAATAATGTCCAAACTGTTGTCTTCTCTAGTAACTGGATTTCTGCCTCCTCACCAACTCCGTCATCCAGATGTCATGTTGTGCTTAGAGTTCATGTAGCCTTGTCGTGTTGGCCCCTCGCTCAGTTCCGTCTCTTTACATAAGAAAATATTAATAATAATAATCCTCTGGTATGCAAGCGTGATCTGGGTGTTTGGTATGGAAATACTCTTCATTTGGTTTTAGGCTCTCAGGTGAATCCTATTGTAAAAAAAATATATATATATACAGTACAAACAAATACAAAACCGTTTGTATTTGTATACACAATATAAAAAAGTAGCAGATTGACAAGCTCAAAACGTGTTGCTTTGGGCCGTGTTTGAGCATGTTTTGAGCTTACAGATCTCCTACTTTTGATGCTACAGCGATACTACAGCGGTAGTACAGGGTTCCCCAATTAGTTTTCCCCAAGGGCCAAATTATGTCTAGGGTACCAAGCCGAGGGCCACAACATTGGCGGGTGGCGACGGTGGCGTTCCCTCTACTCCAGCGAGGCGTTGTGTGCTTGTAGATCTGCTGTTTTCACTACTTTTGTGCGACGGCCTTGTTTGATGAAGCAGGGCTTTACCTTGCGAAATAACATACACATTTTGAGATACGGGTTTTCCACCCGACAATGACGATATACTAGTGTTGTTGCTGCTCTTATACCACCATTATTACTGGGGTTGGTGGGGGCCAGACAGTAGCCCCCCGCGGGCTGCAAATGGCCCGCAGGCCGCCTATTGGGGAACCCTGCTGTAGTATGATCAAGTATAGAGCATTAATTTACGGAAAAACACAATGTAAAAAAAACTACAGAGGTTTCTGCCCAAAAGCAGCAATATCTTCTTTTGGTTCAGAGGCAAACATCATTATAAGTGCTGGTGAGGTGTCTGACTGTGGGCGGGCCTCAGCCCACGTGTGACCACATGGATCAAACACACTGTTTCCTGGCCGAGGAGGGAGGAACCTCATGAGAGAGATAATGTGTGCATTGCGTGACTCCATTCACTGAATATCCACGCTCAGAAGCAATTCGTTTCAATTCGGGTTGTGCGCTTGCCAATTCCATTTCTTCAGCTTCCCGGGCCATTAAGAGGCTGTTTCTATCACCATGCATTTACGGTTCAGAAAAAACAACCTGCTTTATTGAGTCTGCAATGCCATAGCCTCGGAAACCCGGGCTTATTTTGGCGATCGGAAGGAAAATAAAGCCTGGGCTAGCCCACCTATAACTGTGGTTCATGGCATTTTAATTGAACATAAAATAAATGTAGCCGTTCAGATATCTTATTTTACATCAGTATTGTTCATGTGAACTGATTTGTTTAGGCTTATCCATTATCATTATAACATCGCTATGATTTATCACTCGTTTTCCACCACGGCTCACTTCCTCATTTCAAAGAGCCGTTCTAGAGACTCGGTTCGTTCGCGAACGTCCCATCTCTACGGAGGAATCGGTGAGATTTGCTGGGGGCATAGAATGTCCGCGTTAGGTTAGACTAGCAATGCCATAAACACTGTAGCGTATCCTCTCTCTGTCGGGTGGAAACTTCATACTGTATGTCCAAACCTGTTACCTTTCAGGAAAAGGAACAGGAAACTATAAGCGGCGCGTTTTGCTTATGGATCTGCTACTGTTGATGTTTTTGAGTGATGCTGTAGTATGATAAAGTAGGGTCATTAATTTACAAAAGAAAACACAAAACGTTCGAATATGGAGATGGAGGTAAGAGGTTTCTGCCTGACAGCATAACTATTATGCTGTTATTTGTTCCCGCTGTCTGCAGGCAATATGATTTTAATCGTTGTTAGTTTACAGTGGAGTGGCCATACAGTAGCATTAGCGCTGGTGCCGGTCCCATTCAAGCGCTAGCGTTCTGACATCTCTCTTTAACAAAGATGCGGCCAATTTCCATTGAAAACAATGACAGCAATCTCATTGGGGATATAAATGATGTCTTTGTCTATTGTCCATTGTAGGAAAACAAATAACCACTTGCACAAGAAGCACGTCTCTCTCTCCTCAGGGCTCTGCCTAACCCTTTTCCATGCGCGTGTGCACGTGCGCGCGCACACACACACGAAAAAAGAGGATGGGTCGATAGGCATTCTTGGTGCTGTGTAAAAGAATGTGCTTTTTTGGATTCGTAGCTGACCAGGCCACGTGTGAAAGAATAACACAATCCATATTGAAACAAGGCTTGTTAGAGCACGCCAATGTTTAGTCCCTAGAGCGCAGGGCGACTATTAGAGAGACAGAGAGATGCTCATGTATTCAAAGCTCTATGAGTGTTCTACATTTCCATATACTGTAGGTAGAATGTGTGATAACTTGGCAAACACCTGCCTGCCAAGCTGCAGTGCCTTGAAGCCTTTTATTAGACAGCTGAGTCACACACACACACACGTTTGCCTTCCTCACACGCACGCACGCACGCACGCACGCACGCACGCACACACACAGTGTGTGGCAGTGACTGCTTAAAGAGAGGGTTTGACACAAGGCTTCAGCTCTCAGCATGAGAGAGATCATACCCTGAGAGCTAGCTCTCCCTCCCTCCCTCCCTCCCTCTCTCTCTCTCTCTCTCTCTCTCTCTCTCTCTCTCTCTCTCCATCTCATTCTTACCATCATGTTCTTTGTCTTTCCTGTCATCCTCCCACTCTCTGATATCTCCCTCTCTTTCCCCCTTCCTGCTACATCTGCACCCCCTCCCATCCTCTCTCTCTCTCTCTCTCTCTCTCTCTCTCTCTCTCTCTCTCTCTCTCTCTCTCTCTCTGCTCAGTGCGCAGTCTGCGCACCAATTTGCATTGCACAGCACACCCAAACACACATCTATACAGGTACAAAGTGGACATATGTTAATTTGTATGAGTGCGTGCGTGCGCGCACGCACGTGTGTGGGTGTGTGTGCGTGCGTGCGTGTGTGTGTGTGTGTGTGCGTGTGTGTGTGCGTGTGTGTGTGTGTGTGCGCGCGCGCACGCCGCCGCGCTCTAAGTACATTTACTGCGGCTGAGTTCAACACGGATGCACTGTGTATGTTTGAGGCGAAATTAGATTTAGCGTTTGAGCTGAGTGCTCTTTGCTTACGCATGCAGGCAGCATAAATACAGTCAAATTAACACTGTATTCGTGCATGTGTGCGTCCGTGCGTCCGTGCATGCGTGCGTGCGTTTGTGCGCGTGCGTGTGGACCAGAATCCCCTGTCACTTCTCCTGTGGGAGGAGAGAAGCATGGGGAGAAAGGAGGGATGCATTTCAATTCTCTTTCCCTCTGGTTTCATGAGAGAGACGTCGCCAACATGCTGACTGAACCCTACGGGTCAGGAAGACGGAGAGAGAGAGAGAGGGCAGTGGCGTCAGTTCAGAAAAAGCTAAGGTATATGGCAACATGACTGGTGTCTTCGCGCGCGTGCAAGACACCAGTCATGTTGCCATACCTTAGCAACAGACATGATACATTTATTTTAAGAAGTACATTCTATTTTTCCTCCAGTTTCTAAGATTTCTTGGGCTGGATATGGCAGCCTGGAACGGTTGTCCAAGTGCAGCTAAACTTGGCCTTTTTTTTTTGTAAACGTGCCTCAATTAACAATAATGCATTGCACCTGTGCAGCTGTGGAGGGAGGGTCTGCTGATTTCACTTTGAATTCAAGGGAGGGTCATGCAGTTTTTCAAAAGCAAACAATGGCTCCAGAGGTACAGGCACTTACCGTATGCAACCATTGTCAACAGCCTTCTGCTTCATTTAATGACAAACCCTGGGTGCCATCCCTAGAAATGCCCCACAGTCACTGCAGTTAGTGAATGAACTGAAGTGACTATGTTTATACTACAATGTATTTTCCTAAAACAACGGAGAGCTGTGTAAGGCAGCAACAATGGTCGTCAGAACTGTATCCCCCCTCCCTAAAGTAAAAAGTGAAATGGTGCTAAAAAAAATAACATTAGGTTAACGATCGCTCGTTGAAAATGCGCATTTGACCCAGATTTGACCACAGGCAATCAACAGCACAACATGAATGCCAGCTGTTATAAGCCTTCTCTGTGTTGTGCACATGTGTCAACTGTTTTATCTGTAACCTAGATGTCAAATAACCTGTTCTAAACCTGTGAGAACTTCTCACCTTTTTTGTGATGTCCACGTTGACTTTTACACTAGCAGCAGTAGGCTACTCAGGTGCGTTTATATGCACAGGATGTATTCCACTTATATTCGGAATGACTGCTCATTCAGAATAGAAATGCTCATATAAACGTTTAGGAATGGCTATTCCGGTCTGACCCGAATTAATTTTCATTCTGGTCTGAAGAGGTGGTTTATGCCGTTTCAATCGGGATACATTTGTCATATAAACGCTCCATTCGGAATGAACTGCTGTCTGAACTGCCCCCCCCCCCCTTCTCCGACCTGAAGTAGGCCTACTTTGCGCATGCCCAAAGTTCTATTCGGAATGAATCCTTTGGTCATGTAAACGACAGTGGAATGAGGGATACTTGTATTCAGGTCCCATGTAAACGTTTGGGTATGAAGCTCTATTCGGAATAAGTTCATTCTGAATGCCATTCTGAATGTGCATATAAACGCACTGTGTGTTACTTTAGTTTGGAGGGTGTGTTAGTTTATATTTGGAAATATATTTTTGGGATGAAGTGCAGCTGGGATCTCAATGCATTATATTATATTATTGTTCATTGCTGCTTCCACCCGAACCCGTTTTTAACCCTAAAAAAAAATCCAAATTATTTACAGTAAAAAAAGAAAGAAAGAAAATACATTTCGCAGTGCCCATCCAGAACTTGCATCTCTGTTCTGTTCTTGCCACTGGTTAGGAATAACTAAGTTTAGGTTTTAGGCATAATTTTACTGTGGTAAATGTCATGTTGTAGGGGAGGGTCAATCTTTTTTATTTTAATGCTTGGGGAGGGTCACTGATTTTTCCCCCAATTGAGAGGGAGGGTCATGGCATTTTATAAAAGGGCTTATACATTTTCTCCTGTAACCCCCCTCAATAAAAAACGACCCCTCCCTTATTTTACTGTAATTTAACAACATAATAACCAGCACAGATAGACAAACCCCTGCCATACCCAATTGACGCCCCTGAGAGAGGGAAAAGGGAGACACATGTGGGCGAGCAGGCAGGGCGGCGGGATGCAGCGGTGGTGAGGTTAGAATGACTCTGGGTCGCCAGAGGACCAAGATAGAGAGAGAGAGGTTGTGGGAGAAGAGAGAGGGAGAGAGAGAGAGAGAGAGGAAGTATGGGAAAAGAGAGAAAGAGAGAGAGACACTGGAAGGACAGTGAGGGATGGAGGTCTTGAGAGAATTCTTCTCTGGTCTGGCTGGCTTGGATTTCACTGGTGTCAGCTGGAAAGGACTGTATTGTGCACTTGCACTGTGTGCCACTGTGTGTGCCTGAGAGCGAGTGTGTGTGTGTGTGTGTGTGTGTGTGTGTGTGTGTGTGTGTGTGTGTGTGTGTGTGTGTGTGTGTGTGTGTGTGTGTGTGCATGCATGAGTATGTTTATCTGTATATCGTCTCTGTGTCGGGTGCTCACTCAAACTGTTACTTTTCGTTGTAAAAATGTTACTAAAAATGTTTTTGTGAAATTCGAAAGCATTAAAAAAAGCAGTTCTACAATATCAAAACGTGTCGCGTTGCGCCGCGTTTCGAGCTTGTGGCTCTGCTACTTTTGATGCTTTTTGTGTGACGCTGTAGTATGATCAAGTTAGGGCTTACATTTACGAAAAAAACAACAAAAGTTAGAATACAAGCGGTGCATATCCACATCCTCCATATCGTCGTTGTCGGGTGGAAACCTTGTATGTCCAAAACCGTTCGTTTTGCATTTATCATTTTAAAAATGAGTTAAACTAGTGAAAACAGCCGATCTACAACGCCTCGCACCGCGAGGCGTTGTGTGCTTGTAGATCTGCTGTTTTCGCTACTTTTGTGCGACGGCTTTGTCTGATGAAGCAGGGCTTTGCTTTGCGAAAGAACGTACACATTTGAAACTTGGAGATACAAGGTTTCCGCCCGACAACGACGAATGGAGGTAAGAGGTTTCTTTCTGCCCGACAGCGACGATAGGTGACCTGTTGACCGTGATTTGTTTCTGATTGCTCTAATATGACACAAGGAGGGCTGTTTACCATCCGATTCTGGAGGTTACGTCATGACAGAATATTGTGTGACACTGGGTGGCTTTAGGTGTGACAGTGAGATCGTCTATTTTCACTTTTTTAAATCATTTTTAAAATGATAAATATAAAACGAACGGTTTTGGGCGTACAAGGTTTCCTCCCGACAACAATGATTATGTAGATGCAGCGTCCAGTCCTGTGACCTCGCCGAAAAGTGTTTTTTTTTTCAGCCAAACCTCATGAACTAAAATCAGAAATTCATAACGGACACGACGACAGCTGGCTGCTGCCAAATGGAAATGAGAACAGCTGTGGAAATGTTAGCGAGGGACATACTGTAGTCATACAGTGTTGTTATTCCTCTTTTTGTTTGTTTTCATTTTTGTTGCCTGGAAAAAAGAAAAAAGCGTGGAAGTAAGACTGGACTGGGTTTCTGCTGATGTCGCCTGAGAGGGTGGATTTAACTTGAATCTGTTTTCACAGTATATATGACTGAATATATTACATTCTCTCACATTTCATGCATATTTGATATCAGCTGCTACAATGCGTGATGTTTTACTCGCATGAGAGGCCGAGGTGCTCTGCCTTTTGTGTAGGTTTTAGTTTTAGTTTTTGAGTACACATCTTATGCATATATTTGATATTGTTTTGTTTTTATATGAGATTTCTCTCTCTCTCTCTCTCTCTCTCTCTCTCTCTCTCTCTCTCTCTCTCTCTCTCTCTGTCTCTCTCTCTCTCTCTCATTCTCTCTCTCTCTCTCTCTCTCTCTCTCTCTCATTCTCTCTCTCTCTCTCTCTCTCCTGTACAGGCAAAATGGAAATTGTGATGATTTTCTCTCTCTCAATTTCCAATTTGATTCAAAGGCGCTTTATTGGCGTGATAAAACATACTTTTACGTTTACATTGCCAAATAAAAAGTGCAAAAAAACTATCAAAATAGAACAATGTATGTAGAATTTAACGAGCCATAAAGAAATGTGTAAACAGAGCTGGACAGGCTTGATAAAGGAGAAAGGAACTGGAATCTTGGAATAACGTGGAATGTTCTTTCCAGATGCTACGTCCTACCGGGGAAACTCCCCCCTGCTAGGTGATAAGAAGCGGCCTGCTCACTCCTCATGCACTAATGGAAGCATAAGCTCAGTTCGGGGCTCTCCCCAGGTGTGGCAGTGGGAGAGGAGAGCCCAGGATTACAGCTTAGGCCAGGGGTCTTCAACAGGGGTTCCGGGACCCCTAGGGGGTCCTCAGAGTTACTACAGGGGGTCCTCCAAATCTTTGTGATAGAAACCTTTTTTTCTCCTTTTTTATATTGACCACTTGAACCCTAGTGTCCAAATTCTGAGAGCTTTAGTCGAGAATAGCAGATCTATAGCTCACAACGCTTCGCGCTGCGAGGCGTTGTGAGCTTGTAGATCGGCTATTTTTAGCAAAGAGCTTTGGTGTAGAGGGGGAAAAAGAGCAGACTAAGTGAGTGAAAGTTCAAGTTTATTAAGTATTGACGGTTCAAGAGGTTAAATATCTGAAAACACAAATTGACATGAATCCAAAATACACTGATGATTGTGCTGTCAAACGATGAAACTATATGGAATCTATGAAAAGGTTGTGGGGGGTCCCTGCTTCATCTCTCTCTCAGCTAAGGGGTCCTTGGCCTGAAAACGTTGAAGACCCCTGGCTTAGGCAATTGGCACTGGGTGAAACAATGAGGTTACAAAATTGTGGGATAAAAAAAAAGTAAAAAAAAAAAAAGAAATAGTTATACATCTATCTATCTCTTTCTCTCTCTCTCCATCCATGTCTCCACCTCCAGCAGACCCAGAGGTGTCCAGCAGCGACAGGACGCCCGGCCCGCAGGACCAGCACCCCGAGAGGCCCCCCGTGGTGAGGGTGAGGGGGCCGGCCACGGCGGGGTCGCCCCCTCCCAGCCTGCCCTGGAGCCTGGCCGCGCTCCTTCTGCTTGCACCGGGCCTGCAGTGGACCCTGCTCTGATCCTATCACCACCCCACCTATACCGACACACACACACGCACGCACGCTTACGCCTCCATTTTGTACTTAGTCGTGCGCCGGCGTTGCGCGTCGTAAACAGCAGATCTACGAGCTCACAACGCGTCACGTTTGGCGACGCGGTGTGAGCGACTGCTATTTACCTGAGCGACGACGCCGTAGCACGACTACGCGCGGCCGAGGCACCTTTTTCACGTGCGTTTTACACACCTTAACACTTATAGCATCCTGACTCCTGTCCCCGGGGAACGGTTGGACGGATTGGAACGGAAGAACGGAAAGACACGGGACGATAACGAGATCGAGAGACGCAGGGGACTGACTGTACGATGACCGCGGCTCACGCAGGGACTTGTTGCTCTGTATCGTAGGTGTGTGCGTGTGCGTGTGCGTGTGCACTCATTTACAGAGATTGCTACTTATAGCCTTGCTACAGTATACTTCCTCTGGGCTGCCCTGTGTACACTGCAGGCTGTGTGTGTGTGTGTGTGTGTGTGTATAGGGACACTACCGCAGCCATACCAGCAACCGCTTCTCTCACACACACACGCACGCGTGCGCACCTTGTGAAGAAGGTTACAGGGCATTTCGTCTGGATTACACACACAACTGCACATAATTACACGCAAATGCATGCATTAATGGATGTGCATTGCACACACACATCCATATAAACAAACAAATACATTTACGACTCCAGTTTTTTTTTTTTCTTATTTTGCTCTGCTGTTGAATTTGTCTCACCATCTCTGGCTAAAACCTTATAGCCCTGGTCAATGCACTCGCTCGCCTTCCAGGCCGCAAGTTGAACTATACACTCATTTTGAAAACCCACTTTTGTTGTTTTTCTGCAAAGTTTAAGGAAAGCATGACAGATAGACAGATACTACATCTGTTACCCGTCCCCCACAGCTGACATGTCCGACGTCGACGCTGTCCGGTGGAAACCACAAATGTCCAATACCGATTCAAATTCAAAAGTATCAAAAGTAGCAGATCTACAAGTTAAAAATGCGTCACTTTGCGCAGCGTTTAGAGCTTGTGGATCTGCTCGAGTAGGCCGTTAAAACATAACACAAAACGTTAAAATATGGAGAAAGGAGGTTTCCGCCCGACAACGCCGAAATCCGATATGCTCCTATGATTGTGTACCTCGACCAGAGGTTTAGAATGTAATGATGTCAAGGCGTTAAGAGAACGGACACACGAGCGTGCCGGAGCTGATCGACGTATTATGCCTGTATAATTATGCAACTGTGTGTTAGACCGAGTGGATTGGACGGAGTGCGCTCTCTCTGCGTGAGTCTCGGAAACTTTGACCAAAGTAAACAAGCTTTGGGTCTGCCGGGAGCTCCACATATAATTTAGATCAGTGTTTCTCAAACTTTTGCATTTCATGGTCTCCCCTTAACTCTGACAGTGTACAAATGGAACCAAATGGACCCGTCAGGGTCCATTTGGTTCCATTTGTACACTGTCAGAGTTACAGACTTGTATGGGTCAATTTAGACCCCCATAGCGGAACCCACGGAGTCCCTGGAGTCCACTTTGAGAACCACTGAGTTAGATGGTGCACAGTTAAAATGTTCAGTCATCATGTATCTCTGAGAGTCACAAATGCATAGATGAAACACTGCCACGTTTTTACTGCGTGGTTTCCTGGGTCTCGCCATAAGATTTGAATGAACTTGTGCTTGTCTGCTCCATACATACAGTACACATATGGAAAAAAACAAACAAAAAAAAACTAAAACAAAATGCAAAAAAAGAAGAAAAAAATGTTTAAAAAAATATACTACTATAGAGATCTATTTTGTATAATGAGTATACCAAGAATGTACGTCCTTTTCCTATGCCAGCCTACCACATTATTATGGGGACAGGATTGAATTTTCTTTTTTTGTTTTTATTTGAAAATGTGTTCACCAGAAATATTTGGTCAGAGCCTGTACTTTTGTCGACTTTAGTAATGTTATCGTTTGTCCTATTTTCTTTTTTTTTACCCCCTTGCGTGTGTTGGCTCTTTGAATTGCACATTAATGCATGCATATTACCTATGTTGGTATCAAAGGTTTTATATTATGCTGGTCTGAATAGGCTTTCTAAAGGCCCAGCAGTCCACACCCCAGTGAAGGTTGAGCCACATTTTCCCTTGACCAGTTACTGATTCAAGTAGATAATGCCTTATCACAAACACACACACACACACACACACACACACACACACACACACACACACACACACACACACACACACACACACACACACACACACACACACACACACCCTTTAGACAATTTTTATAATTGTGTCTCTCTGTTTGTTTGTTTGAACCAGTATTTCAGTGTTTGTTTAGTTTTTTCTCGTGTACAAAGACAGGTCTTGCAGCAGGTATACTACGGGGTTGCTCGTGAACTTTTAAGTTCAGGAATATGTTGGGGAATGATGATGAATGCACTGTACTGTCAAACAGAACGCATACAGCACTGAAGCTGAACCTGAAACAGACAGCTACATGGAAGCTGAATACACAGGGGTCACCAACGTGTCCGTGCACGGACAAAATGTGTCCGTGCATGGACAAAATGTGTTTGTGGCAAGGCTCGCTCTTGTACGTGGAACGTTTTAGATGTTCTTTACCCATTCAGAACGGGTACACATTATTGCGTATCATTATTTTATGCTTTAACTGTTGAAAAATAGCAGATATACAAGCTCACAGCGCGGCACCGAGTGCCGCGCTGCGAGCTTGTAGATCTGATTTGAAAAAAAAATGAATTTTTGAATTTTGACCCGATTCTATAAGTGTCTTTTGAATCCTTCTAAGATTATTTGAAAAACCTATGTTTCTGTGTCAGCAATCTGGCCAGCCATCGTCAAAGAAAAGGTCCTTTTCACTTAACTGGAGCTAGTTCTTGAGAGACTACTATGCCAGTGGTTCTCAAACCTTTTCATGTGAAGGACCCCCAAAATGATATGTATTTGGCCACGGACCCCCCATCTCAAAATATTTAGTTTCAGGGACCCCCCAGAGGCAAAATTTGAGTTACAAACGTTCGCTTTGAGCTTGTATATCTGCTATTTTTCACTGGTTAAAGCATTCGATAATTCTAGGCCTAAATGGGTTAAACACCATTATAATTTCGCTCATAAGACCCAATTACTGAACTGTCAAGTCTCCAGGTTTTCTTCTGAATATGTATGACGCTGATTTACTACGACACTATGGCACATTAGGAGTCCACCGGTGTTGCGTTGGTCCCGTCACGCGAGCACACGCCGTCCGGTATCTTTTCTAACCAGTGTCGCGTCTCTCACACGCACAGGCATGCATCGATTCAAAATATGCATCGATTCAAAATAGCTCCCAAATTCACACCTCGACAATGTTTAGTGTCACAGCAGGGTGATTTAACGAAGAGATGAGCCTATGATAAGCATATGCCTATGATAAGCATAATTTATCAATAGACCATTGTCTGAACCTGTTAACGCCTGTAATGTAGCCTAGGTCAGGGGTTTTCAAAGTGGGTGACGGGGCACCCTGGGGTGCCGCGACAGCAGTCCAAGGTTGCTGCGAGATGATTTGATAATATTTGGAATTTATTTGGACACTTTTAAACGTACAAATGTATTTTAAGTCAGTTCTAACCAAAATGGCTATTATCTCAATGTTTTCCTCGCAACATAATCGCTAAAATATGCTATAAATATAAGGTGCTGGGAGTGAAAATTATCAATATAATGTAGGGGACAGGGGTGCCTCGGATGAAAAAAATATTTATAGGGTTCCTGAGCCAAAAAAGTTTGGGAATCCCTGGCCTAGGTGTTAAGCGACGTGCACGTGACATCATTAAAACCATGTCCCCAGCATTTTATTTGCTTGTCCATTTGGTTCCATTCGTACACTCTCAGAGTTACAGACCTGTTATGGTCATCCAAAAAATGTCCGCCACAAGCCAGCATGGCGATGACCGCTGTGAATACACCTAGACAGTAACCGGACTACAACACAGATGATATGCAGTAAAGGTGATAGAAACTTCTCCTTTATATTAACCACTTGCCAAAAATAGCCGATCTACAAGCTCCCAACGCCTCGCGCTGCGAGGCTGGCAAAGGGTTTGGTGTAGAGGGGGAAAAGAGTAGACTATGTACAGAGTGAAAGGTCAAGTTTATTAAGTATTGACGGTTCAAGTGGTTAAATATCTGAAAACAAATTGACATGAATCCAAAATACACTGATGATCATGCTGTCAAACAATGAACCTACAGTACATGGAATCAATGAAAGGGTTGTGGGGGTCCCTGCTTCATCTCTTTCTCCACTAAGGGGTCCTTGGCCTGAGAACTTTGAAGACCCCTGACCTATACCGTAACCGGACCACAACACAGATGATATGCAGTATAGGAGAACCTAATTTGTGAAGAAACCAAGTGTTTCTCTCTGTACTGACATGGGCTTCACCTTCATGGCTCTCAGCTGCAAGCAAGGACAAGACATCTCCCAGCCTACAGGAGCAACAAGGTCTCCTTCCATTTGGTTTGTGATCAACAAACCATACAGTAAAACAGGGTTCCCCAATAGGCGGCCCGCGGGCCATTTGCGGCCAGCGGGGGGCTACTGTCTGGCCTACACCAACCCCAGTAATAATGGTGGTATAAGAGCAGTATATCGTCGTTGTCAGGTGGAAATCTCGTATCTCCAAATTTGTACGTTCTTTCGCAAATCATACAAGGCCGTCGCACAAAAGTAGTGAAAACAGCAGATCTACGATCGGCTGTTTTCACTATAGTTTAAATCATTTTTAATATGATAAATTCAAAACGAACGATTTTGGACATACAAGATTTTCACCTGACAACGACGAAAACTGTCGCTGGAGTAGTGGGAACGCCACCGTCGCCCCCTGCAATGTTGTGGCCCTCGGCTTGGTACTCTAGACATAATTCGGCCCTTGGGGAAAACTAATTGGGGAACCCTGCAGTAAAACCATCACGTGTTCATCTACCAAAATGGTCCCTTAGACTGTGGATCCATTAGGCTACATGTGTACACTCTCAAGAGTTAAACTGGCTCAGGGTCTTACTGTGTATAGCCTCTGTTTGCAATTAATGCTAGCGTCTACGGTTAGAACATTGACATATTCATGTTTGTACAGACCGCAACTATGTGTCGATATTTGAAGTCAAAATGTAATGTTGTCATCAAGTCTGGAAGACGTAAAAACTGGCGACATTCACTATTATTTAGTTACGGTTTTACGATGTTCTTTTTGGTTAAGGTTTTGGGTTATAATTAGGTTACTTTAACGACGTGAACCCCAGCGACCCTATTCTGGGCATGTCATCGTCATAATAGGCAAACATTCTGCAAAAATAACGTCGAATTCTGACAGGTCTGCCATTAGACGTCACCCGCTGAGGTCACAGTTACATTTTGACTCTATTTGTTTCGTGGTTTGGACAAATGTCACTTCATGACAGCTTTAGCATGAGTACAGGTTGAGCTTTGTGCTGTAACTCACGAGGAACGGAGATACAAAGTACAGTCGTGCGACAGTTTGGTAAACCTGATTTCGTCGCTGTCGGGTGGAAACCTTGTATCTCCAAGTTTCAAATTGGTATGTTCTTTTGCAAAGTAAAGCCCTGCTTCATCGTACAAGGCCGTCGCACAAAAGTAGTGAAAACAGCAGATCTACAAGCACACAACGCCTCGTGTGCTTGTAGATCGTCTGTTTTCACTAGTTTGAATCATTCAATCAAAATGCAAAACGAACGGTTTGGACATACAAGGTTTTTGCCCGACAACGACGATTTGTTGTGAATGCGTGTGTGTGTATGTGCTTGTGAGTGCATTTGCGCTTGTGAGTGTGTGTGCGTTTGAGTGCGTGTGTGTGTGTGCGTGCGTGCGTGTTTTTCACGGCATACATTTATGTATCCTATACATCCGTTTCGTACCACTTTGTGCCATTTTCAACTCCATGTATGTATAATTGTCCTGTCCACCGCCCTGACGGGCCTACTGTGCACACAACGGTTCACTTCTAGTCCTATACAGCAGCATGTGTATAAATGTATATATTTAAAGTCACTCACCAATGGTTCCGTGTGTTTAATTGCCTCTCTTCTTGTTTACGAGTGTGGTGGAATGGTATGTAGGTGAGCTCTAATTAATTGATTGATTAAGTAATTAATTAATTAAAGATAATGTTTTGTAATATTAATCCAAATCTAGAATGTAACTAGTACTAACTAAAGTTTGCAAACAAATGTAGCACAGTAAAAGTATTGGAAATTGGAAGTACAAATACCTAAAAAAGATTCTATACAGTACTTAAAGGAGCTATAGTCAACTTTTTCATTGTAGGGCCGACACTTTGTTTACATCCTAGACCTAGTCTATAGACTAGAATGTAAACAAAGTGTCGGTCTGACAATGGCCAAAATGATTTATCATTATTTTTCGCTTTTTGAATAGAAACACATATATGAAGCTTATTTTTTTTATAAAATATTTTCGAAACATTATTTTTATTTTAGCATCCGTTTTTCAAGAAACAGTTGACTATAGCTCCTTTAAGTAAATGTACTGTACTTACACTGAACTTTACACTGCTGATTTGTATAAAACTGAATGGCGGTAAACAGTACATTTGCTTGGCACAGAAAACCGAGAAAAAGGAAGCGAAGCAGAGCATTTCAGAGAGAGAACTAATTAAAAACTCCCACGTCTTTTTCACCCATGCCTCTGTTTTCAAAGTGTCATCAAACTTTGAAATAAAACACATTATTCACTTGGCTGACAAACAGGTTGTTATTTCTAACCAAAAGTACTTACGACTGTGGGTGTTTGTGTTTATATATTTACATTTATATACGTATATATTAGGGCTGGGATGCGATTAAAAATGTTAATCTAATTAATTACAGGCTCTGTGATTAATTAATCGCAATCAATCGCATTTTAATCGCACATCGACATTTGACCTGAGAAGCATTTATTTTTTTCAAGTAAAACACATTTTGTTGTAGTTTTTTAAATCAAAATTTTGCATCCACTGGGCAAAACAAAGCACACTGATCGGCTACTTCTCCCTTTGCGTTTGTTGTCTATTCTTGGTTGGTGCATCGCTATGATCAGTATGCCCAAAACGGAAGGTTCTGTGGTGCAAAAACTAAGTACGATTAAAAAGTGTTAATTCTTTTAATCACGTTAATTTTCTGTAATTAATTAATCGTAATTAATCAGTTAAAGTCCCAGCCTTAGTATATATTATATTATATATATATATCTATCTATAAATGCGACAAATCTCTGTCTGTCTGTCTGTTTGTTTGTAATCCGCGTATCTCGAGAACCGTTCGTCCCACCGGCTTCAGATTCGGCACGCGCGTTCCCCGCCGCCGTGCGGAGTGCAGTGCCGGGCCTCGACCCGACCCGACTCGCGGTTTTCCGAAACCGGCACGAAACGTTCGGAATCTCCTTATGCGGAGCTGATTGTTGACATCAGGCTGTTCCGGAGGAAATCGGCGCAAGCGCTGAGTCATTGTGACATCACTTCATAAAAGGCTCTGACATCACGTACGCCACATGAGTCAACACAAAATCTCTGTGAATGTGTATGTATGTATGTAATCCGCGTATCTCGAGAACCCTTCTTCCCACCGGCACGCGCGTTCTCCAGATATGGGCATAAAGTCTGACATCAGAGTTTTCTGCAACCGGTACTGTGTGTGCAGAGATCTTCATATATGGGCATAAGTGGACAAAGACAAACAGATGGTCAAAACGTGTCCTATGACAACAGGTATATTGGGGTTTGCATTAAAGGGTGGGGCATTCATGGGGTTTGCATTAAAGGGTGGGGCATTCATTCCCTATTTCAAATTCGGCACGTGCGTTCCCCACCGCAGCAGGTAGTGCAGTGCTCGGCCTCGACCCGACCCGACCCGATACACGATTTTCTGGAACCAGCACGAAAGGTTCGGATTCTGATGTCTGACATCAGGATTTTCCTGGCACTGGCACTGTGTCTGCATAGATCTCCATATATGGGCATAAAATGGATGCAGACAGACAAATACAGATATCTCCATATATGGGCATAAATGGACACAGGCAAACAGATGGTCAAAGATCTCCATATATGGGCATAAAGTGGACGCAGACAGACAGATACAGATATCTCCATATATGGGCATAAATGGACACAGGCAAACAGATGGTCAAAACGGGTCCTATGACAACAGGTATAATGGGGTTTGCATTAAGTTTGTCTCCTCCTCCATCTGTTTGTCTGTGTCCCTTTATTCCCATTATGGAGATCTCTGTATCTGTCTGTGCCTCCGACTGTGTTGCAGACACAGTGCCGGTTCCCCCTTTAATGCAAACCCCATTCATAAAAGGCTCTGACATCACGTACGCCACATGAGTCAACACAAAATCTCTGTGAATGTGTATGTATGTATGTAATCCGCGTATCTCGAGAACCCTTCTTCCCACCGGCACGCGCGTTCTCCAGATATGGGCATAAAGTCTGACATCAGAGTTTTCTGCAACCGGTACTGTGTGTGCAGAGATCTTCATATATGGGCATAAGTGGACAAAGACAAACAGATGGTCAAAACGTGTCCTATGACAACAGGTATATTGGGGTTTGCATTAAAGGGTGGGGCATTCATGGGGTTTGCATTAAAGGGTGGGGCATTCATTCCCTATTTCAAATTCGGCACGTGCGTTCCCCACCGCAGCAGGTAGTGCAGTGCTCGGCCTCGACCCGACCCGACCCGATACACGATTTTCTGGAACCAGCACGAAAGGTTCGGATTCTGATGTCTGACATCAGGATTTTCCTGGCACTGGCACTGTGTCTGCATAGATCTCCATATATGGGCATAAAATGGATGCAGACAGACAAATACAGATATCTCCATATATGGGCATAAATGGACACAGGCAAACAGATGGTCAAAGATCTCCATATATGGGCATAAAGTGGACGCAGACAGACAGATACAGATATCTCCATATATGGGCATAAATGGACACAGGCAAACAGATGGTCAAAACGGGTCCTATGACAACAGGTATAATGGGGTTTGCATTAAGTTTGTCTCCTCCTCCATCTGTTTGTCTGTGTCCCTTTATTCCCATTATGGAGATCTCTGTATCTGTCTGTGCCTCCGACTGTGTTGCAGACACAGTGCCGGTTCCCCCTTTAATGCAAACCCCATTATACCTGTTGTCATAGGACCCGTTTTGACCATCTGTTTGAAAAAGCGACAGAAATCTCATATATGGGCATAAAATGGACGCAGATAAACAGATATCTCCATATATGGCATATATGGGCATACAATGGATGCAGAATCACAAAGATCTCCATATACGGGCATAAAAGGGACACAGACAGACAGATACAGAGATCTCCATATATGGGCATAAAATGGACGCAGATAGACAGATATCTCCATATATGGGCATATATGGGCATAAAATGGACCCAGAACTATAACTGCAGTGATCTCCATATATGGACATAAAATGGACACCAACAGACAGACAGATACAGATATCTCCATATATGGGCATAAATGGACACAGGCAGACAAATGGTCAAAACGGGTCCTATGAAAACAGGTATAATGGGGTTTGCATTAAAGGGCGGGGCATTCATTCCCTATTTACATTGTTCCGAGTTGGCCAGGTCGCCGACTAGACGCTGGGCCGCCCGAAGGGCGGCCCAGCTTCTAGTATATATAAACTGGCTTAAGGGAAGACAGTTAGGCCGGTGGGCGGACCAGGTCGTTGCGCTCTTGTCACAATGACTCAGCCATAACCATATAAGGACTTTCCAATGCAGCTACGCCCGAATATGGATTATGTCTATCTTCAATGTGACTTCATGGCATCAGGCGTAAACAGCTCCATATATGGGCAGTTGGGCACGCAAAGGGACATGCCCATATATGGGCATATACTGATGACATCAGTTATCTCCATATATGGGCATATCGATTTTTGATTGATTGAATATTTTATTAGTCACAATGAACGACATCACATGTACAGTATTCACATTTAAGATGCAGCACGGCACAGGTACAGTTGGAACATCCTGCCCAATAGGAACATCCCCAATAAGGTCTTTTACAGTCTGGTTTACGTCGGAAGTCCTTGGCACTCAAATTACAAACATAGCAACAATAACATAATAACATTCGTTGCATTAAAAAAAAGAAAAAAAAATATATATATATATATATGTATATATATATACATTATATAAAGTGGGAGTGGGTGGTAAAAAAGTCGGGGGTCTCACTTCTCGCCTGTCTTATGGGAGAAGTGATCGGATCGGCAGTGAGAAGTGATCGGATCGGCAGTGCGGCATATCGTCGTTGTCGGGTGGAAACCTTGTAGGTCCAAAACCGTTCGTTTTGCATTTTTCATTTTAAAAATGATTTAAACTAGTGAAAACAGCCGCTTGGCGGTGCGTTGTGTGCTTGTAGATCGGCTGTTTTCACTACTTTTGTGCGGCGCCTTGTACGGTGAAACAGGGCTTTACTTTGCGAAAGAACATACAAATTTGAAACTTGGAGATACGAGGTTTCCACCCGACAAGGACGATTATGCAGTATGTAAACAGTACAAAAAGTTGGATTCTTTTTCGTTTTCATCCCACATACTCAGCTCCTCTGGTCATAAATGCAACATTTAATGACATAAGCTACCAAACCAAAGATATCTGAATTTGCATGATGAGGAGGAGGAGGAGGAAGAAAGGAAAAGGAAGAAGAGCAGATTGTGGCAGGGAGGGCAAGGCGTTGCAGGCTGACCTTCTCTGTTTGCATCATGGCAGGGGGGGGGGGTGTTGGCTAAACATATCAGTCTGTCAGAGCGTGCATCCCCGCCCCGGCCTGTGCCAGGTTCACACCAGGAATAGAGGAATCGAGAGTGCGAAGGGGGCAGGGGGGGAGAGGGGGGGGGAGGGGTTACGTGAAAGAAGCCTGCTGCTGGGAAAAAAGGGGACGGTGGCAAGCTGTCAGCCCGCGATGACAGCAGCGTCCACGGTGACAGTTCAGCTCGCTCAGCTGATGTGTGGCTGACCCACTAGCTGCTCCCGCGGAGGGGAACTTTGGCTATTTATGGGCTATAATTGGCCCAAATTAGCCAGTGCTGTCAGCTCCAATGTTAACATTACTCATAGCCCTTAGTGCTGACACGCACACGCATGCACGCGGCATGCTCGTACCCACGGCGAGACAGGGTGCCAGCCAGGCAGGCAGCGCTGCTGGCAGAGGAAAAGGTATACAGTATTGTACATGTCCTACTGTGCGTGGGCCGTTTGGTACTGCACACTGTTCTCTCTGCTGCAACGACACAATCGATTCATAGAGGGTGAGCTTTATATTAGAGCCTGGATAGAGGCATATGGCGTGTGTTATCATTAATAGAAAGTGCCGTGTCCTTTCATAATCATCATTATTTTTGGATTCAGTTAATTGGTCAGCACCGGAAGCAGCATTCTCTCGAGACAGAGTCTTAAGGAAGAGGGATAAACCTTTTCTTTGACGATGGCCAGCCAGATTAGGAAGCAGTGGATAGTCACGTACAGCAGAGCCACACGATGCACTGCTCCTCGCACACAAATGAAAGACTTGGCATGGACAGCTATGATGAGGGCCGCCTTGGCATTGGGCCTGCCTTCCTCCGAGTGTATGAAACGTGTCCTCCTTCAAGTCTCACCACACCTCCCTGCTAAAGCTATCAATGAATAGCACTAAAGACACTCTCTCTTGGCTGAGCATTCAGTGTCCACCGTGCAGCTCTCTCTATATCTCTCTCACACACACACACACACACACACACACACACACACACACACACACACACACACACACACACACACACACACACACACACACACACACACACACACACAAAGCTGAGCGTGTACTTGATCCTTGAAGTCTATTTCACGCTTGTTGTGAGACAGAGCGTCTGGCTGACTTGCCGGCCGGCTGGCTGGTGAAACAAGCAAACGAGCCTGTCCAAGGCCATATCTCTCCTCCTCTCTCTACCTCGGCTGTAATGGGCCTGCATGCTGTCTGCGCTCAACAAAGGCAAAGCCTGTCCGCCTCCCTCTCATCACCTGTCATTATTTGACACAGAAAGTCAGTGACTCGAATATCTGTGTGGACAGAAAAAGGGAAAGTGAAGACCGACCCCTGAAAGGGGAGCTCTCGGGGGCCAGTGAAGTGCCGCCGTTTGAGTTTTCCTTTTTGAGATTATTTTGTTTCAGTGAACTTTGGCAAATAAGCACGGACGGTTGGACTGTGCTGTGCTGTGCTGTGCTGTGCTTTTTGGCCAGAAAAGGACATGTTATATTGACAAGATCTGTAGAGGGCACAGTGGAGTAACTAAAGGATATGAATTATTTTCTTTTCTGGACGAAACGTGTATTTTAGACGTGAGGTGGGGGGATCCGAGTGTTCCCAGTTCCCACCAAGGAAAGTAGGCTTTCAACATCTTAAAAATGTCTTTGCTTTGGCGAGTAGCGAAAGTGTAAATGTTTTATTTTTGCAGACGAGAGGCTGAGCAGCCTGGGCTACCGTGGCTGTGAGCGCAAGGGCTCATCGGTACCATAGCGTTAATGAGACCTCTTCTAGCGCAATGGACCAGAGCTACTGTGCTGTGCTCTCACAGACCAGGGGTCAGTCAGTGTGGCCAGAGTGGCTACAGTGTGGGGGATCCAGGGTCACAGCTGCTCCGCTCCCTGTCTGGGCTATTTTAAACCCCCCATACATCAGCGCTTCTGTCCTGGAGATCTGTGGCTCAGTGTCCTAGCCACACACACACACACACACACACACACACACAGTAGGTCTAGGCTGAAACCCTACCTCGTGCAGACAGAGGTACAGTAGATAGACACAGTCATTCACAAAGGTTTCTCACTACTACATCCAGAGGTGTAACTACTGCATATGTAACGGCTGGGCTTCGAACACCGGCCTCCCGCGTGAAAGTCCAATATCTTAGCTCAAAGGGATATCCCTATGGAACGAGGGAGATACTATAGACTTTTGAGGCTTCAGGCTGGAGCTGCGACTCTCTCCCCCACACTCAGCCCCCTTTAGACCTCCTCTCACGGAGAAACCCGGTTCCCGGCCAATGCACCATTGTAACAGCTGGGATTCGGACCCAGGTCTCCCGTGTGAAAGTCCAATATCTTAACCATTGAGCCAAAGGGATATCCCTATATAATGAGGGAGATACTAGACGCTTGAGGCTTCAGGCTGGGGCTGCGACTCTATCTATATACATTCTGCTTCTCGCACAGTGATCCGGGGCCCTTGTCAAGATCTGTGCGTCTTTAACTGCTGTTTACTACACACTAATGTTAGTTTACCTCCTAGACTAGAGTGTAAAAAGTTATATTAACACGGAGAATTTCTAGAATTTGCAGCAGCAGCAGGACTCCCCCAGAACGTCTTACCTCATCAGCCATAAAGCGGGTGGGGGGGTATGGCTGGTCTAGGAGAAACGAGGGAGGGAGCGAGGCTCTGAGAATAGAATTTCAAAGAGGGAGCGTGGGTGAGACACTGGAGGAGGACTTGTGTCTGGTGTTACCCATAGCCTATAGCTCTTCTTGAGTTTCAAGCCGTCTTCCAGACCAGGGGCGTCAATTGGGTATGGCAGGGGTATGCAGCTGCCATACCCTGGGTCCAGGGGGGGAAATTATAGTACTTTTAAATATAAATCCATGAATGTCTCTTTGTCTATGTGTTCTGGTTATTATGTTGTTAAATTACAGTAAAATACAGATGCAAAATTTTACAAAATGGTCACTTTAACGAAGTAGTATAATTATATTCTCCACACTTGTATTCTCCCCATCTTGACAAAATGGTATATTCCCAGGTTCCGCAGGTCAGCTGCACAGGTGAAATTCATTATTGTTAATTGTGGCACGTTTACTAACAATACCAAGTTTAGCTGCACTTGAACAACCATTCCAGGCTGCCATATCCAGCCCAAGAAACAGTAGAAACGGGGGGGAAAAATAAAATGTACTTCTTAAAATAAATGTATCATGCCTGTTGCTAAGGTATGGCAACATGACTGGTGCAAGACACCAGTCATGTTGCCATACCTTAGTTTTTTCTGAACTGACGCCACTGTTCCAGACCTCGCCCTGTCCTACAGTAAATACGCCAGCCAGGCAGACATACAGTACACCGGGGGTCTTCAACCTTTTCAGACCAAGGACCCCTTAGTTGAGAGATAGATGAAGCAGGGACCCCCACTACCTTTTCATAGATTCCATTATAGTTTCATCGTTTGACAGCACGATCATCAGTGTATTTTGGATTGGTGTCAATTTGTGTTTTCAGATATTTAACCACTTGAACCGTCAATACTTAATGAACTTGACCTTTCACTCTGTACTTAGTCTGCTCTTTTCCCCCTCTACATCAAACGTCTTTGCCGAAAATAGCCGATCTACAAGCTCACAACGCCTCGCAAGCTTGTAGATCTGCTATTTTTGGCTAAAGTTCTCAGAATATGGGTGCTAGGGTTCAAGTGGTTAAAGCTATACTATGTAACTTTTCCAATACAACAAATCTTGAAATTGTCCTAACTATTAAATCGCTAAAGTTTTAGAATACCCACGCCCGTGAATTTCAGCCCCTAAAGCCTTCTGTAAATATGTTTTCTATGATCCTGGCCGGGGACCGGATTTCGGATTGCCGTCTTTTCAGGAAGTAGCTTGCCTCAACACTATTGTTTACTCTGGTGTAAGAGTCTAGCCTGTTACTCCCCAACGCCTGGTCACAGAGGGATGCGAGACCCCTCTACGCATGCGTGTCGGCCGCAGCGCAGGCGGACGCAGTGGTCCGCTGCCCTGCTCCGGTGGTCCGCGGCGACCCCGGGGCGAAAAACGGCCGAAAAAAGCAATACCGCTACTGCAAAAAGTTTCTATCACACAAAGATTTGGAGGACCTCCTGTAGTAACTCTGAGGACCTCCTAGGGGTCCCGAACCCCCTGTAGAAGACCTCTGTACACTGTAACACATGCTGACATAATTCCAGCTCAGTCACTCCGCTTAGGCCCGTTAAGCGGCATTGCTCAGACGAGCTCTTGAGTTGGTTAATTGAGGCCAATTATGCAAATTCTCAGCATGGCAGACCAAAACATTTCAGCAACAAGGAATCAAATCAA
>NC_137814.1:47983197-48285697 GCF_963921795.1 Nannobrachium achirus | reverse complement strand
TGTGTGTGTGTGTGTGTGTGTGTGTGTGTGTGTGTGTGTGTGTGTGTGTGTGTGTGTGTGTGTGTGTGTGTGTGTGTGTGTGTGTGTGTTAGTGTGTCTCTCTCTTGGTTCATGTGCATACATGATGCTGCGTCCACTCTAATTCGACAAAGCGACAGGCTAGAAGTCATTTATAACGGAAGCCAGCAACGTGAAAGATACAAACTGACACCTGGCACTTGTCGCTGTATGTGTATCGAGCTAAAAGCTACACTTTCGCTCTAATGTAGCCTGACGAGATCGAGTCCCGGCCGATCCCAATGGCCTTTTCTGCGTGTCACTCCCCATCTCTCTCTCCCCGTTTCCTGTCTGCATTTCACTATCAATAAAGGCATAAAAAGACTTATAAAAAAGGGGTTAAAAAATGATGTTGAGCAGCTGGTGTTAACTTTCATCAGCGCTCCAATGATGCAGTAAAGCAACAAAAATATGTTTTTGTTTTAACATTTCACCATTGCTGTGACAGCAGCACAGCAAAGCACAGCACAACACATCACAGTAGACTCTGGTCCATATTGTATTAGAAGAGTTCTCCTTAACGCTATGGTACCAATTTCTTTCCTTCTCTCTCCATACAATTCCTGCTAGTAATGGGGGTAAAACAAATTCTTGCTGTCAGCCTTTTGAATTCAGTCGGTCGGTCGGACGGACGGACGTACGGACGTACGCTTGAGATACATGAACTACAGACACAAAGAAGGACAGAGATTTCCTGCATTATACAGTAGGATATCTTTATAGATATAGTTATTGTAGGAATGTAGATTATGAACTGTATGTGCCATGGGTCCTCGTCAGTGTGCTTTGTCACCCTCTACAGACATGGAGGAGCAAACCTGGCCAAGAGAGGGCCAGGTGTAGTTGATTGGAATATCTCAGCTTTTAATGCCTGGTTTTGTTGTTGCTGACTTCTATTTTGAGTTAGAAGATTGAGTTTTGAATTCAATTCACTCAATGTTTTCAAGCCTGGAACATCTGGAGATGGAATAAACCTTTTTTTGAGTTAAACTTTTTGGACATTCCTAATTTCCTGTTTGCTGCTCAAAGCAAGTCAGTGTGAAGAGTATACTCTCAATCAACCACCACCATGGACTAAAGGTCAGTACGGCTACAGTTATATTGCTTTGGTGTCGAAGGCCCATTATGATGCAGCTAAAGGAGGGAATCTGTTTATTTAATGCTGACTTCTATTGTTGGTTTCTCTGGGATATAGCTGGCTGTTATTGTTTTCCACACCGGCTGGCTTTGAAATTCATGCAGACTTTTATGGTGCTGCTGTATCAGTAAGGTTAAAGCAAAACAACAACAAAACTCTCTCTCTCTCTCTCTCTCTCTCTCTCTCTCTCTCTCTCTCTCTCTCTCTCTCTCTCTCTCTCTCCCTCTGTTGCTCACTCTCTCAAACGTTCACTGAGTGAGTATGTGCGGGATGCACCATGCAGGCAAAAAACAAACAAAAAACAATCACAATCAAAGAATTGTATTTGATTTAAAATTGTATTTGATTTAAATCTATCATGAAATTATCCTCCGTCATGCACTGGGATCAATTCACCTTTTATTTGCCGATCGAGCCGCATATATGGTACCATTTAAACCCTCTATAATTGGTAAAAGGACCTGGAAATAACATAATAGTCTTTTTTTTTTTACTCTCTACAAATCTCTTTGCCAAAAGTGTTCGTTCACAACAGGCCGTTTGGTTTCTGCCTAAAGCGCGGAAACCACTAGAAGAAGCGGCTTTGATTTGGTTCCCCCCATTTGTTTCCCCAATCCCTATTAATAAAATGCTCGAGTAGCCTAGTAGTGTAGTCTTGCCAGTCGCTACCAGTTGGACTAAAAGATGCATATACCAAACGATTTTTTTAAAAGCAAAACTACTCCGCATCAAGGAGTTTATAGGTAGGCCATAAAAGTATGTCCTTGAGCGCAGGGGAATTATTTTGGGTTAAAACTGAATCCGGTTGGATAGTTCCGGCAAATTGTAGTCCTTTGAGTACTACAACATGATGTGTTGTGGTTTCCGCTCAAGACCGGTTACAACCCCAAAAAGTGAAGTGATCCCCGGCTTGCCAAAAGATAGCAGATCTACAAGATCACAACGCGTCAATGTGACGCGTTGTGAGCTTGTAGATCTGCGATTTTCTGGCAAATGTTCCACCCCAGGATAATGGTTGTTGGGGATATTTAGATTATCGCGATAATACCGTAAATCACAATTCCTTTGCTCAAAATAATCGTGACATGCCATTTTGATATCGCTCCATCCATAGTGTACTGTGACATACAGTATAGAGTCCTGCTGGGCGCCCCAGGCCCAGTGTCGCATGTAGAAATCCCTGTCAGCCATTATGCTCTGTTTGGCATGCAGCGGACAGTCTCCTTTCTCATGTCCAGCAGATGGATGAGTGGTGGTCTTCTTAACGCTCTCTCCCAGTGGTCCCCAGGGTGCCGTCTTATGGTGACATCGTCGCTTCTCCTCGACCTCTCCCTCCCTCTCCCTTTCTGTCTGTCTTCGTTTATCTCTTTTTCTTCTCTCTGGTTAGACTGTTGGAATATGCTATGAATATATGCACAATTCCAGACTTTAAGCTTCGAGCAGTCTCCTTGTTACCTGCCCAGGACTTTTCTTCTTATTGCGTTTAAATTTGTTGTCCAAGTCCCGACTTCACCATGTTGATGCAGCTTAAGTATAGTTATTTTGTGCGAGGACTTAATATGCATGTTTGCGGCCTTGTACTCCTTTCCTTGCGAAGACCAGTTGTCCTCACAAGAATAAACAATGTGGGACCATTGTGTGTGTACACACCCATGTGAAGGCAAGGCGTGTGTCTCTATCTGTGTGCACGCACGCACGCACGCACGCAGATATGGGTCACATGTCTATGTGCTCCATTATGAATGAGTGTGCTGCAACACAGGAGCATCATTGATCTGCTGTATTAAGGATTCAGAGAGGCTTACCATAGTCCCCACAATGCGGGTCGTGAGGTGTGTGCGTACGTATGCATGCATGTACGTGCGAGCGCAGGCTTGTGTGCTGTGTGGCCATGCGTGTAAATCAGTGCCAGAGCTCACAGCGGGTCACCCGTAAGCCTGCGCTGCATCGAGACTGTTAATCTCTCATGTACCGCACATACCTACAGTATGTGGACCTGTAGTGCTGCCACCTTAGTGTCTAACCTTATGCACCAGTATGTCACCTCAGAGCATGCTAGACCAGAGGTCTTCAACAGGGGGTCCGGGACCCCTAGGGGGTCCTCAGAGTTACGACAGGGGGTCCTCCAAATCTCTGTGTGATAGAAACCTTTTTCTTCTTTTTTATATTAACCACTTTAACCCTATAGCGCCCATATTCTGAGAACTTTAGACAAAAATAGCAGATCTACAAGCTCACAACGCCTCGCAGAGCGCGAGGCGTTGTGAGCTTGTAGATCGGCTATTTTCGGCAAAGAGGTTTGGTGTACAGGGGAAAAAGAGCAGACTAAGTACAGAGTAGTAAAAGGTCAAGTTTATTAAGTATTGACGGTTCAAGTGGTTAAATATCTGAAAACACAAATCGACATGAATCCAAAATACACTGATGATTGTGCTGTCAAACAATGAAACAATATGGAATCTAAAGGTTGTGGGGGTCCCTGCTTCATCTCTCCCTCAACTAAGGGGTCCTTGGCCTGAAAACGTTGAAGACCCCTGTGCTAGACGATGCTAGTTGCTGTACTTGCCTGCATTTCCATGTCTTCACCCATGTGGCTTTCGACACAAGTTGGAGTGCAGGCAAACTGCTCTGATCAGGCATCAAGGACAGTTACAGTGGGGTGTGGTAGCAAAATAACTTGTTAGAGGCTGTTCTTGCTTTGTTCAACTGTTTACTCTCACGTACAGTATGCAGTATTTGCCCTTCTAAAAGCTCACCCTATCTCCTCTCCAACGGCCTACTTGTGCTGGCAACCGCTCCATGGAAGCCATTCTATTCTTCACCGTGGATACCGCTTTGATAATTGCACCCACACAAGCTAAGCACCTAGCTGCATTCCACTTGTTCCCAGACAGAAAACAATGGCGTGGTATATGTCATCGCTGTAGCTTTGTGAGTATTGTGTATAGTATTGTGTATAGGCTACTGTGTAGGAAAGACTAAATATAAAGCATGTTGTATGACTGCAGCGAAAGCAGGAGAATAAATGAGGATATTGTTATACTACTGCACACAGTGAATTCAGGAGTGTTATTTCAACTGTTTATGAGACCCTTACAGTTTTGCACTTTTAGAGTTTAATTAACATTCCCAATTTTACCGTGAACCAGTTCAGGGGTATCATGTGTATGTGATGTTGTACTTTTATAGGTTTGCGTTGTGCCTGTCCTTTTGTCTTTTACTGTGCTTTATTTATGGTTGCCCCACATTCCCCCGCCTACCCATTCCACCATATACTGTAAAACGCTCTAAAAGCAAATCGTCACTGTTGGGCCAAAACGGTTAGTTTTCAGTAAATGGCAAAAGATTACCTGTGTTCCAGTGGATCCATTGTAGTATAGAAATAAAGGAGAATTCCGGAGTAGCGTTTTGTTTACCTTAATCTGACGTTATCATATCCCAAGGCGAGTGGAAGAGCAGCTCCGGTCGCGCACGGTTGGGTACAAAGCTAAATCGCTTACTTGTATCGCTCGACAAAAAAAAAGATGGTATTTATTTATCGTTCACGACGGCATCATTCTGTCCACGGTGTTTGTACTTCCTGAAGTCTTGCCGAGCGCGTTTTCTCCTGTGATGTAAAAAAAACGGTTTGAATGCATTGGCTGCCAATGGGATGTATTGCAACCCTATAGATTCAACATATTAAAACAATCTAGAGTTGCAATTTGCGGCTAAGATTAAGGTGTGATAATTTCAGATTTAGGAAAATACTCCGGTATTCTCCTTTAAAGGAGTAGTTCACCCCCAAAATGACTTTTTTTCTATTGATTACTCATGCCATGGAGAGTAGAGTTCAATAATATTTTTAGTTTTTTGTCACATTCCTAAGACAAAAATTTGTAGTAAATTTACCCCCATTGATTCCGGTTCCGGAACGAATGGGGGTAAATTTATTGTTATCACATTTTCGTCTTAGGAATGCAACAAAAAACTAAAAATATTATTGAACTCTAGTCTCCATGGCATGAGAAAAAAAGTCATTTTGGGGGTGAACTACTCCTTTAAGTCACATGCTCTTGTGATACTTTTCATCGTTTCAATATTTTTAAAAACCCACAGACACAATCAAAAGTTCACTCAAAACCTTTTTTGAAAATAGCAGATCTACAAGATCTACAAGCTTGCGACTCGTTGCGAGCTTGTTTGTAGACCTACTATTTTCACTACTTTTGTGCGACGCTGCAGTAAGTAATACGAAGCAGAGCAGTAATTTATGAAACACAGACACAAGAGGTTTCTGCCCCTTCCACGGCGATGAAATTCTATATGAGGAATGTATGGTGTTGCTTTACAATGGTGACAGGCAATACTGTACTTTCACACTGATATCTCTTGAAAGGGGGAAATCCCTTCCGAAACCCAAATCGGCATGTGTGTTCCCTCTGGAACAGCTGAGTCCGGACCTGTGAACATGAGAAAGTGTCATTGGGGAGGGGCAGGGGGGGGCAGGCGGGCGGGTGGGTGCTTGGTGTAAACACATACCCACTTCCCCAAGTGAAAATCCATGTGATCTGGGTGGCTGTAATCGTTTCACGTTGGCATAAACTAAACTAAACTAAGCATTGCCATATGCGATGTGGTGACACACTGGTGAACAAATGGTTTGGGCACCTCAAATCGGTGGTGTAAAAAGAGTGCAAGTGTTTTACTTGAGTAAAAGTAGGCCTATCGATACCACAATGTAGAAATACCAAATGTTTTACTTGCGTAAAAGTATCAATACCACAATTTAGAAATACTCCATTACACCAAGTCCGGAATTAAAAATAATTCTGAGTAAAAGTACAAAAGTATTGGCATCAATATATACCGAAAGTAAAAGTAGAGTAGTAGGCTACTCATTATACGGAATGTCCCATTTCACAGGTTTTCAAATGTATGAAACCTATTAAAAATATTTTGAAAATAGACAAAGTTTAAATAGGGCTGACAATAATCAAAATCTACAAAGTAACTAAAGTTTTCAAATAAAGGTAGTGGAGTAAAAGTACAATATTTGCCTCTGAGGTGTACTGGAGTGGAGTAGAAGTAAAAGTATTCTGAAAATTGGAAATATTCCTCTTGAGCATGTTCTCTTGGTTACCTTCCACCATTGCCTCAAATATAGTTTGAGCATAAACTGTGGTAAAGAGTCGAACACAATTACAGTGGAGGGAAAAAACTCAATGAATTTTTCATTATGTTGCTGTTTTCACCAACGCTCTCAATGGGCAGGTGAGATGGGTCAAAGTATTTGTGCATGGGCTATTATGTGACCGAACGCAGTAAAGAGGGTGATAGTATATCGTCACTGTCGGGCAGAAACCTTGTATCTCCAAGTTTCAAATTTGTACGAATTAAAGCCCTGCTTCATATCATACCAGACTGTCGAACAGAACTAGTGAAAATAGGTGATCTATAAGCACACAACGCCTCGCACCGCGAGGCGTTGTGGGCTTGTAGATCGGCTATTTTCACTATTTTAAATCATTTTTTAAATGATAAATATAAAACAAACGGTTTTGAACATTTGGTTTCCACCCAACAACAACGACATTCTTTTCTTTATCACTTAACTCAGATTGACTTAATTGTTCCCTCTAGGCCACTACACTTTGCAGATCATAACTGTGTGCATCTGCTGCACATATATAAAATTGCTTAAAGACGGAGAGAGAGCACAAAGGACATAAAAGACTGGACAGAAGAATCTGTGCTCGGCTGCATGCAGGAATGTTGCACTGACTGGGACAAGTTTAAGCAGTTTTGTGGTGATTTATTTGACACGTTGTTTGAAGTAACGCGGTTCACACAGTATACTTTTTGTGGGAAAAGTATTTGTTTGTAAGCAAGTTAGAATGTACTGTCACAACAGCTACCAAGTTCGGCATAATGCAGCAGAAAGATAGTCTTGTTTTTAAACGGGGAGCAACCTGTGATCTGCATATCGCTACAGTAGCTACCAATAAGCTGGAAATAGACATTTATTTTAAAAAGCAAAACAGAACTATACATCTTAGCAAGAGATTTATGATTGCTGCCTTGGCTCAGCCTAGCATGAAAACTAGCAGCCATCCGGAATTCACTTTGGATGGCTAATGCACTTAATTTCTATTCATAATTTGTATACTTTTGATTTTAGCCGACATTCAGGAATAGCAAACTTGAAAATAAATACATCTTTGACTGCACTTTGACAAAGACCAAAGGGATGTTGAAAATACCTTTCTTTCGGTAAGAGTAAATGAATTATGGACCTGACATGGACCTGAGTCTGACAACATGCTGTATATCCTACAATCTGCTACTTTTCCACAGGGCTTTACAGCAGGCACTGTAGTCCCGGCTCAAATCATAAAGGCAGTGTCTGATTGCCGTGAAACACTGCATGCACATTCCCACAGGGGTGCACACACTTTGTTCACTTCAGAGCTACTTTTAACTTGACCAGCTCAGCAAGATCTACCAACCAAACATTATGTTTTATCCCATTTCTTAAAATACTTAAGGGTTGCTGTTACAAATGTCCTTTTTTGGGTGGGGAACATATAACCTTCCTTGGGAGTAGGGTGGGTGGGGAACATAGAACCTTTTGGGGGGCGAAGTGGGGAACAAAGAACCTGGGGAACAAAGAACCTGGGGAACAGAGAACCTGGGGAACATAGAACCTGGGGAACAGAGAACCAGGGGAACATAGGGAGGACCTTCTTTGGGACAGCGGCGCCGGTGTTACATACAGTATAAGCAAATGCACTTGGAATATGGACATAGTGAAAAATGTGTTAATCCCATTCTGTATCCTCTATTCCTCCCATTCTGTAATTTAAAAATTATTGTCAACTGCATTTTTCAAGCCGCAATGGGAGCTTACAGGCCAGGTCATGCAAATCAATCAAGTCACCTTCATTCAAGTTTTGTGTTTTGTATTTATTTTATGGGCATGTCATGCGGTCTACCTGTGCAGTTCTTGTGATCTACTGGTAGATCGCAATCTAGGCAGAAGAACACATGCCACCCTTTTAAAGTTGTTCTGTTGTAGCGCCACCAGGACTCAGATTTTTGCTAAACACTGTTTTTTTTTTATATTACTCGTACAGATTGTGTCCAAACATCACGCAAATCGGTACACGTTATCTCTATAGTCATGTGGTCAAGAAGGATCAGTAGATTTGTCATATTCCAAGCCTGATTGCTAGCCCACTCTAGTTTAAATGTTTTTACTTGCTGTTTATTTATTTATGAACCTGTTCATCAGCAGCCATTAGCACCATTCAAAAGGATGTTAGTAAAAATAAAAATAAAATAAAAAGAAGAATGTGTCGTGAAGTTCCAAAAGACACATTAGTTCTTCCAGCAGGGCTACCTGTCCTCTCGTTGTGCCTTCTGGTCGTTGTTCTTTGACATCCGCATTTTCTTTTTCAAATAAACAGTTTGAAGCTTAAACTGTTCAAATGATTTTAAACACCTTTGAGGTGTTCACAGACACCTTTCACATCCTCCAGCATCTCAGCTATACAGGCACGTGCACACATAGACATCAAAGGGGGCTTGATCCCCTGCCCTTTTACCCATCTGTAAAAAGTGCCCTCTTCAGACCATGAATGCAGTTTTACTATGGTGAAATAAATGCAAATGCCCTCTTTCCATGCCATACCTGGAGGCAGCATTCAAGAGAATTGCCTTGTCCAAAATCTCCTGAACTTGAATGCAACATCTTATGTTGAAATAATTGCCCTCTCAGTAGAAATACATGCCTTACGCCACATCTCCAGTATTGACTTAATAATGGTTAGTTCAGTGTGGTATCAAGCACCAAAAATAGCCGACCTCCAAGCTCACAACGCGTCACAGCGCAACATGTTGTGAGCTTGGAGGTCTGCTATTTTCGCCAGAGGCCCTTTTAGAGATTTCAGCCCCTGCCTCTCTAACATTCTTTGCACGTCCCTGGAGCTATACCATTGCACAAACGATGGTACAGGCTTTGTCCATATACTATACAGCTTTTGGATGAGTGTCACTTTTCTTCTTTTTGTAAGCACATAGCAACAACTTTAGGTACATTTATTTCAAACTTTTAGCAACTTTTGAGAAGTGACTCTGACACTAAAATGCACACGGTTTCACTGACACATACTGTACACACACACACACACAAAACAATTTTCCGTGTCACCCATTTCACAACACAAGACTATCTGCCTGGCAGCAGTGCATTGTGAGTGACAGCCGTAGTGACAGCCCACCTGAATAGCCAGACACAGGCATTAGCACCAATCATTGTTGGCTGCCTGCAGTATAAGCATGTCATCAGTGGTGTAAAGTAACTAAATACATTTACTTAAGTACAATTTTGAGGTATTTGTACTTTACATGATGAGTATTTCCAATTCCTTTTAATTCTACTCCACTACATCTCGGATCCAAATATTGTACTTTTACTCCACTACATTTTTATGGAAACTTTAGTTACTTGTTACTTTGTAGATCTGAATTCTAATTACAAAACATACATTAACCACTTAAGCCCTACATACATTTCTACATGAATAAATGCAGATCTACAAGCTCACAATGCGTTGCATAAGATTTTCATACATTTGAAGACTTTGGTACTTTAAATACATTCTGAAACCAATACTTTTGTACTTTTACTCAGGTAAATGTAGAATTCCAGACTATCACTTGAAACAGGGTATTTCTACATTGCAGTATTGATACTTTTACTTAAGGTAAAAATGACCTTTTCCACCATTGTTGGGTGACTGCATTAGCATGTCGTTGCTGTCAGGCAGAAAGAAACCTCTTATCTGTTTTCTTTTCTTAAATTAAAGCCCTACTTGATCACACTTCAGTGTCACACAAAAACATAACAGATGTACACGCTTGAAACGTGGCACGAAGAGAGCGCTTTGAGCTTGTAGATCTGCTACTTGTACTTTTTTAAATTTGAATCCTAAAAAGTAAACAGTTTTTTTTTATATCATTTTATGAGGTTTCCGTCCCACAGAGATGATGTGTTCCATGAAAGAACTTTTTTTCTTCTTTTTAAATCAAATCATTTAAATTCAGAGTCCAATTATTTGATTAGGAAATCACACAGACAAAGAAAAGACTTACAATGTCTTCCACAAAGTACCATTAATAATCTGAAGTGCTTTCAGTAATTTATAATTATTATTACATTATGGCACAAAAAATAAATCCTACTTGCAGCTTACTTATTATGAAGTTTAAGTTTTGCTTTGGACTTTGGTTATGTTTATGGCATCCACCATCCGACCAACCCACAAGGCAATTTAAATAGGATATGGTCTTTTTTGTAAATTGATTAATGCCCTACCTGACAGAGTATTTTAATCAAATGCACCCAAGGATGTTTAGTCAACCACCATCGCCAAAAAAAGAAAGAAAGAAAATGTCCTTGACACCTCTTCTAGCTCAGTGGTTCTCAAAGTGGGGTCCGGGGACCCCCGGGGGTCCTTGAGGGGTTTCCATGGGATCCCCAGCAAAATATGTAGATATGGCTGTTAAAAAAAAATAATACTCAGGTTCTACACAAGCTGGGGATTCCTTGGCACAAGGTATTCTCAGATGGGGGCCCGCAGCTAAATACATATCAGTTTGGGGGGGTCTTTGACATGAAATAGTCTGAGATCCACAGTTCTATCTCATTTCCCCCCTTCTTTAACTGAACATTCCCCTTAACCGGCTTCGACCACCACCAAAGCCCTGTCTGTTGTTTTCATACATGACGTTGAACTTGCTGAGGTACTGGTTGGCACTGTTGCAGGTCTTGGTGACGGTGCCCAGGTAGGCCATGAGGCCCACGTCGTTGCACTGGTCGTAGAAGTCAGTCTTGAAGTTCTGGGTGCTGAGGACGGGCAGTCTGTGGCACAGAGCGTTGGCCTCGCGCATGATCTCGTGGTTGAACGGCAACTCTCCCGCCTCCACCGCCTTGACGTACTCCATGATGATCTTCACGCGGCTGTGGAGCATCTTGATGGCGTTCTGCTGGGCCGTGAGGTGTTCCACCACCGCCGAGGCCTCCGCCGTGCCGGGGGCCGTCATGCGGGCCACGTGGTCGACGCCGATCCTCTCGGCCTCCTCGGTGGCGAGGGTGTAGGCGAGCTTGGCGAACTTCATGGTGGCCTCGCCGTTGACTATGTCGATCATGGACTCGTATATGTCCACAGGAAGATCGGCCTGTTTGGCCAACGGGTTCAGCTTGAGGAGGAGAGGGCTCTCGATGATCTCGGACACCTGTCTGTGAATGTGGATGTCCGACTGGTCAGGGGTACCCCCGGTGGTGTACCAGCCCAGGAACTCCATGTCCTTAAAGACCTGCTTGAATTGTTCCTCCTTGGTGAAGTAATAGTCCTTGTCGATGTTCAACCGGTCGTCTTCAGCTTGGGCGAGCAACTCAAAGGAGTTCATCACCTCAATGCTTCTACCCTCTTGCTTCCCGATGAGGGCTCCGATCACCTGCACGATCCGCCCCTCCTGAGAGCGGATGCGCGTCCAGTGGTCTGAAATGTTGAGGATGACGAGAGGGTGCAAGGCCACAGACACGCTGCCTGCGACCCCCGAAGCCATAACGCTGGGGGTGGCTACTCCATCTACCTGCATCTCTCCAGCATCGTATGTCGCCATCTTGACAGCTTTACCGGGCACAATCTGAGGATCGTTATTGTGTATTACTTATATAAGCCAGTTCTACGTTAAGATGCAATACTATGACATCAGACAACTCTGTATACGGGGATTTTGCCAGACAGAGCCCAGTTGAACTCTCTATTTAGGCAAGACAAATATCATATTTGATGACGCAGTACTACGACATCAGGTATTTCCATATTTGGACGACATTTGAAACTGCAGAATTAATAGTTTTAATGATAAAATGATTAATAGAAAATAAAATAAGACCCACTATAAGAGTATGGTGCAGTAACCGTTACCAGAGTGCTTGGATGCCACAAGTCATTTATGAAGTCAATACGTCGTATGAAGTCAATTTACAACTTTCATTTAACAGAAGTGCAAGATCAATACTTTGACATCTCCATTTTTGGGCATAAAAGCGGGACAGACACATGAGAACGCATGCCCCTTTCAGTTATGGCCCTCACACTACTGATCCGATCAATAATGTCTGAGTCATAGTGTCAGGGGCTTTGTCAGAGTACCCTTTGTACTGTACACATCTGTCTGTGTCCTTTTTGCGCCCATATATGGATATCTCCGTATCTCTGTCTACCTGTGTCCCTTTTATGCCCATATATGGAGATCCCTGATGTCATTAGTGAATGCCAATACCTTATATATTTGCATGCCCATACATGGGCATATTGATCAGCTCAGCGGTGATTGGCAACGGCATTTCTGAGCGACTTGGTGGCAGACAACGAACTCGGTCTAGTCCTTTCCGATGCCCACGCATGAGTTTGAAGTCGGTTGGTCCCATGTATGCACATGACCATATATGGGCATAGCGTTCGGACCATTTATGGGAATGTTTGGTTTGTGATGTCCACGGTCCGCCAACCCATGTTACGTTTGTGGCGTCCACTGTCCACCGGAATGTTAATATAGGATAGTACTCATTGCAGCCACCAACATCATCTATTCCAGAAGTTGTGGGCATAAGGAATGCCCTGCACACTAAAATGCATTGACAGCCACAACCCGAGTTTAACTTTGTTTAACTTTCATGACATATTAAACTGACATGCCTGTTTCCCAAGAGATTTGTTCTATTTCATTTAGGCTAATTCGAAAATCCCGCTGGTGCCGATCTGCGCGAAAAGTAGCGCCTCCGGTTTGCACCGGAAATGGATTCAAAACGGACATCAAAAAGGAATCTCCATTGGCTCCAATGTTAAAATGTAATGTGCGTAAGCTCATCTCAAAGCAACTGTCTGCATTTATCAACCTACAGTAGCTGTCTCCAATTTGAAATGAGTGTAGCCATCGCTCAAATCTGACATCATGTCTCAAGCTCGAGAACACCATTTGTTTTTATCATCAGCATAGTCTGCCAATCTGACCTGGCATGTACACGTAATGCAGCAGCCACTATTCACTTAAAATGATTTAACCTAGCATCTAATATCTAACGTAACCATCCCTAACATATAGTTCCAATTACAGGCTTAAAGCGGCCGAAATGGGTTTCCTCAGACAGGTCGCTGGTATCTCCCTAGGAGAGAAGTAGGGTGAGAAATAGGGTGAGAAGTTCAGTCACCGAGAGAGACTTGGAGTAGAACCGCTGCTCCTACACTTGGAAAGGAGTCAGCTTAGGTGGTTCGGGCATCTAGTACGGATGCCCCCCGAGCGCCTTCCTAGGAAGGTCCTCGATGCGCGTCCCACTGGGAGGAGAACCCGTGGCAGACCAAAGACCAGATGGAGGGATTATATCTCCAAACTGGCTTGGGAACGTCAGTGTTGACACGGTGTCAGAGTGCTCGCTGCCTGCCACTTAGTTACAGTAGTCGGTCTGAGGGAGTGGAGGAAGTTGCTCAGGATAAGGAAATCTGGAGGTCTCAGTTGAAACTGTTACCCCCGCGACCCGATTCCGGATAAGCGATTGAAGATGGATGGATGGATGGACGGACGGATGGACGGACGGACGGACGGACGGACGGACGGACGGACGGACGGACGGACGGACGGACGGACGGACGGACGGACGGACGTCTCGTATTGCATACGGTGCTGATACGGACATGGGGACACGGGGACCTAGACACAAACCCAGAAGTAGGAGGGTTTAGAACTGCTCAAAAAAGGGGAATTGTCGAGTGATTCAAATAAGCCATTTAGCATTAAATCCCGCCGATCCCGGTCGGAGCTGCAGAGGAAAAAAACTGTAGCAATCGTTCATGAACATCATAACATCAGGTTAACGTGGTAAGACGGCTAGTCCGAAAATCCCCTTTTATCAGTCACCCAGAACCTAGAAGAACTGAGAGGATGGGTGGGGTAACTTCACACGTCAGAGAAGATCTTCTTCTTGGCTGCATTTCGCTTCTTCACGTTAACAAACTCGGCCGGCGTGTTTAAATGTGTTTAAATGACGATTGCTCCAAGATATGAACATATCATACTTCTATGAGTCTTTACAGGCTATCGGCCTTCCTACTACCTCAGCTATTAAATTAGCATGGGAAAATGAGTTGGGGACCCCGATAT
Source organism: Nannobrachium achirus (assembly GCF_963921795.1). NCBI lineage: Eukaryota > Metazoa > Chordata > Actinopteri > Myctophiformes > Myctophidae > Nannobrachium > Nannobrachium achirus. The sequence goes on along the minus strand of NC_137814.1, from coordinate 48,271,293 downwards.
CGGAGACGCTCTGGGATGATGGCTTAGAAGAAGTTAACTATTGCTCGATTAACTCTAGACACTGCCTTATTCAATTTCGAACTATACATAGGCTTCATTATTCCAAATCCAAATTGCACAAGATATTCCCAGATATCTCCCCAAACTGTGACAAATGCAAGGCACCGGAAGCAAACTTATTACACAGCTTCGCACTATGTCCTCAAATACAGAGATATTGGATTAAGATTTTTGAGGCGCTCTCTGATATTCTGGACACCCAAATTGACCCTGACCCAATACTAATTATCTTAGGCACATCAGACCCCATTTCCAACTTGACAAGTTCACAATGACATCTCCTTTCATATGGTCTGATTACAGCAAAGAAGCTGATTTTAACTCATTGGAAAAAAGAGAAAGCACCTGCATTTAAACACTGGCTTAATGAAATGACTAGTACACTTCACCTTGAGAGAATACGATATTCACTTAAAGACAGACAGGCACAATTTGATAAGATCTGGCTGCCCCTTGTCCGTTACCTGAGTAGAAGGATGATGTTAGTGTAAACAGACTGTTTATTCTAATGCATGTCCATTGGACAATTCATTCTGATTCTCTATTATGCGTTTCGTCACTGAGCAGTAGGGGTGGGAGGGTATGAAGGGGTTGTTTTGATGACATATTGTATTTTATTTCTTGTTGTTTTCAGCTCTTTCCTTTTCTTTCTTTCTTATATATGCTAAAACAGAAAATTGTTAATCTTATAACTGATACATCCTGTTGTTGATAATCTGTTGGCAATAAAACTTATTTGACAAAAAAAAATGACGATTGCTCTCATCCGGCACATTCATCAAAACCCAACCATTCTCATTTACGAACCTTTCGTCGGAAAGGTCCGGTTCAACTGCAAAATGACGTCACTCGCAACCTCTGAAAAGCATTACCCCGAATTAGAGATAGTAGAGACAGCCCTTTATTACGCTGTGATTTGGCAGGATACGACCGCTTGATAAATCGAATCGCACATGAGCCCCGTCGAGATTCTCGGCGGGAGAGATGATTCCTGTGCTGCCATGAGACAAGTGCAATAATTATATGGAAATATTTTCTGATGCATAATGTAATAGATTCATAATAAAGTAAAGATCATTTTATATAAAAGCTATGTAGTACAAAAACGTTACGCTTACTGCCAGGACTTTCATGTCTTAGGTTATGAATAACGTGATCTTTGTTACAGTGTGTCCTTGCACAATTAGACCCTAGTCTTCCCCTGTCCCAACATAACTGGTACTGTATACCAAGCCATGCATTCCTCTAGATATCTAATAAAACACGCACACTATAAAGTATATGCCTGGCAAATTGGGACGGACATAAAACATCTAACGAGGCGGTATTTGGGAGGGCCCTGTAAATCAGTGGTGAGTCACACGGGCACTCTTCCACTATGGGGGCTGCAGGAAATGAATCCTTCAGCATTACAGCTTCATTTGAAACCCAACCAAAGATGGACAGTTTTTCAATCGACAGATTTACAAGCGAAATTTGTTTTACAGTCTAGTTTACAACGCCGTGTGAGGGGAGCACTGGGAGAACCATCCGTGTAAACGGCAATTCCCCATTAGCAGCTCAGGCTCGCTTCAGAGAGAGGGCGGAGGGCTGGGGCTCTGAGAAAACTACGCCATGCTAGCTGGACTCCTTTCAAAAGTGGGGGCACTTGCAAACAAACAGCCAAATGGATCGTGCAAGCCGTGCTGTGTAAATGTCCACACAGTAAGAATTATAACTCTTACAAGCCACTTAGTTTACCCATTTATGTCCATTGATTGGGCACTGCGGGAATGATATGTCCCATTTCTCTGTGCAATCTTGCTCATTAAAAACAAAATGGGGGGGGGGGGGGGGGGGATGTGGGAGAAATGTGATAAAGTGATTCCGCACAGGGGAGGATGGAGGAATGCTGAAAAGAATGTTTGGATCTTGTAGAGTGGCGATGGCAAAATAATTAAGAGTCCTTCGTAGGGGGCTGAGAAGCGCACAGAGATTTACGCTCCCCCACTGTGTCCACAGCCCACGGGGAGGGAGATGCTGCCAATCTGAACGTCGTGGCATTCAAAAGACTCGACTTCAGACCTACATCGGAGCCAGTGAGAGTTGGAGACGGGGCTTTAGGGCCATGCAGGGCATTTGAACGTGTGAGAAATTACCAGGGACTTAGAGATATTTCAGAGTGACCTAGCTGTTAGTTGACAGACAGACATGAGCCCCTTTCAGTTTAGCCATCAGCCAAACACATTCGCGCAGAGTTGGCACTTTATCCCGCACCGCCGCACGGAAAATATATGCAGCGTGTACTATTTTCTTTTTCCTTTCATGAACGAGCAGGTTACAGTACATCTAATGGGTTGATATCATGTTGTCCTTGAAAGCCGTTCCAACGTCTACTGTCACATTACAAAGCCATTAGATACATGGGTGGTGGCTACTGGAGGTTGTGAGCATGCAGCCCCCTCCCTCCCTCCCTCCACCCAACCCAACCCCTTCCCTGGGACTTTATGAGTTCTCACGGCAAGAGGCAGATGAGGAGACCGGTTAATTTATCCCCTCAGACAGATGACAAATAGAGGGGCTGAAATATTTATATGGGAACAGCATGAGGGCAAATGAACAAAGTAATTGGATGAAGGTGGTGCAGGGAAATTGAGGTATATCCGCTGCCAGACGAGATGGGGGTTTTTGTATTGATGCTAGTATATACCCGTTGCATGTGAGAAGCATGGGTGAGCCGGCAGGGGGGTGGTGGGCGGGGTGCGGTCGATCACTATCAGTCTCCTTATTCTCCACTTGATGATGGGTGCTGTGTTTTCCATCTTGCCGCAGCGTCCCGGACATAAGACACTTGATGTGCAGGGATATTAAAATGTTGTGTTTAAATGCCATTAATCACAGTCGAGTCACTCTGAGTGGCGTTTCAATTACGTTTCATGCTATATGGGATTTATCTATGGCGCTGCAGCCACTGTATCAACCAGACGCCCCGGTGTGAGGCCGATACAATCATTGATTATTCGATTGTATTTCTCTTCTTTTTTTTTTATGTTAATAACATGGACGTGTTTGTGCCGAGAGAACATTGGAATGTGCCCAGAGTAGTAATTACCAAGCGTGGACACGGTGCCAAGGTACCCGCAGGGGCAGAGAAAGCAAAAACATGGCAACCTCCGGGGGGGCATTTCTTATCCACGACAATGGCTGCCTAAGACAGTGGTTCTCAACCTGTGGGTCGGGAACCCCAGGGGGGTCCCCAAATAACTTTTGGGGGTCCCCAGATAATTAAACAATTCAGGCTGAATTGTCAAATATTAGTGGCAGAAATTGTGACAATAGCAGATCTACATGCTCACAACAGCATGTAGATCTGCTATTTTCATAATAGAACCGAAAATGTAATGCCTCAACTCTTTGTGCTCGTCAGGGTGGGGGGTTGGGGGGTCCCCAGTTAAAATATGATTATTTTGGGGGTCATGGCCTGAAAAGGTTGAGAACCACTGGCCTAAGACAAACCCCAAGAGTACTGGGAAAGGAGGGTGCTCTTTGTGTTGAGTTCTTTGAGGTCAATCTTTTTCCTATAGGCCTATTTGGTACCTTTTCCTTTTTATGTTGCATCCAAGCACCTCTCTCTCTCTCTGGCTAACTATGCCTGCCTGTTTCTGGTTCAGCTGTTTCTCCCTTGCCATCTTTCTTCTGTTACCCGAGTCATGCCGCACCCTCCTTTTGTTTGCTAATCTCGCCATTTCATCCATCTCCATTTCTGCTAATATTCGCTCGCTCCGCGCCTCTCATTTGTCTCCACATCCCCTCTGTTTTGCCCTTTGCGCTCACCATCAAAATGTATCCCTCTCCCGTCTGTTCCGGTGTGTGTGACTGTATGGTGAAGCGTCCCTCTCTCTCTCTCTCTCTCTCTCTCTCTCTGTCCCTCTCTCCCTCCCACCCTCTGTCTGTGTGTGTGTGTGTGTGTGTGTGTGTGTGTGTGTGTGTGTGTGTGTGTGTGTGTGTGTGTGTGTGTGTGTGTGTGTGTGGAAATATGCAGATGTGCTGTTTGTGGAGGCTGTGTTTGCACAGGCCGACACTGGGTAAATGTAATCAAGGAATGATGTAGTGCTACGACGTCGCAGAGAGACAAAGGCAGCGGGCGGAAGGGAGAGGAAAAATGGACAATCTTGAGTTCTACAAGCATACGCATGCATGTTGCACAAAGCCAACAATGAAGGGCTCTGCTACGTATGTTGACAATGTGTTCTCATGAGAAAATGATCGAGTGAGAAAGAAAAGTGTGCGTGTGTGCGTGTGTAGGGCTGTCACAATTATTACATAATCGTCTAATCGTGATTATTTGACATAATCGTGATTATTTTTCATAATCGTGTCCATGTCAAAAATAGTGGAAATAGCAGATCTACAAGCTCACAACGCGCTATGCGATGCGTTGTGAGCTTGTAGATCGGCTATTTCCACTATCAATGTTCTTTTTTAAGTATAAAGTTGTCAAATATGTCAGTAATTTCTTTGTATATTTAGCTTATGTGTCATATCTACCATGTGTAATTCAAAGCCTAAAAGCCAAACAGAAATGTCATTGTCAACGACAAAAACACAATTAAATCGTTAATCGCAATTATTTGAGAGAAAATTAATCGTCATGTAAAATGCCATAATCGTGACAGCCCCTATGCGTGTGTGCGTGTGTGTGTGTGTGTGTGCGTGTGCGTGTGCGTGCGTGTGTGTGTGTGTGTGTGTGTGTGTGTGTGTGCGGGATGGGGGTAAGAAATAAAAGCAAGTGAATAAAAGAGGGAAAGAGGAAGGGGAGAGAGAGATAAAACCCGGGGTGAGTAATGTGTGTGCACACCCTGGCTCACTTGTGAATGTGCTGAACTCAGGCTAATGGTCGACATAAAACCCCTCAGAAAGGAAGAATCGATGCTATCAGCTGGAGGCCGTTTTTGGATTGAGGATACAGTGATCTCCCCTCTCCGAGGCCGAGTCTGTTGAAGCAGCACACGGATGTTTACATAAAACCCTTACCGAGTTTCTGTAAGCTTTTCAGACCCCTGCTGCTGCCTCCCTGCATCACTCTGACATTAAGAACAATGATTGGAACATCAATACACCAACTGCAGTGTGTGTGTGTGTGTGTGTGTGTGTGTGTGTGTGTGTGTGTGTGTGTGTGTGTGTGTGTGTGTGTGTGTGTGTGTGTGTGTGTGTGTGTGTGTGTGTGTGTGTGTGTGTGTGTGTGTGTGTGTGTGTGTGTGTGTGTGTGTGTGTGTTGTATCTGTGACTGTTATCTCTTAAGGTGAAGCAGGGCGGAGGTTATGTTTTCATTAATGTGCGTGCAGTGTCCGTGTACCGTTATGTGTTTGTGTGATTGTTCTGTCCGCACTTAAATCTCGCAAACTATTGAACCGATGAAGGTAAAATACATGTTCTGCTACCTGCCAGTGAACCAAGGAACTCAATTCCCAAAGATTTTTCATAACAATCACCAACATCTGTTATTCTTCATGAATGCATTGCATAGTTTCACGACCAAAACGGCGAGGTAATAAAGAGCATCCTTTTTGCAAGTTATGGACAGTGTGCGAGACATTTGTCTTTGATTTGAAATCATAGGTCCCTTTCTGATCGTCTCAGACTCACCATCACTCCAGCTTATGGGACATGTGTCCACGAGGCTGCGGAGGGCACAAGCTGTCCATCCGGCAGCTACAATACCTCAGACTCTTTTTATATTCTCCACGCATACTAAACCAGAGGTTTTCAATTGGTGTTCCGTGGAGTACTGGTGGTCTGTGAAGACATTGCATGTGGTCCTTGACCATGTATTCATTAGTGGAAAGTCATATTTTTTTGTCATTATTTACTTGCGCCAGCAGAGCGCGCAAGTACTGCGGTCGGCTGCATATGTAGGTAGGTTTAAGCCTGTGGCCCAATCAGGGACCAGCATTTCTGGCAACGTCATCATTAACAGCCAACGAGGGACCAGCATTCCTGGTGATGCCAGTGGTGAGTGGTGAGCGCACCTCATGACGCACTCTGCTGGCGCACAAGTAGCCCATACACTTGTGCACAGGCCGCAAGTTGGCACCTCGACAGAGTGCAGTTTTAGTTTATTTCATTTCGGGGGAAAGGTCATTTGGTATTTGTGTGATATGGATTTGGAGTGGAATTAAATAGGTCTACATTACCGTCATTATCAGTGGCTTGTGAAGTTCTGGAGTTGTCAGGCAGCTATTAGAGCTCACAGTACAAACAACATTTTTGTATACATGAAGAATATTAAGTACAGGACAAGACCGGAGCCAGACGATGACATGAGACTGTCCCTGTCCACCACCATAGCCAAGAAGACCACCGTGGACCACTAGTTGAGAAACAGTGCACTAAATGACCTGGTGACCTAAGATGACGCATGAATGTAGTCTGTTACTGGGACATTGGAGGTCAAGAAATTCCACAGAAATGGGAGTTTTTCAAGGAGGAAAAGTGTACCGGATTGCCCGGTTGAGTCATCGTTGTTAGGAAACCAATCCGGGAACACATTCGGGGAAAAAAAAAGGTAAAACAGATTTTTACAAAAAACTTTTCCCCTTTGTTTTGGAATCTGCAGGGCACCACCTTTTTTTTGGAAAAACAAGAACTCAGTTTATCTCCTCTCCTTTCTTAGTCCACTTCCTGTCTTCCTCCCGGCTGCTTCTATGTTTTTTTGGGGGCTTTTATGCCTTTATTGATAGGACAGTAGACTGACAGGAAATGGGGGGAGAGATGGGGAGTGACATGCGGCAAAGGTCGTCCGGATCGGGAATCGAACCGGCGACGCCGTCAGGCATCAATGCCTAAGTGGCAATGCCTTATGTGGTATGCGCCCTAGACCAGTAGGCCACCGGGCGGGGCGCCCCATCTTCTATGTTCTAAGCGGTGGTGCTGAGAGATTATTGGGAAAATAATCCATACCCGGTGTGATGTGTGCAAACTACAGTATATGCAGACTGTTGGTTTATGCACTCGGTATGCATAGTTTAACTTATGTCCATTGTGCACGATCTGTGTGAACACTGTGGTCCGTTCGTGATTACAAAAGACCCCAGCCTTTCTGTGTGGAGTTTGCATGTTCTCCCCGTGTCTCCTAGGGTAGATACCCTCATAAAAACATGCAGTAATTCTGGTCTCTATAATGCCTCCCCCAGGCCAGCCGGGGTGCCTGATGGAGGGGAAAGGAACTGGTTGTAATAACGTGTTCCTTCCACGCGCTACGTCCAAACCGGGGAAATCCCCACTGTCAGGTGAGAAGAAGCAACTTGGACTACTCATGCATAGAAGGAAGCATGAGGTTAGTCCGTTGTCTCCCCAGGCGCGGCAGAGGGAGAGCAGAACCGAGGATTACATAGGCAATTGGCACTGGGTGAATATGGGTTAAAAATTATATATATAAAAAAAAGACCCCATGCTACCGTTGCTGAGCTAGGAGCAGTGTTAGCTAGCACTGTTTACATAGGAAGTAACCGGGAGACAGGAAGTGATGGGTTGTTCCGGCCAACAAAAAGGCAGATCCAGTTCAGTTTCCGGTCTAAATTGTTTTTAATGAAATCTAATTTCTCTAAACTCGGGTGCTGCTCGTTTCATCCCATGCTCTTTTAATGGCATGTGTCGACTCACTCATAAATGTTACAAATCAGTAGAGCCTATTGGTTAACATGAGTTTGATATGGAATTGATTGATTGATTGAAGACTTTATTAGAAGTTTGCATAGAAAAAGGTACAGTGTCATGACGTTACTGTTCACTGGTACAAGGTTAACTAAAAGGAGATCCTAGAAAGCACTTGGCTTATTTACACAGGAAACCACTTAAGCATCTCATATAACATTGAATGACAGACGGATAGAACACAGTACTATGCAGATACCTGTAGATATTTACAATAGTTGTTGGGGGTTTAGATCAGTGGTTGGTTCTTGAGCTCTGGACCACTGGCATATTTCAAGCGATCTTGAAGGCCCACCACACCCATTTCATTTCAAGCTTTTGGATTTATGAAATATATATATATTTTTTTTTTCTTTTTTTTTTGATTTTTGGACCACCTTTAATTATGCGATGTCCATGGACCATTGTTTTCGAAACATGTATAACTATACTTTGACAGTGTTATAAGCCGATTATAATGCAATATACATATGTTTATAACACATATAAACATGGGATACCAAAACAAAACTAATCTTAGCCTATATATCCCCACCCAACACAACAGTAGTGGTCCCTGGTTCACAATCAGTTGAAAACACCTGTACTAAACTACAGTATAGACACAGTTTGACGCTATACTGCATCAGTGTAAGTATTGAAGTGTGCCTCCTGGTGGAGATTTGCACTCCACTGCACACCCCTTTCTTGTTAGTGTCTGCTTACAAAGAGAGAGAGAGAGAGAGAGAGAGAGAGAGAGTGAGTGTGAGTGTGTGAGTGAGTGAGTGAGTGTGAGACACGCATGTCATGCATATCTGTGTACATGTGAGCACTATGAACATATCACTGTGCAAATTATGTCTTTGAAGTCCTTAATTTTCTCACAGCAACTCTTCCTTCACCCGCTGCTAAATTACCTGCGACATCAACAAAGTGGTAAAAAAAACGGCGGTGCGTGTCGTTAGCTGGCCGAATAATGCATCAGCCACATGATCGTGACCTCTCCGGTTCATATCCGTCTGGAGACACGTGTTTGCACATATTTACCCCCTAGGCTTCTTGCCTTTCTCCATACTCTCCTATCTAAGGCAATACCCACCCACCCACCCCGCCCCTTCCTTTAACAAAGTGTGGAAGAGTGTCTTTTCTTACTCCTCTCGAGTTCCAGTGGCAGTGAGAGTGTTTGTGTTTGACAAGGTGTGGTCTCTCACAGATGCAGTATTTATGGTAAAAGGGGGGAAAAAAGGAAAGGTATAATTCCCTCTCAACGCCCAGAAAATGCATTGCCATCTAATTACACTCGTTGAGTGTGGTGATCTCTCTCTCTCTCTCTCACTCTCTCTCTCTCTCTCTCTCTCAACCTCAACCTTCTGTCAAATTACTTTCCTCTCCTCACTTTTGCTACCAGTCAGCCACCCAGCTACCTCTCTCTCTTCTCCTTCCTCTCTCCCCCCCCCCCCCCCCCCCCCCCCAATCCTCCATCCTAACATCCTGGTCCTCATTAGAAAGGCCTTTCATGGTCAGAGCCAATAAAACTTCAATGGGAAGCAGCCTGAAGAAAACATGGCTATGCTGTGGCTTTACTGAGCGTTAATTACATGATCTCCATACCAGACAGCGGAGGACCAATCAGTCTCTCCCCAGAAGCTCCGTGGACCATGTGGCCACATGCGGGACACTTGCATGCAACATGCACATGTATGCCGGTCGGAGCACATGTATGTCCCCACTCTACAGTATATGGGTGAAGGCACACGCCACATCACACCAAGAGCACGCGCGCGTGCATGGCACGCATCGTCGCATACACACTCACATTTTAATAACCGTGTAAGAAGTAATTCTTCATGCCAACTTCCTAAGGGTCCTCTTCATTTCTCATGATCTTGCCTTTTTGTTTATACCTGAGACCTGATCTGTGTATAGGCCAGTGGCCAGGGGCGTCACAAGGGGTAGGAAAGTGGGACTGAGTTACTGGGGCCCAAGGTGGAGGGGCCCTAATAAGTTTATCTATTGAAAAATAGCAGATATACAAGCTCACAGCGCGGCACCGAGTGCCGCGCTGCGAGCTTGTAGATCTGCTATTTTTGAAAAGTTGTGAAAATGTGTGAAAATCTTTGAATATATGTATTTTTTAAGCGAACATGTCTAACTCAAATTTTGCTTCTGGGGGTCCCTGGAACTAAATATTTTGAGATCGGGGTCCGTGGCCAAATACATATCATCTTGGGGGTCCTTGACATAGGTTTCTTGCACACATTTTCACGATTTTTCAAAAATAGCAGATATACAAGCTCGCAGCGCGGCACTCGGTGCCGCGCTGTGAGCTTGTATATGTGCTATTTTTCAATAGTTAACATTCATGGGGGGCCCGCAGTGAATCCTTGTACCCAGGGCCCAGAATTTGGTGTGACGCCCCTGCCAGTGGCTCTCAAAGTGGGGTCCAGGGACCACCAGGGGTCCTTGAGGGAGTTCCAGCAGGTCTCCAGCTAAATGATAGTTATAGGAACCAAATGGACCCTTATGGGTGTGTAACTCAGAGAGTGTACAAATGGAACCAAAAAAACGGTTCAATTTGGTTCCATTTGTACACTCTCAGAGTTAAATTAACATTGATTTGTCAAAATAAATTGGGGTCTCAGAGATAGAAATACCATTAAATGGGGGTCCGTAGCCTAAAATGCATGTCAAACTGAGGGTTCTTGAAATTAAAAATGTTGGGAATCACTGCTAGAGCCATTCAATCTTCTCTTATATGGTGTCCCTGCGTATCTTTTCAAATGGGGCGTCCGCGGGCCAAGTGTCAATTTTGTTCTTGACATGAAACAGTTTGAGAAGCACTGGTGTAGGCTGATTGAACAGTGTCCCATGGACTGTGACATTGTCAACGTGCCCAGGATGTGCGGTCGAGGACGAGGTTTAGCTGCTGTGTTTTTACCAAACAATTCATCAGCCTCACAGCGGACACTGGTGATTTCAACACATGTGTAGTACATTATGCATCAGGATAGGATTGGCCAATCCTCCTTTCTTCTCCATCTGCTGCTCTGTGGACATTGGTGATTTCAACACTTTTGAGGTCCATGTAATCACGATTGATTTGATGTTGATTTACCGCGCTGACCTGGCCCAGATAATGTCTTTCTAAATGAATTTGCCTGGTTCTCATCTTCTGCGTTTGTTATAATTGACAACAAGAGACTGATTGCTAAGCACCACCCAACAATAGCGATTGTCCAATGCTAGCTTTACCAACCTTTGCATCATGTTAGACAAGACGATTTATTGATGACTTATATGTCTGAGCATACGTGTATTATTACTTTTTTGTTCTTAATTATGACACAAACAATCAAATGCACTACCTGTTATAGCACTTTCAATAGCCACTCACAGCTTCTCCTCTTATCTTTGCAGACCTTTAAATTATAAGGATACGTATATATATTACTTTCCATGTCCGGTCTTTAACAGCTACTTTAACAACCTCTTTTTGTCCGGACCAGATTTTGGTTGCTTCTTTTAAAAACAAATTGGTTTGTATTGTAAAATCATCGTCTTGAACAAATGATAACATCCGCTGTGGCTGAGTGTAGGTGAAACAAGTCTATAAGTCTGCAGGTTCACCATTCATGAAGGAACTACTTTCATCTTTTAAATCAGAAAGTTAAAGGACTTTTTTTTGTGTTTTTGTTGATTCACTGTATAATAAGAAACGTGCCTCCTTTGTTTTGCTGGCACAATCAATTGATTGGTGAACCGTGCCCCTGCTCCCCAGTCTTTTCAAATGAAGACTCTGAAATGTTCAGTAATATAAAGTCGAAGATATTGCCTGCATGTATCCCTATAGGTTTGACTGTCTAGCCTGTCTGATAGCCCAATTTCTTTGAAAGAACTCGCATAGCCATTTATTTATTTATTACTTCTTTTTAAAAGATGTTTCCGGCTCCTTTAGTCCGAACATTCTCTCCATTGGGAATAGCTCCCTTAGCTATGGCTGTGTGCCTGATTGCTTTAAACATGCTGTTATTCAGTCACTCTTAACACCTTCTAAGCCTGGCCGTACTCCCTCGGACTTCCTACTGGGTCCCATCAGCCACGCCGTCTATTACCGGACTTTTGATATAAATTATAATAAAAAAAAAAAAAACATCGGAAATTCTTCTCTGTGTCTTTTTGGAGCGATCTGAAAGGGTTAATATGCTCTGACAGTCATTTTCTGGTGCTGGGTGTGATACTCCTAATATCCAGCAGGCCACGCCGTTGACTCACATTCTGAATGGATGGCTGGCCAGGAGGAGCCTCATCCTCTCCCCAGTGTTGTAACTCAACAAGAAGCTCAAACAACATGGCTGGTCTTTGTCTCTGTTCGTGGATCGCGGTTTCAATCACGTTCGGGCGCCGCTTCTCTATCGCTCCTTTCCCTGCTTCGCCGCACGTAAACGAATGGAATTGATCTCCCCTCCGCCTCGCCAAAGTAAGATCGCCGACCTCTGCAGGATGAATATGTACGCTGTGTCGAGCACTCCAGTACGTGTTGTTATCATGTGGGCTTTGTTTTTTTAAAACATGTTTGTAAATAAATGGCTTATTTCTTCGGCGCTACCTCTGTTCAGAGGGTTCTGCCGCGGCTTGCAACGTGTTAAAACAAGCTTAGACTTCCTTAACCCACTACTTCCCAGTGGCTATAGAAAAAATAGTTTGAAATCAGCAATGATATCTTTTGAGCCACAGTACTGAAACTCATCTTATGTTAAATAACAGTAACTGGTTACTGTGCTATAAGTAGCCCTCTGTACTTTGCACTTTCATTGATATTCTTACCTGTTTTTATTATTTATTGGGTGTTTAGGTTGTCAACATGCTCTACTATACAGAATAGTTAAACTACCATTCACTAAAGTATCTCTCTGTTCTACTGACTACGTATATGGCTTTCTGGTTGCCCCAAAATCGAGTCTAAAAACAATCTAGTCTAAAAACTGGGTGACTGATCCTTTGCTGGTTTAGCTCCCACACTGGAACATCACCATCTTCCCATAGCTATAGAAAATGCAGAGTCAGTGGAATGTGTTGAGAAGCTTTTAAAAACAATCTTGTTTCCTAAGCACTTAGTTTTTAATTTGTATTTGCTTTCTGTGCAGTTTTAATGTCTTTATATCATCAATTTGTAACTTTCTATTTCCTTTCTTTATTACGATTTGTTTTGGGGCTTTTATTGGATAGGACAGTAGACTGACTAGAAATGGGGGGAGAGACGGGGAGTGACATGCGGCAAAGGCCATCCCGATCGGGAATCGAACCGGTGACGCCGTCAGGCATCGACGCCGTCAGGCATCTATGTGGCAATGCTTATGTGGTATGCGCCTGGACCAGTAGGCCAGCGGGCGCCCCTCTATTTCCTTTCTATTGATATTTTCTTTGTGCAACACCTTATATCTTATTTCAAAATATGCTTTGTAAATCAAGTGTACTTACATAGTATACTCATGCAAACAACATACATGGATATTGTAACGTTTAGCAGACTGAATGAGGCAGTTCACTCCCAAACCGGGAAGCAAACCCCAGCCCCCCACTCAGCAGACAAGGCAAGCAACCCGCAACGCTATGAGAGCTAGCTCGCTTGGCATGCCGAGTTACGGCCCCATCTCTTGCAGGGTTGTTACAATATAATAAACATGTCATTCACACACTCACACATATGTATATGAACACAGATATGCATAGATATTAATGCACACACACATGTGCATGCACATTCGCTTGCATGCATTTGCACACACACACACACACACACACACACACACACACACACACACACACACACACACACACACACACACACACACACACACACACACACACACACACACACACACACACACACAAAATGAAGATATTCATGTGCACAGTTGCACAATCTCACGCGCACACACACACACACACACACACACACACACACACACACACACACACACACACACACACACACACACACACACACACACACACACACACAATGGGGCCACTTAGCCTTGTTAACTAACCTCTGGCCACATGTGCTGGGCTCTGGCAGACGATCCCCCCCCATGGCAGTGGAACAGTGATGGGAACCAAAGCCAGACTGTGGTCTGCATCTGGTGTGTGGCACAGTTAGTCATATCTCACCCTTTATAGCAGAGACTCTATACGTGGACCCAGTGCATGGTTTGCTTAAGCCAGTGTTTCTCAAACTGTTACAAGGTCAAGGTCTTCCCTTAACTCTGACAGTGTACAAGTGGAACCAAATGGACCCCTTGGGGTCCATTTGGTTTCATTTGTACACTGTTAGAGTTACATACTTGTATGGGTCAATTTAGACCCCTATAAAGGAACCCACAAAGTCCCTGAAATCCACTTTGAGAAACACTGGCTTTACGACAAACAAGGATGCACGTTTGCACACGTGTGGCATTCTGACGGGAAATAATTTGCAATTAACTTCGCTCACTGCCCCCGTTTCACGGCTGAAACTGTGCAGCTATTTGACAGTTCTGATACGCGTGCTCTCCGTGTTTGCACTGATCCAGCCATGCGGACGGGACTAATTATAGGGTGGCTGCGGCGTTCATAAACAATATCTGCCTCCTTACATAAAATGATGAGGAGACAGGAAGTGAACGTGAAATCCATGCCATGTGGCTTTCTCATACTTTTCTCTCTCCCATGCTGTTTGTCTGATGAGGGCCGGGTTATTAAAAAAGGCACCGCAGGGTCCATGTGTCACAGGGTTGATGTTTCGCAGTGGCACCTTTGTCCCGGAGCATGCCACCATGTCTCCCACAGCCCTGGCAGCATCACGCAGCCCCCGCCGGTCGCTCCCATCATCACCCTCGTCAGCTGCTGCCTGACGAAAGAGATAAATGCTTTGCGCAAGAGATCGCTCCACAATGACACTGCATAATATCGTCGTCGAGGGTGGAAACCTTGTATGTCCAAAACTGTTTGTTTTGTGTTTATCATTTTCAAAATGATTTAAAGAGGTGGTGCCATAGTTTTGTTCTTTTTCTGGTTTTCATGTGTCTATGAGGTTGACAGTACTTCATTAGACCCCCTGTTGTGGTTGTTATGAGCAATTATGTATTCCCTTTGTATTTTGGATTTCTTCCTGGAGGCTGACAGCTTGACTCCTAGTATAATCATAATACCTGATAATCATGTTAGGGGAAAATAAATCATGGCACTGCGTCTTTAAACTAGTGAAAATGGCCGATCTACAAGCACACAGTGTGCTTGTAGATCCGCTGTTTTCACTAGCCTTGTGAGATAGTCTTGTATGATGAAGCAGGGCTTTACTTTACGAAAAAACCTACAAATTAGAAACTTGGAGATACAGAGTTTCTGCCCGACAGTGAGGATATGCAGGACTTCATACAGTGGGAGCTTCACATGAGCTCAATAGTTTGATGAGATACAGTATAGAGGGCATGAAAATGTTGTACTTGTTTTTTTGTCGTGTCTTTCTGTGTGTCCGGAGAGGGGCTTGGACCGCTGCCAGGCTGCGCTTTGCAGGGGCGTCACAAGGGGTAGGAAAGTGGGACTGAGTTACTAGGGCCCAAGGTGGTGGAGGGGCCTTAATTATTTTATACTTTAGCTATTGAAAAATAGCAGATATACAAGCTCACAGCGCGGCACCGAGTGCCGCGCTGCGAGCTTGTAGATCTGCTATTTTTGAAAAGTCGTGAAAATGTGTGCAAATCTTTGAATGTATGTCTTTTTTAAGCGAACATTTGTAACTCAAATTTTGCTTCTGGGGGGGTCCCTGGAACTCAATATTTTGAGATGGGGTTCCGTGGCCAAATACATACCATTTTGGGGGCCCTTCACATGAAAAGGTTTGAGCTCCACTGACATAGAAACATAGGTTTTTCAAAAAATCTCAGAAGGATTTGAAATATTCAAAGATTTTCATGATTTTTCAAAAATAGCAGATCTACAAGCTCGCAGCGCGGCACTCGGTGCCGCGCTGCGAGCTTGTATATCTGCTATTTTTCAATTGTTAAAGCACAGGGGCCCCGCAGTGAATGCTTGTACCCAGGGCCCAGAATTTGGTGCGACACCCCTGGCGCTTTGACCACAGTTTCAACAAGTGCCCTCTTGGCTGGATGAAAGTACTGAGAGCAGGCTGCAGCAGAACACAAAGTGCTTCCAAGCAGGCCCCAAAAACATCACAAATACAAACGAGAGAGAGCTAGGAAGCTCCCTGAATGCAAACAAGTTGAAACGGTACTCAGGACTGGAATAATTTCAATAACAACAGGACAGGCCATGGTAGCTTATTGTGGTCCGGCAATGTTTGGAATCAATTCACAGATGGAATTTATTTCATTTTATACATTTATTTTGGCCAGTTTTCTTCTTTTTTTTCAAGGTTTTCAGACAAACAAGACTCGGACCTGGACATAAGACACAAGAAAAGAATACAATACAAAAAATCATACAAATAATACAAACAATAAAACAAACGAGAAGGAAAACTAAAAAATAGAATGGTCAAGTGGTATAAAGCCTCAGCAAAACTCCCCAGCCTGTATCCCACCACCCAGTCTTGGCCAGTTTTCTGTTTGTTTTATTCAAGAATTATGTTTGCCCGGGGGCCTGCACAGTGAATACTCCTGCATTATATATATTTGGACTATTTGGTGATGTGTGGAGGAAAATAAAGGGTCAAAGAAATCGCATTCTTGTACTTTGCCATCAACCACCCTTGACACAAGGATGTGGGTGGATGGATACAGACACAAGGACACACCAGTGCTCGTCTGGACGTTTGACCCATTTAGTGCCACGACTTAAAAAGTAGTCCAGGTATGTACTTTTGCGATGGGGGGAAAAGTGAAATGGCTGCAAAAATATATTGATAAGACACAAAACAAGTCTTATAGGCTCTCATTTTTTAGATGAGAAAATCGTCCGACTCATTTCCTTTTCATCACTTCTGGAGATGTAGGGTTTGCATTCAACGACAGGAGATACTGCAGATAGAGATCACTACAGAACATTTTACGATGTCATTACCGGAGATTCTTTACGACACGCAGAGGTGAGAAGATATTTACAGTAGTCTGCTAAAAATCAAGAACAGCTTCTGAGAGGTGACAAATGCACTGCTGTTGTTAAAGAGTCTGGAACACTTTAAAATACATGGACCTAAAACTTACATAACCATATCGTCACTGTCGGGCAGAAACCTTGTATCTCCAAGTTTGGAATTTGTATGAGGCGTTGTTGTGCTTGTAGATCGGCTGTTTTCACTAGTTTAAATCATTTTTAAAATGATAAATGCAAAACTAAGAGTTTTGGACATACAAGGTTTCCACCCAACAACGACGATATAAAGAGTAATTCTACCCAAAAGTTATAGAAAGAAAATAATAAATTCAACTCAAGTAAGTAAGTACATTTTATTTATAAAGCTCCTTTCGAAATAAAGTTACAAAGTGCTGTACAATGGACAAAAGTATACACAAACAAGTTAAAATAAGGCACATAGTAGTAATAACACAAGAATAAAAGAAACAAAATGTCTGTGTGTATAAAGCACACACACACACAGACACAGACACAGACACAGACACACACACACACACACACACACACACACACACACACACACACACACACACACACACACACACACACACACACAATGAAGATATTCACATGGACAGTAAACTGTACACCGCACGGCGCTGGGCAGGTAGCTGCCTGTCGGCTGGGTTTAATTGCATGTCGAGGAGTGACGATGGCGCATGTATACACAGACACGTACAGTGGCCGCTGATTGGACGTGAGGTACCTGACAGTGGGCCGTGATTGGCGGGGCTAGAAACCTGAGGTCAGAGAAACGCCCCCTTGTCCACCTGTGACATCTGGCTTGTAGTCATCAAGATGTCAGGTCACATAGTGCACATTCTTTCACTCAGAGTCAGATGCCAGGGACCACAACATTGTCTAGGCCAGTGTTTTTCAAACTTTCAAATGTCAAGGTATCCCCTTAACTCTGACAGTTACAGACAGTTACTGTCAAAGTTACAGACTTGTATGGCTCAATTTAGGCCCCCCCTAAAACAGTGGTTCTCAACCTGTGGGGGTCCCCAGATTATTTTGGGGGGTCCCCAGATGATTAACTTAATGTGGAACATTGTTTTTCACTCAACAGTAAAACATTAAATCAACATAAGGTTTAAGTGTATAGAGGGTATCTGCACATTTCTAAAGTGACAATTTAAGGACTTTTTAATACCTCTAAAATGACAAATTAAACATTGGCCAAACTGTCAAATATTAGAGGCAGAAATTGTGAATATAGCCGATCTACATGAGCATGTAGATCTGCTATTTTCATAATAATACAAAATGTAATGCCTCAACTCTTAGTGCTCATCAGGGTAGGGGGGTCCCCAGTTAAAATATGATTATTTTGGGGGTCATGGCCTGAAAAGGTTGAGAACCACTGGTCTACGCCTATTGGACATTAGAATACAAAAGACAGAACGTGACGCATTGCTGGCCCATCTATTTGGACAGGGTTCGAAAAAAAGGTTCAGAAGAAAGAAATCACACCTAGTGTGAAGTGAGCCGTGCTATTCATGAGGTCATTGTTCCGCAGGTCCGTTGGTCCGAGTAGGATATGACCGTCGGCAGGTTAGCTACTGGCCAGCATATTTTACTGAGGTTATAAGGGTTAAGGTTAGGTTTAGGTCGTCTGCATGACGCGGACCCATTTATGAGTTTATTTCATTAAGCGTCCCGGGAAGCTTGGCCAGTGTGAACCTGGGCGACCCTTTTCCAGGGACAAACGGACAAAGCCAGATGTAGGAGCCGGTTGGCTCCTTACAGGAGCACTAGCTGCTCGATTCTTTTTTTTATATAAATATTAAAAGGATAAAAGAAAATGCCATGAGGAGTCTACGGAAAACTTCATGTGGAAACTAAGCTTTAATTCCTGCAGTAGCTCACTCTCTCCCTCCCTGCCTATACCTCTCTTCCTCCCCCTCCCTCCATCTAATCTCTCCACCCCCCCCCCCCCTCTCTCTCTCTCTCTCTCTCTCCCCCTCTCTCTCTCTCCCTCTCTCTCCCCGCCTCCTCCTCCTCCTCATTCCACTGAATGGCAGAGCTGGGACAGCATCGTCCCGTCGTGCGGTAGACCTGAACGAACCTGGCGGAGGGGTGTTTTAGCTGTTTCTAAAGACCAGTGCGCCCCCCTTTAAACCGATCCCCGGGAGCTGTCATTGCCCGGTAGGCATGCGACAGAACCGTAGACGCAATCCAGACAGCGCGGCGTCAGCGCCCAATGCTATTTTTGCCACTTGAGTTGAATTATTTTTGGTCAATGTTGTAACCCATATCTCCTTTTTCTCTGTTGCTTTTCCCGTAGGTAAAGCCATTCAATTACAACCCTCAACGGTGGAAACTGGAAGTCGGGACCACGACCACCACCACCACCTTTTATTATAGCCCCGGCCCGGCGCGCTCAGAGCCCACAGTTATTTGGGACACAATTCAACGCCGCTGCTGCTGCGCTCGGAATAAACGGGAGCAGTGCTGTCTGTGTGTGTGTGTGTGTGTGTGTGTGTGTGTGTGTGTGTGTGTGTGTGGGGCTGACTGACACTTTGTGCGCGGACACCACGCCGACCAAGAAGGGAACCGTCCGACACAAGGATAGTTAACGTGCAGCAGCAGCAACAACAACATCATCATCATCAGTGCTATCCGGGCTACTGAAGGGACAGCGCAGCGGGATACTTCACGTTACGGGATTTGCAGTTCTACTTGGCTGGTTTAAAGTAGCTCCACCGCGGCTGTCTTGGGATGGATGCCCTGCTCGTTGCGGCTCTGGTACTGTGCGCGCTGACGGCGCCGGCTAACGGCGACAAAGGGACGAGCAAAGCGCGGAGCTGTTCGGATATCAGGCAGTTTTACAACGGCAAAGGATTCCCACTAGAAGGTGTCCCTCAGACCGAGATATCAGGTAAGCAAATCTCAGGCTGGATGTTGTTGGTTTTTACGGTGCGCGTCTGTCGCGCATGCAGTGCGCACTCCGCTCTTTCCCTGCTGCTGGGTCGAATCGGCGTTCGTGTACCCAACGTTGCACCTGCAGTGGCATCTTTGATTGGATCCCAGATGGGACAATGGGTTTCTTTCCTGTAGACCACATTGCTTCTCAAACTTTTTCATGTCAAGGACCCCCAAATTGACACTTATTAGCCCGCGGACCCCATTTGAAAAGATATGCCAGGGAATCAGGGACCCCCATAAGAGAATATTTGTGCAGTGATTCCCAACCATTTTAATTTTAAGAACCCCCAGTTTGACATGCATTATAGGCTACGGACCCCCAATGGCATTTCTATTTCCGAGACCCCAATTTAGGCTACAGTATATTGTAAAATCAATGTTAATTTAACTCAGAGAGATTACAAATGTACCCATTTGTACACTCTCTGAGTTAGCCTTCACTTAAGGGTCCATTGGTTCCTATCATTTATAGCCAGGGGGCCCCTGGAACTCCCTCAAGGACCCCTGGGGGTCTCGAACCCCACTTTGAGAACCAATGCTGTAGTGTAGACTCAAGTTTAACAGGGAAATACCCACGTTTGTAGTTTTCATTAAACATTTAATTTGATTTGCTCTTTGAGTGGTGGGCTGTATTTCCTTAGTATCAACTTTCCTCACAAGAGCTCATGTGAACTGTTGTGTAGTAGTCTATATGTTGACATAGACGTTTTATAGCCTATCAGAGCTTTTGTGCATATCAAACAGTTTGTCTTTAAAAACCCTGCTTGAATGTACAGTCTACTACTGGGCCATTCCTTGTTTTTTCCTGGATGTCCTACTGTATAAGCTGCCGCCTTCCTTTCCTGTTTTTTTCCCCTCCTTCTTTTTTCCTCTAAATGTCTGTTATTTCCAAGGCTCGACCCTTGGAAATTATCTGGCGGTCACTTGACCACGCGGCCTAACCGTGCAAATATGATGTTGCATACTGTGCCATGGTCTGATGTCACTGGGGGCTTTTCATAGAAGCAGTCACAAGCCAGTCTGCAGTTCAGATGATTACATATGTGCCTTCCCTGGAATTCCGTGCGCAGCCTCGCACATGTACATACACAGACCATACACACATGCCCCCAACACCCCCTTCTCTCTCTCTCTCTCTCTCTCTCTCTCTCTCTCTCTCTCTCTCTCTCTCTCTCTCTCTCGCTCTCTCTCTCTCTCTCTCACACACACACACACACACACACACACACACACACACACACACACACACACACACACACACACACACACACACACACTCACTTACTTGCAGGTCTACTGTTACAGTATAGTACATACGTTAACAAGGAGTGAGACCATGACCATGCATATTCACAGAACCACTGGCCTGGACACATGCTGAAAGGGAAATAACGGTCCATTTAAGACTGCATAATGTTATTCCTATACGTATACTGTATGTACTGTATGCCAGCCTATATAGAGAACGTTAGCAACATTCTTCAAATATGAGTCATCGTGGAAACAAAACTCATTAATAGAAAGAATATACGTACATATCATCACTGTCGGGCAGAAACCTCTTATCTCCAAGTTTCACATTTATAAATCTTTTGTTAAGTAAAGCCGTGCTTCATCATACAAGACCGCTGGCACAAAGCTAGTGAAAATAGCAGATCTACAAGGTGAAAGGGCAGGCTAAACTCCTCTATTCCCAGGCCATTGGATATGTTATAATTCATTTGATGCTTTTTAAAGGCCAAAACTAAGTGGTATTCACCTGATCTAATTGAGTTAAAAAAAAAATCTGCGGTTCCCAGCATGCTTAACAACCACCCATGCATGTGTAACCACTTGGATTCAAACCAGGGCCTCCTGCAGTGGAATCTAAACATCTATCGCCAACCCAAAGGGGAATCCCCCTCAGAGTGACTTCCAGCGCAAAGACACAGATCCTTCCAGCGATTACACCGATAGGAAATGAGCGAGCGTATATGATTCGAGGGTGGGACAGTAATGTGATGAAACTGTTAGCTAGTGTCACTACGCCATACATCATAAGCCGGCGAGGGCCCTTGAAGTAATGGGACACTCCTAATCAAGTTGATTAACCATACAGTATAAATCAATTGACAGAATTAGCGCCAGCGCGGGTCCCCTTCGACAACCCCTCTTTTCTTCCAAACGTCTGTAATCCATAAAGCGTGGAGGAACAGATCTGTCTCTGTCGTGACACCAGCTATTCCTCCCGTTTCAATCAATGGCATGCAGTGCACTCGTGTCTCAGGTCAATGCTTGCCAATGCCTGTTAGAAAGAGAGAGAGCCGGAGACAGACAAGACTAGGGATGGGACGATATGAACATTTTCATATCACGATTATTGTGACAAAAGAAATCCCGATTTACGATATTATCGCTGTAATCAAAATCCATTTTCATGTGGCGGAACATTTGCCAAAAAACAGCAGATCTACAAGCTCACAACGCATCGCAACGCGACACGTTGTGAGCTTGTAGATCGGCTATTCTTTGGCAAAGAGATTTAGTAAAGGTGGGGGAAAAAAGACTGTATCAAGTACATATATTATAAGTACCTTTTACCAACTTTAGTGGGTTTTAAGTGGTACCGGATATGCAGCTCGGCAAATAAAAGGTGAATTGATCCCAGTGCATGACAGGACGATATCACGATGAATTAAATCTCCACGATACGATTATCGCGAGTGTTTTTTTATCGCCATAAACGATAATATCGCGTATCGTCCTATCCCTAGACAAGACGGGGAGACAGATGGAGAAATGAAAGAAAATCAAGAGAAGGGATGAGCGACGCAGGTATAAGTGATGACAGGAAGAGGCAGGGAGGGTCAAAGGGAGATAAGAGAGACAGAAAGAATGTGGAAGGAAAAAAAAGAAAGGTGCAAAAAACCCCTCTCAAAGAACCACTTTGTTGCCCGTAAACAGAAAAACACACAGGAATTTGTTTGGGTCAACGACGTGCAAGAACATGAAACATGGGACAAAAAAACGATTTACAAGACAATGAACAATGTGCGACTGCAATTTGCGTGACACGCGGGACCGGCAATCAATGACGGGCCTGAAAGTACAAGTAATGTAATACAAGACTAATGGTCTAAACGTCCCTGATATCGTTGTTTATAGAGCTCTGCAACGCAGTGACTGAACACTAAATTATAAAATGAGATAGAAGGGTCAAGGGGTTACCAAAATCAGTAGGGTTCTTTCTGCAGTCTGACCATGACAGTGGCTCTCTCAACCCCAGCTAAAATGGAACCTTATATAGATCTTTATCTCTTGAGACTGTAAAATGAAACCAAATGGACCCGTTTCATTTCACGCTCAAGAGTTAATTGTTAAACATCTGCATTACTTAATTAAAGAATTGTTTGTTTTGATCAACGTTTGCCTGTTATTTGCCTGTGGTCCGTGGCTCAAATGTCGAATAAATAATCAACCTTGATACGAAAAGGGTTGAAAACCACTGATTTATTATGAGATATCTTAGGAGCAAAGTTCAAGTTGACGTTTTTGCCAGAGGCCACATGATGGGGTCACCCAAATGTTTAGTGTTCATCCTCTGGGGAGTGTGAAAGCACTCAGCAAGTGACATGGCAATCAAACCATTATATTTTGAGATGGCGAGTGAGCAAGTGAACGTGCAAGTGCCTATGGGTGGCACTAGAGGGAAAAGCCACGGCCTTACCTAAATCTGCATCGTGGTCATCCTCCAGGGAGCTCGAACGTGCACAGCATATTCCATGACAATCTTGCGACTAGTTTTTGAGGTTCAGGGCGGTTCTTGCATTCTTGTATTTGTTTTACTGAGGATAAGGTTAGAAATAACTTCAGGGTTAGCCATAGTTTTGCTGAGGTTAAGATTAGGAATAGGGTTAGGTTTTGGCACTGGTTTACTGAGGTTAAGGTTAGGAATAAGGTTAGGTTTAAACCACTTAGGCATAGTTTAGCGAGGTTACGCTTAGGAATAACAGGCAGAGACCGCTCTTCCGTTCCCGCCGGATAGACTGTGTTTTGGGGGCGAGCGTTCTGGTATTCGTTTTTGAGATGTTTTGTTTGGGACCAAAGTGGTGGGCAGATGGACAGAAATACAGGGACATGCTGGGCCCCTGATTCAGCCCGGGAAAAAAGAGTTGGAGAGGCCCTCATTGCGCGCTATAGAGAGAGAGATCCGATCTCTCTCTATAGTGCTGCTGCTACTCAAAGATTTGCCATTTCAGATCATGACAAGTGACAAGCCAGTGGGCCAATTACATGAGTTATATTTCGTCGTTGTCGGGTGGAAACCTTGTATGTCCAAAACCGTTTGTTTTGTATTTATCATTTTAAAAATGATTTAAACGAGTGAAAACAGCCGATCTACAAGCACACAACGCCTCGCACCGCGGCCTTGTATGATGAAGCAGGGCTTTGCTTTGCGAAAAAATCTACAAATTTGAAACTTGGAGATACGAGAATGGAACGAAGGCCGACATTTATTTTTTTTCCCCCTAATGGCCGGCCTGGACCGGCCGGGAATGAACCGGCCGTTCGGGAGTTGTCCTGCTTTTCCTAATGGCCAGCACGTCCCTGCAGAAAGACCAACGGCTAGGCGGTCAGAGCCCCACCACATCTGGTGCAGAACGGAGTAGAGAGGAGAGGAGACCATTCTACACTATGCTACTGTATTGGTAATATTTCTTTCTCCCATGTCGCTTAGGCTCTTGGACATAAATAACCGCTCATACGCCGCAGTCTGGCATGTTAAACACCTCAGTAAAATATTAAGCGCTTAATTTATTGCTCCAAATGATGAGCCACCTGAACGGCGAGGATGATTCTGTGACATTTGTGTGGAGGGGGACATTTCCCTCTGTGAGACGCCAGCTCTTCATCAGCTTTAATGTATTGGCTGGGCCCAACTGAAGGTCATGCACAGCACTGACCCCCTTCCTTCCACATGCATACTGTGTGTGTGTGTGTGTGGGAGAGCGGGGCAGCGGCTGCATCCAAATTTCTACAACGGGCAGTGGTGTGAAACTGGGAAGGCCATAGCTGAGTGGTTAGCGAGCCTGCCTGGGGAACCAGAGCCCCTGGTTGTCGCAGGTATGATTCCAGGCCTGTCCAAGACACCGTCCTAAACCCTAATTTTGCCTCTACTCCACTACATCTTGGATCCAAATATTGTACTTTTATTCCACTACATTTCATTTTAACATGCATTAACCACTTCAATCCTATACATTTTGGCCATTTTGGCTATTTTCAAAAGATTTTTAAACATTTGAAAACTTGATAAGGGTCACTCTGCCTAATGAGTACTTTTACTTTTGGTATTTTAAGTACATTTTGATGCCAATATTGTTGTACTTTTACTCAGGTAAATGTTGAATTCCAGGCTTTTACTTGTAACAGAATATTTCTACATTGCAGTATCGATACTTTTACCCAAGTACAACATTCAAGTAATTTTTCCACCACTGACAACAGGTTCTAGAGCCCTTGTTTTTAACCACTTAAATCCTATACTGGTTGAGCCTCAGGCCAGGGGTCTATACTTGGTCCCCTCTATGGTACCCTCTAGTCTACACCAAGTCTCTGTCAAACATCACAGATATACAAGCTCACACGGCGCCGCAATTTGACACATCTGCTGATTTTGCCTATTCGTTTGACTATTCTGTCTGACATACCCAGAATATGGATGCAAGGGGTTCGTGCAGTTAAAGCTATGACACAGCTATACAGTTCATAGCACATCGAATGCACTTGATTAAGGCTGTCACGATTATGACAGTTTACATGACGATTAATCGTCACTCAAATAATTGCGATTAACGATTTAATTGTGTTTTTGTCGTTGACAATTACATTACTGTTTGGCTTTTAGGCTTTGAAGTTGCACATGGCAGATATGACACATAACCAAAATACACAAAGAAATTACTGACATATTTGACAACTTTATAATTAAAAAAGAACATTGATAGTGGAAATAGCCGATCTACCAGCTCGGCTATTTCCAAAACATTTTACAAAAAAAAAAAAGATATCTGAACATTTTTCAACATGGAAACGATTATGACGATTATGAAAAATAATCGCGATTATGTCAAATAATTGCGATTATGTCAAATAATTGCGATTAGACGATTATGTAATAATTGTGACAGCCCTGCACTTGATGCACTTTTGTTGTGTTTTCCCTTTGGGGGTAAAAAAAAAAGAAGAAAAACAAGACTGGGTCAAAGCCAGAGTATTTGGTTGGGCGGATTTGTGGGAAATTTGTTCATGGGATAATAATTGACAGTGTCTCTAATGTGAATTCCTGGACAGTGGCGTGTCCAGACTGTTTTTGACTGAGGCTCGACCTAGTGCAGCACGCCCAGCTGCCCACACGCAGACTTGTTCATGCATGCATGCGCATTCGTGCACGAGCACACACATCAAATGGCATTACTTTTTTTGTATTCTCTACCCATACAGTATATACCCTACTTTAATTAATAACATTACAGTGTCTTACATTCCTGTATTTAAAGTTTAATATAAAAGGTGACTAAACCTAAAAATGGCAACGCATTAGAGTAGTAGCAGCATACAACGTGGTTCTAGGCATGGGTGTGCACTTTTTACACAATTGCACAATTACATGGAAGTCTATGGTAACCATGGCAACGCGAGACATTGAAGAGAAAAAATCATTGCAACATAAGTGTTAATTTAGAAGTAATTTTCAAATGTTGTCTTTTGAAATGCATTGATTGACTGTTAATTTATGCCATGTGTACTGTAAACATGATTAAAACTTTGTTTTATTGTCGTTGTTGGGTGGAAACCTTGTATCTCCAAAACTGTTTTGTATTTCTCATTTTAAAATTGATTTAAAGTAGTGAAAATAGACGATCTAGATCTGCTATTTTCACTAGTTTTGTGCGGCAGTCTTGAATGATGAAGCATGGCTTTACTTCAGGGTTGTCAACATTGGACAGTCAGAATCCAGGAGATTTATTTTCGGGGGGTGCGCGGAACTCCCCAACCGGGGTCTGGGGGGTCCTCTCCCCAACACTTATTAATAGATATATTTTCCTGTGTTCTGTTGAATTTTGTGCATGTTTGATACATTTATCAGGCTTGCTTTACTAGCATGTTGTGTACACTTTCAGCCTAATATGCCAAATGTAGGTGTACAAATCTGATGACAGAAGCAAAGTAAGACATCTTTAATAATGACGTCTCATCTGTAAGTCATTACTTAAGTGAATATCTATATGATCTTGCATGCATTGCCCCCACCCCTAAAGCGCGTCCTCCCCCAGAACATTTTTAACATAGTAGATTTAATCTCCTGTGTTCTGGTGAATTTTGTGCATGTTTGATACTTTTATCAGGCTTGCTTTACTAGCATGGCTACAATTTCAGCCTTAAAATGCCAAATGTTGGTGTACAGATTTGATGACAGAAGCAAAGGGCATCTTTATGATCTCTCTTGCATGCATTGCCCCCACCCCTAAAGCGGGGGGTCTGGGGGTCCTCCCCCAGATTTTTTTTTACATAGTAGATGTCATTTCCTGTGTTCTGGTGAATTTCGGGAGTTTGATACCAAATCCAGGAGAAATCCAGGAGATTTGCCAATCCAGGAGACTCCCAGGAGAGGGGTTCAAAATCCAGGAGACTCCTGGGAAATCCAGGAGAGTTGACAAGTCTGCTTTACTTTGCGAAAAAAAAAACAAAAAAAAACGTATGCCCGACAATGATGATATACAGTACGCATTGGGTTCTCTGGTCCTGCAGCGTAGAGGAGAGGCCACAAACAACCATCGCAATTTTGCGATGACTTTGTCCGACCATGCGGTCATCATTGTTGACAGAAATATTCAAGATGCTCGGAAACCAGGCGTTCAGTTTCCAGTGTGGTCAGTCCGAGGAGTGGTCAGTCACAGTGGTCAGTCTGCTCTCAGAGCACTGTTGATTTTTCCGTATCCCAAAATGTGTGTCGTAGGGTGGCACCTGGGGTGGCCATGTGATTCCAGGGGTGGTCCCTGTGCCACCCCACCCATGCCACCGCCTGGACACGCCAATGTTCCTGGATTTTAATATCACTTAGAATATTAATTTGCAATTGTCTGTAGTGGTCCCAGTAATGCAGTATAACACACACACACGCACGCACGCACGCACACACACACACACACACACACACACACACAGTCAGAAAACCTGTTTAGTGGTGATTATTTCTTACCGTGGCTTTGATCATGTGTATTTCACCATGTGTCTATGTTTTGTAGTGGAGCAATTGCTTCGATTGCTCCATATTGGACACATGCCAGGGACATGCATGCACACATGCAGTCTCTCTCTGCTCTCTCTCTCTCTCTCTCTCTCTCTCTTTCTCTCTCCCCCCTGTCGTCATTTCACCTTGCCTTTATTTGACAATTGTTATTGAGAGATGAATGAAACAATCCCAGCTGTACCGCTTGCGTCCGAACCCGTCCTCTTTTTTTTACTGGATCATTTACCCCGGAGGAGGAAAGGCTAACAAGGGAGGGGGGGGGACAGCCGCTGAGGCCGAAGACGAAGCATCTAGTTGTCACAGCGTGTTGAGACAGTGTTTACCAGAACACGGGAACCGTATCGATAGAACAGAAAATAACGAGTGTGCGTGTCAGTAATCAAGTGATCGCGAGCTGATTGATGCTCTCGGAGCGAGCAGTAATGGCCCCTTCTTTGCTTTTGGCCCCGGCGAGATGTGATCATTTTTTTGGGCCGCGGCATCTTTTCGTCAGTGTGTTTACCGCGACGCGGTGATTGATTTCCGCGCGCCTCATCCGTCTCCTCCCCCAGCGCTGCCCCCTCCCTGTCCCACCCCGTCATTACAGCCATGATGACTTAACGATCTGTTTGTCTTTGAGGGGGGATGACATTCTTCATCTATCTCTCTGATGATGATCTCCCAAACATACTGTAGAGCGAGAGAGAGAGAGAGAGATTAGAGAAGAGATACTGGGCCCGTGTTTGATAGAGTAACTATCTGTGAATGAGGTTTGTATGCGCAGTGTGAAGTTACTGTGCAACCACAAGACAAGCCCATACCGGGGAGCTCTCTGTGCCGCGCCTGGTAACACTTTGGTAAATCACATTGCCTTTCCCATGCGGTATCTGTGTTGTTGTTGATTGCTGGTTGCTATACTGTAGGCAAGGTCCATGAGTCTCTCTCTGGGGTGTCACAATGGGGGGGGGGGGGGGAGTGGGACTGAGTTACTAGGGCCCAAAGTGGAGGGGCCTTAACTATTTTATACTTTAGCTAGTGAAAAATAGCAGATATAGAAGCTCACAGCGCGGCACCGAGTGCCGCGCTGCGAGCTTGTAGATCTGCTATTTTTGAAAAGTCTTTGAATATAATGTATTTTTAAGCGAACATTTGGTCTCAAATATTTTGAGATGAGGGCCCGTGGCCAAATTCAAATGATTTTGGGGGTCCTTCACATGAAAAGGTTTGAGCACCACTGACATAGAAACATGTTTTTTTTTTAAAACCTTAGGAGGATTTAGAAGACATTTATAGAATCGGGTAAAAAAATATTCAAAGACTTGCACAAATGTCCAAGCTCGCAGCGCGGCGGTGCCGCGCTGCGAGCTTGTATATCTGCTATTTTTCAACAGAAATAATGCGTAGTAATGCGTTCCCAGTCTAAATGTGTTAAACCCCCTCCCCCTATGAAGAACATTCATGGGGTGGCCCACAGTGAATTATTGTACCCAGGCCCAGAATTTGGTGCGACGCCCCTTCTCTCTCTCTCTCTCTCTCTCTCTCTCTCTCTCTCTCTCTCTCTCACTGAAGTGTCATCTCCAACCAGTGTTTGGCTAATGATACAGTGGGTTTGCCGCTACGGGGTTTTAGGCCTGCTAGGAACCGTTGTCAGCTAAAGACTGCCCTGTGGCTGGAAACATGGGCTGATCGGTGCCACACTGAAGACTATGGGAACATTTCTCAAGCAAGCAAGCGGCCTGAATGCGAAGTACGGGTTATTATGTGCATGTTCTGATTTGTGCTAATGGCAGCGTTGCATAGCTTTAACATTTGGTGTGGTGTGTGTGTGTGTGTGTGTGTGTGTGTGTGTGTGTGTGTGTGTGTGTGTGTGTGTGTGTGTGTGTGTGTGTGTGTGTGTGTGTGTGTGTGTGCGTGTTCAAGTGTAATTGGTGATGGGTTGCATGCATGTGTTCAAGGTTTTATTACAGATGTACTGTAGGTAAATACTGACCCTTGATAAGCACGTGTAATGGGTGGCATGCACAGCATAGAGCACACGTACATACACACACACTCACATACAGACACACACTTCAATTCAATTCAAAGGGCTTTATTGGCATGAGAAAAGCAGAAGTGTACACAATACAATACAATATGATCAAAACAAAATATGTACAAGTGAGAAGGAGTGAAACGGTTTTCATGTATCAAGGTTACAGGCAAGCAGTAAACCAAGGGTCTTCAACAGGGGGTCCGGGACCGCTAGGGGGTCCTCAGAGTTACTACAGGGGGTCCTCCAAATCTTTGTGTGAATTTTCCTCCTTTTTTATATTAACCACTTGAACCCTAGCGTCCATATTCTGAGAACTTTAGCCAAAAATAGCAGATCTACAGCCAAAAATACAGCCAAAAAAATAGCAGATCTACAACGCCTCGTGCTGCGAGGCGTTGTAGATCGGCTTGTAGATCGGCTATTTTCGGCAAAGACGTTTGGTGCCGAGGAGAAAGAGAGTAGACTAAGTACAGAGTGAAAGGTCAAGTTTATTATGTATTGACGGTTAAATATCTGAAAACACAAATTGACATGAATCCAAGATACACTGATGATTGTGGTGTCTTACGATGAAACTATATGTAATCTATATGGGTTGTGGGGGTCCCTGCTTCATCTCTCTCTCGACTAAGGGGTCCTTGGCCTGAAAACGTTGAAGACCCCTGCAGTAAACAATGATTATTAGTCTTCAAGGTGGTTGTGTTCGATTTGACACACACACACACACACACACACACACACACACACACACACACACACACACACACACACACACACACACACACACACACACACACACACACAGACACACAGACATATTGACAGCTCACCTATGCTGGCCCCGTGCATGCAGCTCTAGACGCATGCATGCACTGTAGATAATCTCTCCTGGGTGGCTCAATGTCACCTCCTTGACTGAGGCTAATGGTATGATAATGGCTGCTCGTGTGTCCGCGACCCCCGCCGCTCCTCGCGGCAGACTGAGGTTAAACACAGATGGTAAGAACCAGTGCCAGCACATTTCCCCGCCGGCCATCTGAGCCAAACCTGCAACAACACAGCAAAAACCATTCCCCCCTGCAAAACATACACCACGGGGTGGGGGGGTCAGAAATAGATAACCCCCCTGTCTGTCTTAAAGCTATACTGTGTAAGTTGCTCAACTTGTGGTCAGTAGCTCTATAGCAAACCTCGGTCGCGTCCGCGTCTTTCGGCCGTTTTTCGGTTCTCACACCCCCGCGTCTGCCTCCACCTCGCCGAGATCTATCTTTTGAGGGGTCCCTGGTTGCTGTGCGTTCAGCCATTCCGGAGATACACTCCTTCACCCATGCTTCACCGTGCACCCGAGTATAGAGACACACGGGAGACTACAAATATGGCCGCCCTAGCGACCCCACTCCAAGATGCGCTGTGATTGGCCGGCAGTGTATAACCCTCGCTGTGATTGGCCGGTAGTGTGATGACGCAATTTTGCCGCGAAAACCGGTCCCCGGTAGGGATCATAGAAAACATATAAAGAGAAGGCTTTAGAAGCTGAAAATAACGGAGTGGGGGTTCTAAAACTTTAGCGATTTAACAGTTAGGACAATTTTAAGATTTGTTTTATAAAAAAAGTTACATGGTATAACTTTAAAGGAGTAGTTCACCCCCAAAATGACTTTTTTCCTATTGATTACTCGACTTGAGTTCAATAATATGTTTTTGTATTTGTCGCATTCCTTAGACCAGTGTTTCTCAAACTTTCAAATTTAAGGTCTCCCCATAACTCTGACATTTGGTTCCATTTGGTTCCATATGTACACTGTCAGAGTTACACACTTGTATGGGTCAATTTAGCAACCGTTAAAGGAGCCCAAAGAGTCACTGGAATCCACTTTGAGAACCACTGCCTTAGACAAAAAAATGATTATAGCAAATTTACCCCCATTGATTCCCCAATTTACCCCCATTTGCATTTGGGTCCCCATCAAGGATGGGGGTACATTTATTGTACTGAGATTATTGTCTTAGGAATGCAACACAAAACTAAACATATTGTTGAAATCAAGCCTCCATGGCATGTGTAATGAATAGGAAAAAAAAGTCATTTTGGGGGTGAACTGCTCCTTTAAGGCCGAGGCGGGTGGGATCCTGTTGCACGCAAATGGACGAGCCCGCACCCTCCTGGGCGTATTCTCCGTCGGCAAACCTCATATGTCCAAAACTGTTACTTTTCAGCAATCATGTCGTCACTGTCGGGCAGAAACCTTGTATCTCCAAGTTTCAAATTTGTATGTTTTTTTTTCGTAAATGAAAGCCCTACTTCATCATGCAAAAGTGTCGCACAAAAGTAGAGAAAATAGCCGATCTACAAGCACACGGTGCCTCGCAATACGGCATCCACGTTTTTCCCAATGACCCTAAGCGCGCCGGTGGGGGGCATGGGGGCTGCAAGGGAAAGGATCGCTTGTTTTTCGGTGATGACGACGGAGGCGCACCGTCTCAGGCGACCATGAGCCACCAAGCGTTGCGATGGTCGCATGAGCCGACTCAGCGCTGTTACTGAGTTATGTGCCGTTATGGAAAGAATAGTAAATCTTTGCCCCCCAACTTTTGGCACCTCCGCTCGGTCCAAGTGAAGACAGCGTTGGCCACCATTGGCCCCCATCGTTGTGCTTATAGGTTCCTAGGGAAACGCCAGGTCGCCGCAATGCGAGGCGTTGTGTGCTTGTAGATCGGCTATTTTCATAAAAAAGGGAAGGTTTCGGAAATACAAGGTTTCCGCCCGACATTGACGATATTCAAAAATAGCTAAAGTAGCAGAGTGACAAACTTGAAACGCGGTCGCGAAGCGACACGCTTTGAGTTTGACGATCTACTACTGTTGATGCTTTCGTGTGACACTGTGGTGTGATCAAGTACTGCAGGGTGTCGATTTACGACACAAAAGGTTGAAATATAGGAGGACATAGGAGGTTTCTGCCGGGCAGCAACGATACACTGCAGCTGTAATTACCATGTGTTTTGAGCTAAGCCCTAGCGTTGTTGTTCTTGCTGTGTGGTCACTACTATTCTGGGCAGTCCTCGACGCTGTAGACCGTTTTATCCCAGCTCACAGTGTCCTGTGAAGAGCCAGAGCCGCCAGACTGATCTGTCCGCTTGGCAGATGATGTTTCAGCCGTTATTTTACTTTTTGGATGACATCAGTACAGGCCGATTTTGCAACCTGTGTGTGTCCCACTTTATTTGAACCCGCCGTCCCTATTTTTGGGCATGTCATTATGGGAGAAAGAGGTTTTCAAAACGTTTCAAAAATGTTCCGAAAACAGCTGATCTAGAAGCTCATAATACGTCGCAATGCGACAGTTTGTGAGCTTGTAGATTGGTTCTTTTCAGGGCATAAGAAATCAGGCAGACAAATCGGGCAACTCCATATAGGGGCACAAAAGGAGCCATGCCCATATATGGGCATATACTGACGACAAAAGGGATCTCCATATATAGGTATACACCTTAATTTCCCCTCAGGATAAATAAAGTACCTACCTACCAACAAGGACTGACAGATACAGAGATGTCCCATATATGGGCATATCGGTCGGATCGACCGTGCATCGTAGGCGTGGCGCAGCAGCCCGAACTCCAGTGATATAAATGTTCCCAAATAGAAGCGTATCAAATCGAGTTAGAAGTGATCAAATCGTTTCACCTTTTGACAAAATATTGGGTCAGAATATCGGTATCGTTGGACACAAAAATGCAGTGGTGTAAAGTAACTAAGTACATTTATTTAAGTACTGTGCTTAAGTAACATTTTTAGTTATTTGTACTTAAGTAATTCCTATTTACTCAAGTAAAGTACTTTGTAGATTGACTATTGTGACAAACATACATTAATCACTTCAGCTCTATATGCATTTCGATAGCCGATCTACAAGCTCATTATGCGATTTTCAAATGATCTTTATACATTTGAAAACTTGAAATGGGACATTCTGCATCATTTGTATTATATTTTGATACCTTTTGTACTTTTACAGTTAAATATCGAATTCCGGACTTCCACTCTATCAGAGTATTTCTTTATTGCATTATTGCGACCGTCAGGGAGCAGTTTACTATGAAAACCTCCACCGGCCGTCCGTCCGTCGGTCGGTCGGTCGGTCGGTCACACGTCACACGTCACACCTTTGCCCTGCTCATATCTCCGCATCAGTATATAGGGCTTGTTTGTTTATTGTATGACATCACGCCACATCATCAGCTGTGGACTCTGTGATGTCATCGTATCGCATCAGTATATAGGGCTTGTTTGTTTATTGTATGACATCACGCCACATCATCAGCTGTGGACTCTGTGATGTCATCGTATCTCCATATATGGCCATCTCCGTATATGGAGATATAAGTCGTCCATGCCCAAGTATGGGCTGGTGAGGTCAGACTTTGTGTGATGCGTAGGTTATCTCCATATATGGAGATTCAACATTCCAGGCAATGCTCTCTTCCCTGGTGAGAATTGCCCCTTTATATAGGGCTTGTTTGTGTATTGTATGACATCACGCCACATCATCAGCTGTGGACTCTGTGATGTCATCGTATCTCCATATATGGCCATCTCCGTATATGGAGATATAAGTCGTCCATGCCCAAGTATGGGCTGGTGAGGTCAGACTTTGTGTGATGCGTAGGTTATCTCCATATATGGGGATTCAACATTCCAGGTGTAACTATGGCTACCCGTATGACGTGAGAGGTGGAGGTATATAGGGCTTAAGGAGATAAGCGACCGTTGGTCGCTTATCTCCCGATTAGGGAGTCTTACTGGTTGATACTAAAGTAAAAACTGTGAGTACTTTTCCCCACCATTGCACAAATGTGTTATGGGTCAGGCTCTAGTGCCGTGCCCAGCTCTCCATACAGCGCTAACAACAGTATAGTCCACCTCTCTTGAGGAGCAATAGAAAAAAGGCTCCCGCTGCTGGCGAGAGTGAATGGCTGCCATTACCTGACGCAGAGATAAGCGGAGGCCAGGCTCATTTGAAGGTTAATGTCGGCATATGCGCCCACGAGTGACTGACGGCCCTATTCATCTGGTGCTGCCCCCACACACACACACACACTCACGGATAAAAGCAACAGTTATTTCTGTCTCGCTGTCTGCCAGGCTTATAAATCCACGACAGTTGAAAGCCACCATAGCTGTCTCCCTCCCGACGGTCCGTTTCTTGTGTCACACACACACACACACACACACACACACACACACATGTGTGTGCAATGCATGCTGCGTATTTTATGTGCGGATGCGAGTGCGTCTGTGTGTACTCGTGTTTTGCCTACCAACTGAACGTGCTGGACTTGTTAAAGTGCTGAAGTCAGTATGAGAAGCCTCTTGAAGCATTAAGCCGTAATGGGCTGCAGAGAGCTTGAAACGGACCACACTGACTTTGATGTTCACCAGAGAGAGAGAGAGAAAGAGACACAGAGAGAGAGAGAGAGAGAGAGAGAGAGAGAGAGAGAGAGAGAGGAAGGAGATGATGGAGAGTACTGAGTACTGCTGACTGGTCTTTGGACCCTGCCAGACCCCGTGATGGTCGAAATGCTCGGAAGCGCAAGAGAGAGAGAGAGAGAGGAACATTACGACGAAGGGAGTACAGAGAATAAAATAAGATCCATTACAACCTCTCCTTTTTTCTGCGTGCCCCGAGTTTTTAAGAGTTGTTATAGCCGGGAATTGTTAGCAAAGTGGAAATTCAGACGTGGGGCCGAATCTGTCCAGACATGTCGAGTTAGTCGCTAGCTCTGGAGCGGCACTGTGTGAACAGGAGCATATGGGAGACAAAGCCTTCGATAAATAGGATGCTCTCACCGCCTGTTGATGGTCCAAAGCACAAGACTTTGAAAGCAATCAAGCAATTTCGCCAGGCTTTGTGTCTGGCATTGAGGCATCGTAAGGCCTGAGAAACATTTCCCCCATTTTGTCCTCGCTTCTTTCCAGTTCTACAGCAGGGGCGTCAATTGGGTATGGCAGGGGTATGCAGCTGCCATACCCTGGGTCCAGGGGGGGGAACTAAAAGTTACTTTTAAATATAAAGACATGAATGTCTCTCTGTGCTGGTTATTATGTTGTTAAAATACAGTAAAATAACTACAAATGCAACATTTTACAAAATGGTCACTTCAACAAGGTATTATAACTATATTCTCCACACTTGTATTCTCCCCATCTTGACAACATGGTATATTCCCAGGTTCCGCAGGTCAGCTGCACAGGTGCAATGCATCTATACTATAATTTTGCGAATGTCTGTCTGTCTGTCACAGCGTTTCTCCTCAGTGGCTGGAGCAATTGATCTGAAATCGCATCACAATTAGCATATGAACACACCTAACATAACTAGGGGGGGTAGCCATTAAACGAAACGGGTATTTCTTACATTGATGCTCCTACATATTATCATGCAAGCACCAGTTACAGTTACTTTCCATCCCTCATATACTGTATGCACAGTGCACATCCCATAACCCACACACTGCACATCATTTTGGAGCTCATATCTTTGAACGTGTAAGGGCTAGTTATTGTTAATTGTGGCACGTTTACTAACATGCCAAGTTTAGCTGCACGTCTTGAACAACCGTTGCAGGCTGCCATATCCAGCCCAAGGAACCGTTGAAACGGGTGGAAAAAAAGAAAATGTACTTCTCAAAATAAATGAATCATGCCTGTTGATAAGGTATGGCAACATGACTGGTGTCTTGCACCAGTCAAGACACCAGTCATGTTGTCATACCTTAGCTTTTTCTGAACTGACGCCACTGTTCTACAGTTTAGGAAAAGTAACATATTCTATCCACAGTCTGCAACAGTGGACCGGGAGCGAGGATTAGGATTGATGTAAATGCCATCTTGTCTTGGAAGGTTGCTAACTGCACGGGCCAATTTGGGTGGCGCAATGCAGAAACATTTTTGAAAATCAATCAATTAAGTATTTTGTATCAAAACTTTTCACATACGGTAGTTTGTTCATACAGGTTGATGCCTTTCTTCACTGTGAAAAGTCGACCTTGTTCCAAATAAAAATGGCTTTGTGTTATCATGGCCACGTGATCTTAACTTTCTGTGTGGATGTTTCCAATGGAAACAAGGCCAGAAGGACTTTTTTGGGGTGCTTCTTTTAGACTTCTTTTTGACTTTACTTGTGCTGTACTACTTTTTTTTCTTTTAGCTGTACGTGCTGTTCTACATTTCTGTCTAATGAAATATTCAACGTTCAAACATGTACTCATGACACAAACAACAATTAGAAGAAAATAATAAATGAATTACATGAAAAAGAACGCCTGCCGTGCAACGACCTTAAGAATTAAAGCTGCAGCCTGCAATCCATAAATATGTATTTGATTGAATAACATTTTATTTGAACCAATCCGTATGGTTGAGTATGTTGATAACAATTATAACTGAACCATCTTTGGTGGCTCTAGTGGCCTCGCTCCTCATCTATTCGTCAAATTTGTAAGTTTTTTTTATAAAGTAAAGCCCTGCTTCATCACACAAGACTGTCGCACAAGACTAGTGAAAACAGCAGATCTACAAGCACACAACGTGTGCTTGTAGATCGGCTGTTTTCACTATTTGAAACCGTTTTTAAAATAACGAAAGAAGGGAAGGTTTTGGACCTACAGTACAAGGTTTCTCCCCGACAATGA
Source organism: Nannobrachium achirus (assembly GCF_963921795.1). Classification (NCBI taxonomy): domain Eukaryota; kingdom Metazoa; phylum Chordata; class Actinopteri; order Myctophiformes; family Myctophidae; genus Nannobrachium; species Nannobrachium achirus. The sequence goes on along the minus strand of NC_137814.1, from coordinate 48,233,497 downwards.
CATATTCAGACATTTAGACCCTGTGGTCGGCAAGCACCACTAGTGGTTGACATGGTAGTAGTAGTAAGTGACCCCAAAGGGAGTTTCCGTCTTACCTCGGCACATTTCAGTGCTCACACAGGGTTGGAGTCGTGGGTTAGAGTCCCAGTCCGGGTATAGGACATAAATCTTACGGAGTGCAGCTGTAAGATGCACGTGAGGATTTTTATTGTGGAGCAAAGGTTTCCTGTCTCTTCTCTGATCACCACATCAGACTTCATCCCCTGTTATCCCTCTGTCTGTCTGTCTCGCACGCACGCACACACATGTACACGCACACACCCGCGGGTGCACACACACACACACACACACACACACGCACACACTTCAATTCAAAGGGCTTTATTGGCATGAGAAAACATACGTTTACATTGCCAAAGCAGAAGTGTACACAATACAATACAATCAATATAATTCAATCAAAATGAATTATATACAATTGAAAGGGGTGAAAGAGTTTTCATACTGTACATGTATCGAAATTACTCGATGCAGAAACACACGCGCGCACGCACATGCACACACATGTATACACACACACACAAACGTATTATAGTGTAGCTAGTTGCCTTTCTCTCCACAAGGGGTTGAAACAGTTGCTGGTGTGTGTGTGTGTGTGTGCGTGCCCGTGCACAAGCGCATGCCCCTTCCAGGGCTACAGTGTGGCTCTCTGAAGCTCATCTTTTGTCTCGAGGAATTGGTTCTGTCAAACCTAGAATTATTCCCCCATCACAGCACCACTCCACTCAGATCTACTTTGGCACGTGTCCGTGTGTGTGCGCGTGTGACTGTGTGTGTGTCACAGATGTGACTTCTAAAGGCAGTAGCAGGGATGACATAAACCATCTTCCTCTCCAGCCCTGCTGTCACTGTGTGTGATGTGTGGCTGGCATGTGTGAGTGTGTGTGCACACGTGTGTGTGAGTGACTGAGTGTGCGTGCGTGTGTGTGTGTGTGCTCTCGTGGGTGGTTGTGCAGTGGAGGAAAAGCTTTTTTTTTACTTGAGTAAAAGTATCAATACTGCAGTGTAGAAATACTCTGTTACAAGTAAAAGTCTGGAATTTACTTGAGTAAAAGTACCAAAAGTAAAAGTACACATTATGCAGAATGTCCCATTTCAAGTTCTCAAATGTATAGAAATCATTTGAAAACAGCCGATCTACAAGTTCACAATGCATCGTGATGCGACCCACTGTGAGCTTGTAGATCGTCTATTTTCAAATGGCCGAAATGTATATAGGGCTGAAGTGGTTAATGTATTTTTTGTAAAAATGATCAAGACCTTGTACAAAGTAACTAGTAATAAAGTTTTCAAATACCGGTAAATGTAGTGGAGTAGAAGTACAGTATTTGTCTCTCGGATGTAGTGGAGTGGAAGTAAAAGTACTGGAGATTTGTAAATACTCAAATAAAGTACATTAATATCTCAAAATCGTCCTCAGTTAATGGTACTTAAGTAAATGTACTTAGTTACTTCCCACCACTGTGTGCGTGCGTGCGTGCGTGCGTGCGTGCGTGCGTGCGTGCGTGCGTGTGTGTGTGTGTGTGCACGAGGCACTGCAGGCAGTCCCAGCTGTTGTGGATCATGTCACCTCTAGAGGTGGCGTCTGTAGACAAGGTGAGTATTTGAAGTGACAGGGAATCAGTATTAGCTCCCCGTGTGGCTGTTCTCTTGCATTATCCCGGAAAGACCGGGAACGCACTGTGACTTTAACCGTTGTTTTATGCTTTAACTGCTGAAAAATAGCAGATATACAAGCTCACAGCGCGGCACCGAGTGCCGCGCTGCGAGCTTGTAGATCTGCTATTTTTTGAAAGAGCGCGAACAACAAAAATATTCAGGTCTTTGAATATTTTTTGACACAATCCTATACGTGTCTCCTAAATCCTAATCAAGTTTCTGAAAAACGTATGTTTCTCCGTCAGTGGTGCTCAAACCTTTTCATGTCAAGGACCCCCAAAATGACATGTATTTGGCCACGGACCCCCCATCTCAAAATATTTGGTTCCAGGGACTCCCCCAGACGCAAAATCTTTGTTACACATGTTTGCTTTAAAAATACATATATTGAAAGATTTGCACACATTTTCACGACTTAAAAAATAGCAGATCTACAAGCTCGCAGCGCGGCACTCGGTGCCGCGCTGTGAGCTTGTACATCTGCTATTTTTCAATAGCTAAAAGCATAAAATTCCAGTTCTGGATGGATTATAAAGCAGTGCTCAGTGCTCTGCTCGCCGCCGCCCCCCCACTGCCTGGCAGATGGCACAGGTCCACGCCGACATGCACGCCGCCATAACCGTGTGCAGGCCCCCGCTATGAATTCTACACGCCGCGATAGGCTACCGCCCTACCATGCACAGGTTGCACACACACACAAATACACACACACACCGAAGCGTGCTAGATCTATACACACACGATGACAAACCTGCTGCCTGCACCTCTGGATATACGAGGCCAGGTTTATACTACATTGCGCGCAGGAGGTGTCGTGCACACCAAAGATAGTACCTCTGCTATTTTCGGTAGTGCAATACCCGGCGGCTTGCGAGTAAGTATAACTCTAGGGAGGCTGTTCGCTATAGCTGGTGTACGATGAATCCCCTGAGGGGCATCTTGAGGCTCTATGGCAATGCTCCCTGCAAGCCCGCAGGGATGGACGCACGCACGCACGCACGCACGCCCACTCACACACACTCACACACACACACAGGCAAACACACACTGTCGCACAGGGACTGTAACTATATCCTTGGTCTTACATTGAAAACACACAAACACGCGCGCACACACACACACACACACACACACACACACACACACACGCACGCATGCACGCACACACGCGCGTACGCACGCACACACACAGACAAACCCAGAAGGATATCCTCTGATTGAATCAGCTCCTGGGATCCCAAGCCTAAAAGAGAGAGAGAAAAAAACGGGAGGCGAGCTGATGGACTGGAGAGATAGGCATCATCCCTAGGGTTTTGTGTCACCAGTGTCACCGAGTCCCCAAAACGTGTGTATCCCTGCCACAACATGCACAATACAATGTACAAACTCCGCTGGCAGGCCGCCCACTACGCCGCACACACCTCTGTTCAATAAACAATCATTTCTGTTCTTCCACGCTCACCAGGGGCCCTTGTTTTGGCACCAACTTCCTATTAACGGCACTCGACTGCCGACGTCCTCTGATAGGGCAGATGCATCTGTGTGTGTGCGTGTGTGTGTGTGCGTGTGTGCGTGTGCGCGTGTGTGTGTGTGTGTGTGTGCGTGCGTGCGTGCGTGCGCGCGCGCGCGTGCGTAATTGAGGCCAATATCGCAGGCATTCCGAGTACGTGGCTTGAAATCCCCCCCCCCCCCCCCCCCACAGTCTCCGGCGAATACCTCCCATGTCTCCAGCCACTCGCGAAGCATTCCCCCCGAGGCGCTCCCATTATCCTGCGTAATCTTTCCTAACGGGATGCTATACGCTGCTGCAATTAACCCATTTAGGCCTAGAATTAGAAGGATTCAAAAGACACTTATAGAATCGGGTCAACATTCTAATGTTCACGACTTTTCAAAAATAGCAGATCTACGAGCTCGCAGCGCGGCACTCGGTGCCGCGCTGTGAGCTTGTATATCTGCTATTTTTCAATAGTTAAAGCATACAATAATGATACACAATAATGTGTACCCGTTCTAAACGGGTTAAAGTCAAGGGAACAAGGTCTCCGGCTCGCACCGCTGTCTGTCTCTCCCTCGACCCCGAGACGTCGTTCCGCAAACTGGCAGCACGCGCTGTTTGACTCTTTAATTCGCCCAGTTTTGCCCATAGCTCGTGAATTTTTATTTTTGTCGTAATTTTCCTTGTTAAACTCGCCATTCACAAGTCTCTGTGGACCCCAAATAAACCAAGACGCAATCTCACATCAATTCACGTTATCTTCCCTTCTCTTTTTCCTTTCTCTCTCTTTCTCTTTCTATCTCTGTCTCTCTCTTTCTCTTTCTATCTCTGTCTCTCTCTCTTTCTCTCTCTTTTTACCTGTCGCTTGTCCAGGGGGGACATTAAGCCCCTAAGGCAAATAACTTCAACCCTTCTCTCTCTTCCGTGTTTCTCTGTGTACAAGCAAGCTGCTCAGAACTGATTGCCCCTAATGGGATTAATAAAGGCGTTTGAATTTAACCAGTCTTTCCTCAGTTCATTCTGTCTGGAGTATGGCCATATGCTGCTCCCAATGATGACACTGCCTAAACTTGGAAGTCACCATCAGGGGCATCACAAGGGGGGGAAAGTGGGATTGAGTTACTAGGGCCCAAGGTGGAGGGGCCTACAATTATTTAATACTTTAGCTATTGGAAAATAGCAGATATACAAGCTCACAGCGTGGCACCGAGTGCAAACCCGATGTTTGCAAATCTTTGAATATGTATTTTTTAAGCAAACATTTGTACTCAAATTCTGCTTCTGGGGGGTCCCTGGAACTAAATATTTTGAGATGGGGGTCCGTGGCCAAATACATATCATTTTGGGGGTCCTTCACATGAAAATGTTTGAGCACCACTGACATAGAAACATAGGTTAAAAAAAAAAAAAAAAAAAACCTTAGAAGGATTTGAAATATTCAAAGACCTTTCACGATTTTTCAAAAATAGCAGATATACCCGCTCACAGTGAGCTTGTATATCTGCTATTTTTCAGGTACCCAGGGCCCAGAATTTGGTCACCAGGTATCACCTGGTATGACCCGCCGATGGAACTGAGATTGAAACGTCAAGTTTGAGTTTCACCTCGCTTGCTTAAAGGCTTTGGGAATTTTTATGGCATGGCTCTGCCAGAGGCTACACTTTGTGTGTGTGTGTGTGTGTGTGTGTGTGTGTGTGTGTGTGTGTGTGTGTGTGTGTGTGTGTGTGTGTGTGTGTCTGTGTGTGTGTGTGTGTGTGTGTGTGTGTGTGTGTGTGTGTGCACGCACGCGTCAGTCAGGCACTAATCTCTCAAGCCACTGGATGGATCTGTGCAGAAGTTCTTGTGTACATTGCCAGTAGGCCACAGAAGTACGGCCAAATAATTTCATGTTTGATGTTTTATACGCTTTGAAATATTTAATTTGTTTCTTAATGGAAATCAATGCGGCTGTGATCACGCTGAAACGTTGCCCAAGTTTGGAGGCAAAACGTCCAGTGATGGTCCAAATAGTCCAGTGATTCTCAACCTGTGGGCCTAGAGACCACTGGCGGACCGCGTGGATATTGCAAGTGTGCCCCCAAATAATTGGCAAAACACTATGATTTGAATGGTAGTTTTAATAAAAACAATTCTGCTGTATGTGGATTCCATGATCCATATAATGTCCTATAGTTTAACAAGTGCATATCACCTTTAAAGCCAATATCCTTGATATTATGCTGGATCTATCAGTTCTCTATGTCATAGAGAACTGATAGGACCTTTGGTGTGCCCCTGAGAAGGGTCAAGTGTGCCCCTTGAAACTGCTTGAAAGCCAGTATTGTATTTATAATTTTAAACAACAGTAGTGAAAACAGCCGATCTACAAGCACACAGCGCCTTGCGGTGCGAGGCGTTGTGTGCTTGTAGATCTGCTGTTTTCACTATTGTTGTGCGACAGCCTTGTGTGATGAAGCAGGGCTTTACTTTGCGAAGAAACGTACACATTTGAAACTTGGAGATACAAGGTTTCTTCCCGACAGTGACGATATTTACACCTCCGTATTATGTTGGTGTGCCCACCATGGATTCTTGGGACATGAAAAGTGTGCCCATGCAGAAAAAAGGTTGAGAAACACTGCTCTGTGAAACAGACAGGGGGCGTCCTTTCCAGCTTTCTTAAAAAAATAAAATAAAAAAGTAGACGGGAAAAAAAATACTTCCCAGGGGTTCCCCGTCTAACTTTCACCTTTCTTCTTGCGCTCCGAGTTTGAATGTAATTAAAGAGGAATCTGTGTGTGCTTCCCTCTCCGGATGCCTGGGGGGCCGTTCCTACCCGTGCTTCCCTCCGCTTGGGCTCTGCCGAGGGGGGGTCGTCGTTATTAACCCATTTAGGCCTAACTCTAACCCTAGAATTATTGACTGCTTTGACTATTGAAAAATAGCAGATATACAAGCTCACAGCGCGGCACCGAGTGCCGCGCTGCGAGCTTGTAGATCTGCTATTTTTGAAAAAGTCGTGAAAATGTGTGCAAATCTTTGAATATAAGTATTTTCAAAGTGAACGTTTGTAACTCAAATTTTGCTTCTGGGGGGTCCCTGGAACTAGATATTTTGAGATGGGGGTCCGTGGCCAAATAAATATCATTTTGGGGGTCCTTCACATGAAAAGGTTTGAGAACCACTGACACAGTAGTCTCTCAAGAACAGACTAACTGAGCTCCAGTTAAGTGAAAAGGACCTTTTCTTTGACGATGGCCGGCCAGATTGCTGTCATTGAAACATGGGTTTTAAAAAAAAATCTTAGAAGGATTCAAAAGACACTTATAGAATCGGGTCAAAATTCGAATTTTCACGATTTTTCAAAAATAGCAGATCTACAAGCTCGCAGCGCGGCACTCGGTGCCGCGCTGTGAGCTTGTGTATCTGCTATTTTTCAACAGTTAAAGCATAAAATAATGAAACACAAAATGTGTACCCGTTCTAAATGGGTTAAAATGAAGTACAGAGAGAACACTCTGCTGCGGTGCAGCGAGCGAGCAGAGAACCAAAATTAATCCTCCGGCTTTGCGATATAGGCTGTTTTTTTGGGGTATCTCGCCCCGCATAACACCACCACCCCGCCCTCCCTTCTCCATCGCCTCCTCCCCCGCAAGCCCCGGCGCAGTTTGTAAACGCTGAGGCAGCGTTTAGTTCCTGGGCCAATATCGTTTCCATTGGAAATGTACAAATTCTCAGACTCATTTGACTCATTTTGGCTTGTAAACCCAACGGTTATGAAGTTTTAGTCGGTGGTTAATTGTCTTTTTGGAATTGTCTAACTCAGGGGTCTTCAACAGGGGGTCTGGGACACCCTAGGGGGTCCTCAGAGTTACTACAGGGGGTCCTCCAAATCTTTGAGTGATAGAAAGTTTTTTTTTTCTCCTTTTTTATATTAACCTCTTGAACCCTAGCGTCCATATTCTGAGAACTTTAGCCAAAAATAGCAGATCTACAAGCTCACAACGCCTTGCGCTGCGAGGCGCTGTGAGCTTGTAGATCGGCTATTTTCAGCAAAGAGCTTTGGTGTAGAGGGGGAAAAGAGCAGCCTAAGTACAGAGTAAAAGTTCAAGTGTATTAAGTATCGACGGTTCAAGTGGTTAAATATCTGAAAACGCACATTGACATGAATCCAAAATACACTGATGATCATGCTGTCAAACAATGAAACGGTTGAGGGGTTCCCTGCTTCATCTCTCTCTCTCAACTAAGGGGTCCTTGGCCTGAAAATGTTGAAGACCCTTGGTCTAACTTGATGGTTAGTCGTGTTTTTTGGAATTGAACATTGGTACATAATACTGTAAACCAAAAATGAAATTTCTTGTTTGCCTTGCACGGGGCAGATATTTACAAATGTAAATATACAAAGAAATATTTAATGACTTTCACATTTACATGCTCACAACACGTCATGTTATGATTTGTGAGCTTGTAGGTATTTCCACTATTTTTTGAAAATGTTTGAAAAAGCCATTGTGAAAAGCCTGCCAAAGTAATTGCGACTATCTCAATTATTTGCGATTATGTCTTCATGTAATAATTGTGACAGGCCAGGGACACATTAAGGCATGTTTCGCCGGCATGCCGTATCTTTTCATAGTGATTCGTTGCTCAGGAAACAGGGAAATCTCTCTCTTTCGAACGACCATCATTTCGACAACGGAGCGTCGGGAGGGTTAGCGACTCACCCCGCGGAGGTTAGGATTAGGGTAAGGGTTAGGTTTGGGTGTCGAAAAGATGACACGCAGAAGCAGCGAAACGCTCCCAGGAAACTCCCTGCAGGTCATGATCTGGCTTGAACAGATGATTTAAACTAGTGAAAACAGCTGCTGTAGATCTGCTATTTTCACTAGTTGTGTGCGACAGTCTTGTACGGTGATGCAGGGCTTTACTTTACGGGGGAAAAAACGTACAAATTTGTTTGCTCAGGAAATTCCCTGCAGGTCATGGTGACAGCGCGGTCGCTCTGGCTTGATGACCAGATGATGGTGGGCAGTTCAGATGGGGTGACTGGAAACGGCCGACCAAGAAGATGACTAAGGCCTTGTGACAGGAGAGGCCACATGGAAAAAAACAATTAGGCTACACTGACTGAGGCAGTGGTGTAAAGTAACTTAGTACATTTACTTAAGTACTGTACTTAAGTACGGTTTTGGGGTATTTGTACTTTACTTGAGTAATTCCAGTTTTCAGTACTTTTACTTCTACTCCACTACATCACAGGGGAAAATATTGTACTTTTAACTCCACTACATTTATTTGAAAACGTTAGTTACTTTGCAGATATAAATGATTATATTATAAAACATACATTAATCCACTTTAGCCCTATTTTATACCTTGGCTATTTGAAAATAGCCGATCTACATGCTCACAGAGAGAGTGTAGATCTGCTATTTTCAAACATTTTGTACTTTTACTTTTGGTACCTTAAGTACACTTTGATGCCAATACCTTTGTACTTTTACTCAAGTACATTTTGAATTCTGGACTTTTACTTGTAAGGGTGCCCTCGCACCAAAGTACCTATGAGAGAGGAATCCGCGTTCCGCCAATGCATTTCAATGAAAGTGAAGCGGTTTCATGCCAGCAGAGGATTTCTGCAAAAAACGCTCCCTAAGGGTGCCTCAGACCAAAATACCTATAAGAGTAGAATCCGCGTTCCGCCAATGCATTTCAATGAGAGTGAAGCGGTTTCATGCCAGCAGAGGATTTCTGCAAAAAACGCTCCCTTCTCATTGAAATGCATTGGCGGAACGCGGATTCCACTCTCATAGGTATTTTGGTGTGAGGGCACCCTTACGGAGTATTTCTACATTGCAGTATTTATACTTTTACTTAAGTAGGACATTTGAGTACTTTTTCCACCACTGCACTGAGGAAAATATGTAATTAGCATTTGTAATTCTGTGTGTTGCCAAGGAACTGACTTTCCAACTATCCAACTAAAGTCTGTTTTCCCCCTCTCTCTCTCTCTCTCTCTCTCTCTCTCTCTCTCTCTCTCTCTCAATCTGTCTCTTTCTCACACACACACACACACACACACACACACACACACACACACACACACACACACACACACACAACACACACTCTCACTCATACACACAAACAATTGATTTCCCATTTCCTCGAACAATTTCTCTATCGCGCTCCGTTTTTACAACCTAAGGTGTGTGCTATTGTGACTGTGAGTGGATGCCAGAAAGAGACAGAGAGAGAGAGAGAGAGAGAGAGGGAAAGTGAGGGAACTGTAAGTATAGAAGGCCGGCTAGAGGGAGGGCTTGTTCTCCTGTCCTCGTGGTGCTAAAAGGGGGCACCGACCGGCCTCCCTCCCAGGAGGGCCGCAGCGAGCTAATGAACTTGAAATGACAATGTCTTATTCAACCAAGCATTACTTCCTTTACGCCTGGCTGTAGTGGAGTGTAGCACGTGGCTGTCTTTTCAGCCGGACCCCCTCTCTCTCCCATTGCCTGCATCTCCTCTCCTCTCGTCCGTAGGTCCGTCATTTTGTTGCTTGCTCTCTCTCTCTCTCCCTCTCTCTCTCTCTCTCGCTCTCTCCCTCTATTTTCATCTCTTCTTCCTCCCCCAGCAGAGTCTTCTGTCATACATATTTCACATCTCTCAAATGAACTCTGTCAACCCCAGTCTGCTTCTGAGCTGGCTGCCTGGTGCGTTCTTCAAAGGTGTTCCACTGGCTTGTGTGTATGCGTGTGTGTGTGTGTGTGTGTGTGTGTGTGTGTGTGTGTGTGTGTGTGTGTGTGTGTGTGTGTGTGTGTGTGTGTGTGTGTGTGTGTGTGTGTGTGTGTGTGTGTGTGTGTGTGTGTGTGTGTGTGTGTGTGTGTGTGTGTGTGTGTGTGTGTACGTGTTTGCGCACACGCTTACTCTTTTGAGAGAGAGGCACAGGCTATGCTTTGCAGTGGTGTAAAGTAACTAAGTATATTTACTCAAGTACTGTACTTAACATTTTGAGGTATTTGTACTTTTACTTCTACTCCACTACATCTCAGAGGCAAACATTGTTTATTTGAACAGTTTAGTTATATGTTACTTTATAGATTTAATTATTATTACAAAACATACATTATGGTACTTAAGCCCATATATTTTGGCCATTTGAAAATCTACAAGCGATCTACAAGCTCAAGCTTGTAGATCTGCTATTTTCAATAGCTTTTTATACATTTGAAAACATGAAATGGGACATTCTGCATAATGAGACATTTTACTTTTGGTACTTTAAATACATTATCACGCCAATACATTTGTACTTTTACTCGAGTACACTATAAATCCTGGACTTTAACTTGTAAGGGTGCCCTCACACCAAAATACCTATGAGAGTGGAATCCGCGTTCCTCCAATGCATTTCAATGAGAAGGGAGCGTTTTTTGCAGAAATCCTCTGCTGGCATGAAACCGCTTCACTCTCATTGAAATGCATTGGCGGAGCGCGGATTCCACTCTCATAGGTATTTTGGTGTGAGGGCACCCTAACGGAGTATTTCTATATTGCAGTATTGATACTTTTACTTAAGTAACAAATGTGAGTAGTACTTTTTACCATCACTGATGCTTTGTACCGCATCTATTTTTCCCACGCTTATGTTTACACGCATCCACGTAATCACGGGGACTCATGGACAGACGTTCCATGAAGGTGAATGCAGCGTCCCTTTGCGTGTCTGCCCACGCAGGGCACGCACACAATCGCCAAGTGCCGTGTGAGTGAGAGGCACTTTACTTATTCATCGCCTCTTTTTATTTATTTAACCCGTATTGCCACAGACAGGGTTGACTACCAACATATTCTTAGTTACAGAAACAGCCTGGGGCGGAGATGTAGCAGAGAGTTGGAATATTAGATGAAAAAAAAACAACATACAATATAAACACAGTCTGGATCTACAAGCTGACTGTGTGTGCATACCTACAAGTACACCAGATATACAGTACAGTCTCTATATGTAATACATTTACAATCTACAAGCTCAAAATGCATGATGCATTTTAATATGTAATATATTTGAGTGGTAGGCTAATTACATTTATATACTATTTCGTTTTTACTTTTTACTACATTATTTGAAGGGGTTATTTGAAGTTTTTTTTGTTGCAGTTTTGGAAAGGCTGGTTTGTGGCCACAAGTTGTGTGCAGTATCGCTGAAGTAAGGCCGTTTGCTACAGTATATCCCGAGGACTGTTTTTTTTTTTTCTTTTTTTTTTTTTCTTAACCACTCAAACCCCATATGGTTGAGTGGAGTCCCTCAAGGCTCTATACTAGTGTATTTTCTGTTTTCTGTTATTGTGGGGAAAGCTTTGACTGAACATGGCAGATCGATAAGCTTACAACTCTTGTGAGCTTGTTGTCCATACGAATGCCGGGGTTTAAGTGATGAATTCACTAGCATGCATGAGATTTTTAATAATATGCATCACCTTCACATCGTACAGTATGTGTGGCTCTGAAATGTGTATTTTGGCCCGTGCTCTCCTGTTAAACTACAGGAAGGGTGTATCATTGTGTGTCACTGGTGATTTCCAGCTGAATGTGGGAGATGACGGTGTGAGATTAGGAGGCGTTGGGGGCCTGTCACTGTGGACTGCTGAGGACTCATTACTGTCTGTCTATGATTGTGTCTTTTGTTTTTCTCTCTCTCTCTGCCGTTCCCGCTGGGTGACTTTATTTGAGGTGGAGGCAGCCAGCACTTTGTCATTATGTGTTCTCTTTCAAATATAGTCCCTTTCAGCGTCTCACCTCCCTGTTGCTATCCTCAAAAGCTCTTCCAGCCAGTAGTGTCTGTCTGACTGATAGTCCTGACAGGGTCTGGGTCTTGGATATGGAACCTGAGGAATCGGGAGGAACCGGAGTTAGAAACACTGAGGAATCACGTTTGGCACTGTTTCTGAAAACTGGGTTATCACGCTGTTCAGAGCTGGCATGTGGACTTCACGTCTGGCTAGAAGTTTAAAATACAGGCGATTTTCGGCAAAGAGGTTTGGCGTAGAGGGGAAAAAAGAGCAGACCAAGTACAGAGTGAAAGGTCAAGTTTACAAAGTATTGAGGGTTCGAGTGGTTAAATGTCTGAAAATACACATCGACACAAATCCAACATACTCTGATGATAGTGCTGTCAAACAAGTCTATGAAGCTAGTTATGAAATCTATGAAAAGGTGTAATCTTCATCACAATGTTGGACAGTATGTAGTGGAGGTCCCTGCTTCATCTCAGTCTCAGCTAAGGGGTCCTGAAGACCCCTGAGCTAGAGTAACGCCTGAATCGAAGAGGTCCATGTGGACAGACTGGACACCATGGAAGATTTCCACAAAAGTTTAATCAAAGTTGCGTGGCTCGAACCAGACACATGGACGACACTCACCGCTGAATATTATGTCACCATGAGTAGCCTATATTATGATTTATTGCCGGCCAGCTTCGCTACAGTAATCAACGTTATGAGGGATTATTCTGAAGTGCCTATTATAGAAAAATGTGTTCTAATTATTAGACCAGTCATGATGATACAGTAATTAGAGCCCTGACCGATGGCAGATGTTTGGGTTTCGATGCCGAGCCCAATTTCGGAGCGTCCGACAGTAGATCACTGATTACCAATGTTTTGACTGGCACGCACGTCGCGGTGGAGTCGGAGGAGTGTGGTGATGCCCGGCGGGTCGGTTGGATTGACCAGAACCGCCAATCCAACCGATATGCCCTTAGAGTGCATCCATTATACCTTGGGCATAGTGATGACATCAGGGGTGTGCAATTGAATTTGGATGTCATCATCTCCAATAGCCTGGCTAGGCCATCGAGACAAATAAGAAGACACCTCACTTATATTATCAGAGAGCCGGTGTTACGAAAGTAAGCATAGGTTTCTCATCTCCCGTGTGTGTATGTGGGGGGGGGGGGGGGGGGGGGGGCAGGGACATGGCTTTGCTAAAAGCATGTCTGTGTAAATCTTTCATACGCTTGCTGGCTTCCTCCCGAGATGCAGAGTGAGAGGGTTAGAGCTTTATAGAAGCAAAGGTGCTTCGCTCTAAACTCTGACTCTCTCTCTCTACTCTCTCTCTCTACTCTCTCTCTGCTCCCCCCCCACCCCACCCTTCTCATTGTGTCTATACTGTTCTCCCCTCGTTGCAACACAACTGTTCATGGACAGCTCCTCGTCCCAAATGGAACAGCACTCACCCATCAGCACAGTGGCCGTCCACCTCTGAGTCTGCAACGCAGCACAGCCAAATTGCCTTTTACAAGCGACATGCGCGTGCGCTTGTTTGCGCCTACACATTCTATGCGTTCCATGCAGGCACATATAGTTACATGACGTCACTATCGAGCAGAAATCTCGAAATCGAAATGAAAAAAGCCCTGCGTCATCATACAAGAGTGTTGCACAATAGTAGTGAAAATAGCAGATCTACAAGCACACAACGCCTCGCATTGCTATTTTCACTATTTTAAATCGTTTTTAAAATCTATCTATAAATTAGGGAAAGCTACGTCTGTGTGCGTGTGTGTCTGCGCTGACGCCATCCAATGGGAAAAGCAAACGGGCATATATATGGAGATATGTCCGATAAGCTTGAGAATTGGGGATTGATGAGCTTCACATGACAGCGGGGCAATGTCCATGATTGGTCAGGTTTCACTTACTACACAACGGGAGAACCGGGCGCAAAAGTCTAGTAATAGCAAAAAAGGGAAGGTTTTGGAGATACAAGGTTTCCACCCGACAGCGACTATGAGCTCATGTAAGCATGATTCACATACATATCCTCCGTCTTGCTGGCAAGGTGGCCGCGCCGCCCCGGGCCGTCTTCATCCGTCCCCCTTCTTACGTCTCGCGGCGACGAGGCCCTGGTCGGACTCAGCGACCTGACGTCCCTCACGTCCGCCACCGGCGTCGGCGTCAGCCACCAGCAGCAGCCCCGGGGTCTGAGGCATCACTCAGCTAAATTGAATCACAAATCCAGTATACGTGGCAGAGGAGGCTGCAGGGAGTCGGGATGAATTGCTCTGCACTGCCTGTCCTGTGACGCTCCGCTGACGGATGGCCAGGGGTCTGGAGGCTCCCGGCGCTGCTTCTGCAAGCGGCTGGAGCAGACGTGTTCTCAAAACTTTGTTTTTAGCACCCCCATTACTCAAATGGAATCAAATGGACCCTACAGGTCCATTTGATTCCATTTGTACACTCTCAGAGTTACAAACCCACAAGGAACTCGGAGGGTCCCCTGGACCCTTATCTTCTTCAGAGGTTTAGATCAGTGGTTCTCAACCTGTGGTCCACGTACCAACCAGTGGTTCACGGCATGATAACAGTTGGTCCATGGGAAAAGGCTTTCACCTTTAAGCATATCAAAAATATTTTTGAATAACACTTTAGTTCATCAAATTTACGAAAGGTAGAAAACTAAAAAAGTTTGAATTCAGTGCTGTGGGGCTCACTGAAAATAGCCAGTGTACTATTTCACAATGCATCTAGATGTGACACGGTGTGAGCTTGTAGATTGTCTATTTTGGTGCAAAATATGTTTTATTTTACATATTGGCGAAAGGGCCTTTCTGTGTGGAGTTTGCATGTTCTCCCCGTGTCCTATAGGGTAGGTACCCTCACAAAAAAACAAGCAGTAGTCCTGGTCTCTATACTGCCTCCCCCTGGTCAGCCGGGACGCCTGATGGAGGCAAAAGGAACTGGATGGAATAACGTGTTCCTTCCACATGCTCTGTCCTACGGGGGAAACTCCCCCCTGTAAGGTGATAAGAAGTGGCTTGCTCACTCCTCATGCATTTGTGAGCTCGGTTCGGGGCTCTCCCCAAGTTGGCAGAGGGAGAGCAGCACCCAGGCCAGGATTACAGTTTAGGCAATTGGCACTGGGTGCAAAAATGGGTTACAAATTTGTGGGATAAAAACATTTGTAATAAAAAAAACATGTCGAAAAACCTCTGGATTAAGTCAACAGAAACCTCACGCCACACAGGTTTGGGCGAACACCAGTGAATCTGAGTTTTGACTGAGTTTTAAATTAAACGACTTCATGGCCCATGAAATGAAAGTCACAGCACAGGTTTATTGCGTTCTGTGTGATATCTCTGCCTGGATCTGATCTAGGACAATTTAAAATGGCTTGTAAACAGCTGTGAGTATGAGACCTTCGGGAGCCGGAACACTTTTATATTCAACTGCGGCAGACAATTGCACAATATTACACACGGTTCCATTTTGTGTGTTTTTTGGCTATTTAATAGACGCGCATTGTTTTCATGTTGTTTTGTCGGAAAACTTTTATGCTCCGTCTTGTCCAATCTGTACCTGGTTAAATAAAAGACTAAATGAAATGAAATAAACACGTTTCAACAAGACAGGAGTTTTAAGCATGAACAAAAAGAAGAGTGGTTTACTGCCTGCAAAGCAGATTCTTCTTTTTTTTTTTTCATCATGCAGGGCTTTCAACTAACTTGAAAGCCTTGGGCTTGGCTTCGATGAATGGACGCAATGGGAGAAAACGGCACTGCTGTTCAACAAAAGTAGGTTGGCTGGAGACACAATGAACCGCTTTTCCTCTTTCTAGACTGTGGCAAACCTCGCTGTGCATGGAAGTGCAGCGATGACGCAAAGAGAGCAGCGTTGCCAGGGTTCGTGAGGGAAATAAGCAACTAGGTCTATGAAAACAAGCCTAAAAAGGAGCGACCTGGCATGAGCACTTCAAACCTTTATGCGCCAGCTATTTGAAAATAGCCGGCAAGCTCACGATGACGTGCTGCGATGCGAAGCGCTGCGAGCTTGTACAGTAGATCTGCTGTTTTCAAAAGAATCTTGAGGGGATACAAAGTGCAAAATGTGGAATCTTTTTGAAACATTTCAACAAATCTGGTACAGGGGTCCCTGGAATCTCTTGGTGGTCCTTGACGTGAATAATGTTTGAGAATCACTGGTTTGAAAAATAGTTAAAACATTTGGAAGCACATGTTCTCCCCGTGTCTCCTAGGTTTGATACCCTCACAAAAACATGCAGTAATCCTGGTCTCAATAATGCCTCCCCCTGGCCAGCCGGGGCGCCTGATGGAGGGGAAAGGAACTGGTTGGAATAACGTGTTCCTTCCACGCGCTACGTCCATCCCGGGGAAATCCCCCCTGTCAGGTGAAAAGAAACAACTTGGACTACTACTCATGCATTGAAGGAAGCATATGAGGTCAGTCCGTTGTCTCCCCAGGCGCGGCAGAGGGAGAGCAGAGCCCAGGATTACATAAGCAATTGGCACTGGGTCAAAATGGGTTGCAAAATCGTGGGATAAAAATTATTTAAAAAAAAAAATGTGGAAGCAAAAAAAAAAAAAAACCTAACTACCAATAGACTCTTTCAGTGTTGCAGACCTGGCAACACTGAAAGAGAGAGCGAGCGCATGCAAGAGAGAAATGACAGAACATTGATTGCATTATTATACACCTCCTAGAGAGGGGCATGCCCCATATTGGACTGTATTGACTACAGGGGGAACTATACTCAGTGTGAAACATTGCCTCCCTCAACTCCACTCAAGGTTTATTTACAAAGCACATCTAAAACGAACAAGGTCAAACCAAAGTGCTGTGCAGATCAAAACAACAAGACGGCAGAATGAAAAATTCAACGGAGCAAAATACAAAATGGAATACAAACGAAAAGAAGCAGAAACATGACACAGCAATGCAGGGCAAGTTTATAGGGCACCAGGATCAACTGAGGCCAGATGCCGACATAGTGGAATTACAATAAGTCAAGATGAGATGAAAGCATGGATAACCCTATCTAGGTCTTTAGAGATAGGGCTTGATCTGAACTAAGATCCTTACAGTAACCGAGAAAAGATAGTTTTGACCACAGTGCTGACCTGTTTGTCAAAGTTGCCTCTCTCTCTCTCTCTTTCTCTCCCTCCCCCGCCATCTTCCCGTTGTCAGACTTTATATCTTCAACCACTTTAACCTTAGTGTCCCGTATTGGACGTTATATAAGAATTGTCAGAATTTTGTAATTGCAAAAATACCGAAGTATACGTATTTAGACTCGTTCCCTCTCGTTCTCAAAACTCTTCTTTTGGTACTTACTCTCCCCACACACGCATGCATGCGCACGCGCACACACACACACACACACACACACACACACACACACACACACACACACACACACACCACACCACACCACACCACACCACACCACACCACACCACACCACACCACACCACACCACACCACACACACACACACACACACACACACACTCTCTCTCTCTCTCTCTCTCTCAGCCCCTCATCTCTCTGCCCAATTTATATTTCCTCGCAAAAAAATAACAGATATTCAACCGAGAAATCACACAGCGTATTCGGTTGATCTGATCTGCCGGAGAAGTATTAGCCATAAATCCTCCTTTCCTTACTGGTCTGCTTGGCTTAGTTCCTTTGATTAAGCACAGCTGTCAGTGCAGAGCCCTTTCTTCACTCTCTCTCTCTCTCTCTCTCTCTCTCTCTCTCTCTCTCTCTCTCTCTCTCTCTTTATTTATATTTTGTATTGCTGCATAAATAGTCCGTCTGTCTCTCTCAGGTCGTGGCCCTGTTGTTGTTTAGGTGACGTCAGCCACCGTTTGTTGACGCCTCGGACAGAGAACAGATTCCGCTTATCCCACTGACCGCTGTCGCTCCACTGGAGCGCGCATCTGTGTCCATGCACCCCTGGTTGGCTTCTGCATGGGTGGGTGCACTTGTAAGCTTTAAACCAGCGCTCCTCAAACTTTGTCAGGTCAAGGACCCCCAAATTGATGTGTATTTGGCCGCGGAACTCATTTGAAAGGCTTTTGTGCCAGGGACCCTGGCACAAAGAAGATTTCTTGAAAAATGGCAGATCTACAAGTTCATTGTTGTGAGCCGGTAGATCAGCTATTTTTTAATAGCCGTTTTTAGCCAGCGTTTTAAACGGTTCATCCTTTGGCTGGGGACCCCCTGGAACCCCCTAAAGGACCCCTGGGGGTCCCCTGATCCCACTTTGAGAACCAGTGCTTTAAGCACTATTAAGATGCCTCAGGGCGACATGCGACCTCACCCTAAAGGGCAATGTCGCGCCAATTCTTTGCCATCTGGCCAGTGATGTATATCGGACCATTTACCCATATATGGAGACCCCTGGTACCCATATATGGAGATCCATGTACTGTAGATATGCCGTGAGAGCCCAAACATGGTTACTCAGTTATTCGTTATGTGAAGATGTCTATGACATCTGACATCATACCCTTTATACCCATACATGGAGATCCCTGTCTTGGCCATCTGTCTTGGCCATATATGGATTCTGTTAGTGTGGTATGTGGCCGACGTGGCCTCCATATATGGGCCTGTTTGTGTGCTATCACAGTGAAGCCAGAGCGTGATGTCAGAGCGGCAAACCCATTCTGTTAAGAGACATCACAGCAAACCCATAGATCTGTGATGTCACAGTGATGTGTCAGGGGAACCACAGTGTCAGGTGTGACCTACAGAGATAGGCAGATACGTGGACAAGATGTGCCGGTTTTCATAGTTAACTGTGACCTACGGTCGCAACAATGAGATTGGTCATAGCTTTAAGTTTTAACCACAAGCCATCTCATAGTGCGTCTCCAAACACGTGGCACATACCGTTCAAGTTTTGGCAGGCCTAATAATAGTAAAAACCTGACAATTATTAAAGGTTAATTCTGGGCGGGGAAGGAGAGAAGTATATTATGGCTGTCTCTGGCTGGCAGCGAGCCTTTTTCTTTTCTCCTCCTCCTTCCTCCTCCTCTGAATGGGATCCAGCCAGGCAGAGAGACGTGTGCCCGCGGGGCACCGTCGCGGCAGACGTGCGCACGCGGCGGCGGCGGCAGGCTCTGCTCTGGGCTGTGTGACATTGAGGTGACGGGAGCTTAAGTCATCTGCCATTGTCTCCTGTATTTATCAGTCTCTGGCTGAGGCGGTGTGTGTGTGTGTGTGTGTGTGTGTGTGTGGCTGGAGGGTAGAGTGACCTCTGGAGAGAGGGACAGTGTGCTCTCACTCTCTCTCTCTCACACACACACACACGCACGCACGCACACACATGCACACACACACACTCTACTAGACTCTCAGGCTCTCTTTCCTCATTGTAGACACTGTTAATAGACCATATGCTTTAACCGCTCCATGCCTCATGGAGTCATAAAATCGGTTTCCAAAAAACATGCTTATGAAGAAGACATTTTATGTGTGGTTGACTGTAGGTTTTTCCCCCTGTTCCTGCGTCCGCGTTATGGCTGTCTGGTGGAGCTATTAAGTGTTTTTTTTTTCTTTTCTTTTTTCAACGTACAACATACTGTAGTGCATAATAGGGATGGGACGATATGAAAATGTCATATCACGATTATTGTGACAAAAGAAATCGCGATTTACGATATTATCGCGATAATCAAAATCCATTATCCTGGGGTGGAACATTTGCCAAAAAATAGCAGATCTACGAGCTTGTAGATCGGCTATTTCTTGGCAAAGACGTTTGATATAGAGTAAAAAAAAAATACTATTAAGTATGTATATTATAAGTACCTTTTACCAATAGAGGGTTTAAATGGTACCGGAATATGCAGCTCAGCAAATAAAAAAGGTGAATTGATCCCAGTGCATGATGGAGGACGATATCACGATAATCGTGAGTGTTTTTGATCACGATATACGATAATATCGCATATCGTCCTGTCCCTAGTGCCTAATGGATCTGGCATTCTGCTAGAACATCTCTGCTAGGATTTTTACAAACTAGTGTTTTTGTCAAATCGGCTATGATAATAACATGTACCGACGCAGAGGAAAGCAGTGGCTGCGGGTTGTTGTTTTGCGAACGGCAAAGCCCAAATGTATTCAGCGTTGTGCTGTCGTTAGGTTCGTTTTAGAAGCCTCTGGAATCAATTCACTGCGGAAAGAAAGTCAACTTGCAGTGCTGACGTGCTGTACATGCATCAATAGCAGCAGGGAAGACAAATATGATCAAATAATATCGGGCGCAGTATACATCTGCTGCTGTGTGTATCTTATCTCAGGTACCGTACCCGTGTGTAAATTATGGAGATATTTTGTCTTCTTTGTTTTTTTCTTGCTTTTGATCTCCTTTTCCCCCTTGAGAGAATGCATACGATAAAAGTTTGAGTTGCAAGCCGGCAAACTAATCATTTTCACTTGAGTTGTGAGACGGTGCTGAAAATCTCAAAGGAAGTTCTACTGCATTCTGCAACTACGGACACCTTTGATATACGGGGAGGAAAAATATCTCAATTTATTTTATTCTTAATATGAAAGATCTCACGATAAACAACTCACTGTGTGTGTGTGTGTGTGTGTGTGTGTGTGTGTGTGTGTGTGTGTGTGTGTGTGTGTGTGTGTGTGTGTGTGTGTGTGTGTGTGTGTGTGTGTGTGTGTGTGTGTGTGTGTGTGTGTGTGTAGGGATGTCTATGCTTGTAGTATTTGCCACGGAGATGTGAGTGCACACACTGTCGCCCGTCAGCCTCTTGCTGTCGTTCCAGTTCATATACAGCCAGCACCACGCCAATATACTAGGTGTTCATCATCTATATCAAGGGTCTTCAACAAGGGGTCCATCCGGGACCCCTAGGGGGTCCCCAGAGCTACTACAGGGGGGCCTCCAAATCTTTGTGTGATAGAAAGAAAAAAAATTAAATCTCCTTTTTAGCCAGATTCTTGACCAGATTCTGAGAACTTGAGCCAAAAATAGCCGATCTACAAGGTCACAATGCCTCGCGTTGTGAGCTTCTAGATCAGCTATTTTCAGCAAAGAGGTTTGGTGTAGAGGAGAGAAGTATTGAGAGTTCAACTGGTTAAATATCTGAAAACAAATTGACGTGAATCCAAAGTACCCCAATGATTGTGCTGGCAAACCATGAAACGATATGGAATCTTTGAAAAGGTTGTGGGTTTCCCTGCTTCATCTCTCTCTCAACTAAGGGGTCCTTGCCCTGAAAGCGTTGAAGACGCCTGGTCTATATGCTTCATGTTTCATCCTGGCCGGGTTGCTCTTGCTAGCGCCAAGATATGGCCACAAAGGCTCGCCTCCAAACATCCATTATCATGTCTCTTTCAAATAGCGTGGGCTGCGCGATCATTTATGTAGGCAGCCTTCGTCATCACGACAGCTCACACTACCAGTTTTGATAGTCAGACCAGGGGCGTCACCAGGGGTAGGAAAGTGGGACTGAGTTACTAGGGCCCAAGGTGGTGGAGGGGCCTTAATTATTTTATACTTAGCTATTGAAAAATAGCAGATATACAAGCGCTGCGAGCTTGTAGATCTGCTATTTTTGAAAAGTCTTGAAAATGTGTGCAAATCTTTGAATATATGTATTTTTTAGGCGAACATTTGTAACTCAAATTTTGCTTCTGGGGGGGTCCCTGGAACTAAATATTTTGAGATGGGGCCAAATACATATCATTTTGGGGGTCCTTCACATGAAAAGTTTTGAGCTCCACTGACATCGAAACATAGAATTTTCCAAAAACCTTAGAAGGATTTGAAATATTCAAAGATTTTCATGATTTTTCAAAAATAGCAGATCTACAAGCTCGCAGCGCGGCACTCGGTGCCGCGCTGTGAGCTTGTATATCTGCTATTTTTCAATGGTTAAAGCACAGGGGCCCCACAGTGAATCCTTGTACCCGGGGCCCAGAATTTGGTGCGACACCCCTGAGTCAGACTATTGGCGCCCACACAACGTGCTGACATGTGAATGGACCATACAGTGCCCTGGAGGCAGAGCAGCTTATTAGATAGTTTTACCACTGACAAATTGTTATGTTGAATGCACGAGGGAGGACTCTATTGCAGACTGTGTGATACTGTAACGCACTGTGTCGTTGTTTGAGATACGATGGCATGGTGACGTTTTCCAAATAGGATTTGATCCTACAGTATATATTACTGTTTTGCTTATACCAAACTCTGAAATGAATCCTATATTGATTTACATTTTAAAGGGATAGTTTTGTTTGGATTCCCGGGACAATAATTTGATGATCAGCAGTGGTTCCCTATGGAGACACAAAAGCGTCTCCCCAAATTATTGGATTAGGAATGCGAAAAAAACGAAAAGATATCCACGAATTCAAGTCTCCATGGGTGGGAAATCGATAGAAAAAAAGGCATTTTGGTGGTGAACTATCCCTTTAAAGTGAGCCTCACTTTATCTCCATGCAAAGCCTGCATTGTCACGGTAACTCGATGTCTGTCCCATTCCTCGTATCGTCTCTGTCGGGCGGAGCCCTTGCACTGTCTTATGCTGAACAAGCAGATGTTAATTAAAATCTGCGAGGGTTCAATGTTCAGTGCATAATGTAGACATTGGGTCTAGATGTGCGCCGCAGGTTTTGGTCTGAAGGAACGTTTTTCAATTTTAAGGTATTGTCATTTCCAAAATGTAGCAGTAGTTTCATTAAATTCTTGTCGTTCCAATTAGTATAGCTTATACGCCAGGTCTCAGACAGGCATTAGCATGCTTTTAACAGCCTTCTCGTTTTAGCCCCACAACTTCAGAGATGTCAATTTCCAACTAGCAAAATCTCACTGGAAACCTTGCCGTCTTTTATGTCGCCTCATTTCCCCAACCAATTTGTCATTTTCCGCCACAGTGTTTGATAACAACATTAATTAAATTATTAAACTGAAAAAGTTGGGATGAAAGGAACTGAAAATGTCCCCATATATTCTTCTTCTTCTCATAATATATTATATATTCACTGTCAGTGTAGGATACCTGCCCTCCCCCCTTCCCCCTCCTCACTCTTTCTCTCTCTCTCGCTCTCTCCTTTCACCATATTCATGTCTTTTCTAAAAGCCCACTCTCCCCTTAACCCATTTAGGGCCTAGGATTATTGACTGCTTTAACTATTGAAAAATAGCAGATATACAAGCTCACGGCGCGGCACCGAGTGCCGCGCTGCGAGCTTGTAGATCTGCTATTTTAGAAAAATCATGATTTTTTGATCTTTGATTCTTTGAATATATCTATTTAAAAGCGAACATTTGTAACTCAAATATTTGCTCCTGGGTGGTCCCTGGAACAACATATTTTGAGATGGGGGTCCGTGGCCAAATACCTGTAATTTTGAGGGTCCTTGACATGAAAAAGTTTGAGAACAACACGATTTAGGGGAAGGATTTAGAAGTCGGGTCATAGACCGGGGTCAAATTATAATATTCAAAGACTTGCACACATTCTCACGATTTTTCAAAAATAGCAGATCTACAAGCTCGCAGCGCGGCACTCGGTGCCGCGCTGTGAGCTTGTATATCTGCTATTTTTCTAAAGTTAAAGCATAAAATAATGGTTAAAGTGGTTAAAATCTAACGCGACTCGGGCGGCGTTCCAGGTATTTGAGAGTTAAGCCTCTCAATTTGCCACCTCTAACAGACGTGTGTGTGGAGTCATTCGTTTGACGGCACTTGCAGCTCTTATCTTGCCAACGACACGCCTTGGCTGTTAGCTGGCGGACACATTGACTGCCTGAACGGTGCTGTGGCCCCCTGTTCTCTGTGAAGGGCTCTCTTGGGAACATGCAGACTAATGCACTGCTATGTATCGCTATAAATACCCACCCACCCACAAACACGCGCACGCACGAGCGCACACACACACACACACACACACACACTTGTGGTTCCATTACCCGATTTTATTTGATTTTTCTTTCTACTGAATCGTTTCTGGGCCTGTCACTTGTATGTCTATGATCTATGGAAATAAGGGAGAAAAACAATGGGAAGTAGTAGTTGCAAGTAGACCGACTGCTTCCTAATCCCTCGTGTCTGATTAGCACTAAAAACTAACAAGTACAATCACATAAACACCGTGTGTTGTTGTTTTTCGTTTAACATGCAGCAAAAAAGCCCAATAATGCACCACCTAAACCGTCAGCGCAGCGGCTCATGTTTCGCCAGCCCCCCCCCCCCCCCCCCCAGCTAGAGAATGAGTTTACTGTTTTTTAGTATTGTGTGGGCATGCATACAGTAGCGGTATCCATGGCCAGCACATACTGCTTAAACACAAAGGCCAGGGCCTCGGTTGTCTCACAGACTTCTAGTCAGGAAGCGTCAGTATCCTCCGGCTTAAACGTTTTTTCCTGTCCTCAGTGGGTTTCGGGGGCTGGTAAAAAACAAAAGAACAATGAATATAACAAACAAAACAAATCAAAACAAAGAACAAAAAAGAAAAAAAAAGAACAGAAATGACAGAGAGCCGAAGGAAAAATGTTCTTCCTCAGTCCATCCACTGTTGACTGGTGGATTAGACTGCTCTCCCTGGCCCTTATTGAGTTTCCTGGGAATGTCACGCTCGTAATCTGTCCCCAAACACACAACTATACTGCGCCCTCTCTGAGACCTGGAGTCCCCCTGACCTCCTGGCTGCGTGGGCCCCGGCTGGAGCTCATCTGCTCGCCTCCCAGATGGGGATGGGACGATGCGCGATATTATCGTTTGTCGTGATATAAAAACACTCACGATAATCGTATCGTGGAGATTTAATTCATCGTGATATCGTCCTCCGTCATGCACTGGGATCAATTCACCTTTTATTTGCCGAGCTGCATATCCGGTACCACTTAAACCCTCTATGATTGGTAAAAGGTACTTATAATATACGTACTTGATAGTCGTTTTTTCACTCTCTATCAAATGTCTTTGCCAAAAAATAGCCGATCTACAAGCTCACAACGCGTCGCGTTGCGACGCGTTGTGAGCTTGTAGATCGGCTATTTTTTGGCAAATGTTCCGCCCCAGGATAATGGATTTTGACTATCGTGATAATATCGTAAATCGCGATTTCTTTTGTCACAATAAGCGTGATATGAGATGTTCATATCGTCCCATCCCTACTCCCAGTAAGCACATGAGAAACAGGGCATGGCTCAGAATGGCCTAAGTGTTCCCCTCGATTGGTATTACAGTAAAGTCTGACCAATGCGATGTTGTGTTTTCACTCGGGCCATAATGAGCTTTTAATGAGTAAATCCCTACTGGACCGGCGGGGGAGACAGGAAATGGATGTGTCTCAAGGCTGTGCGATGAGTCCCCCTTTTTTTTTTTTTTTTTTTTTACGAGGCACGTCGGAACTGCCTTGTCTCCGTGCTGTTTAGCGGCATTGTTTTTTCATTTCGTTTGACTCTCTTGGCATGTGTGCGCGTCTTTGTGTGTCCCGCCAGATTGCTAGACAGAGAGAGAGAGAGATAGCGGCAGAGCGAAAGAGAGAGTACCCTGTTTATGAGCGAGTTTGTCCTTGCAGTTAGACTAGCCTGTAGCAGCTGTAAAATGCCCAGGTCCTGCAGTGCAGCGGTATTTGGGTGATATAGACATCTGCCCCAGCAGTTGGCTGGCGACTACCCCTGCAGTTATTACTGTCTGTAAAAAAGAGGCCAATCGTCGCTGTCTGGAGATGGAAGCCATAACCACTTAAGCCCTAGTATACTCCCGCGGTACAAAGAACAGCGAAAATAGACGCTCCAAAAGCTCATAACGTAGATCACGCTAGTATTTTTGAAAGCAACAACTTGTCTTGTAATGTCGTCGCCTCTTTGATGTTCAGTCGACTCTGCTTCACTCATTTAATTAAAGTTATGTCAGTTATGGGACAACATGAACATTTCATATCACGATTATTGTGACAAAAGAAATCGCGATTTACGATATTATCACGATAATCAAAATCCATTATCCTGGGGCGGAACATTTGCCAAAAAATAGCAGATCTACAAGCTCACAACGCGTTGCGAGCTTGTAGATCGGCTATATTTTGGCAAAGACATTTGATAGAGAGTGAAAAAAGACTATCAAGTACGTCTATTATAAGTACCTTTTACCAATATTATAGAGGGTTTAAAGTGGTACCGGATGTGCAGCTCTGCAAATAAAAGGTGAATTGATCCCAGTGCATGACGGAGGACGATACCACGATAAATTAAATCTCCACAATACGATTATCGTGAGTGTTTTTTATCACGATAAACGATAATATCGCGTATCGTCCCATCCCTAATGTCTTATAACTCCAGTTATATCATCGCAGGCTTCACCCTCTATACCTGGGCTCTGGGCTTTAGTCACACATAACTCAAATTTTGCTTCTGGGGGGGTCCCTGGAATTAAATATTTTTGAGATGGGGTTCCGTGGCCAAATACGTACCATTTTGGGGGGTCCTTCACATGAAAAGGTTTGAGGTCCACTGACATAGAAACATAGGTTTTTTTTTTTTTTTAACTCAGAAGGATTTGAAATCTTCAAAGATTTTCATGATTTTTCAAAAATAGCAGATCTACAAGCTCGCAGCGCGGCACTCGGTGCCGCGCTGTGAGCTTGTATATCTGCTATTTTTCAATAGTTAAAGCACAGGGGCTCCCCGCAGTGATGCATGTGTGGCTGAAACCCATCGCCTGTGAGCAACAGAACGCCTCATGCCATGCCCCCTCTCTTTTTGTGTGCTGTACAGCTGCAGGTGGGAACAAACCTGTTCTTCATAGCCGGGTTTTTCTTGTCACAACAGTGCTGCTGTGTTCACAGGGGCGTCACAAGGGGGGGGGGGGGGGGGAGTGGGACTGAGTTACTAGGGCCCAACAAGGTGGAGGGGCCTTAATTATTTTATAGTTTAGCTATTGAGAAATAACAGATATACAAGCTCAGCGAGTGCCGCGCTGCGAGCTTGTACATCAGCTATTTTTGAAAAGTCGTGAAAATGTGTGCAAATCTTTTAACCCTTCGTGTGCCTATCCCGGACAAGTTCGGGATTTTTTCAATCCAATACAATGTTTTTTTTTGCTATTTTACTTACCCTGAGTCTATGGTCCGACGATTTATTCCATTGAAAATGGTTTAGAATAAAGTTTAGATCCCCCCAAAAAACTCAATCTATACTGTAGGCGGCGCGACGTATTCCGGGGTGCCTATCCCGATCGAAATGAATTAATTAATCGGAGGCCTCAACGAAGCCCCGGTCTAAATGTCCATCTATGCCCCGGGCCGCGATTCTGTTTACATCGGCCCGTAATCGGGTAACGGCGCCGCACCGCGCCGCCGACTCCAAAACAAACTCACATCTTTAGAGACCTTTTTCTCTGAACTGTGTTCCCAAGGCAGCGACAACGTTTTTTTGCGGCTAAATAGCTTCAGATCGGGCTTCTAAAAAATAAAGAAGCCAATAGCTAACTGTTAGCTCACTTCCTCCGGTCTTCGTTCATAACAGTGTTTGCAGTGAAAGCCCAAGCCACTTCTGCCAGTGTTCCCGGAAGTTAGAGCGAAGGCCTATGGAGAAATGTCTGGCACTCTAGCGGCACCTTGTGGCCCCTGGCAGTAAGTGGGTTAATATATATATATTTTAAGCAAACATTTGTAACTCAAATTTTGCTTCTGGGGGGGTCCCTGGAACTAAATATTTTGAGATGGGGGTCTGTTGCCAAATACATATCATTTTGGGGGTCCTTCACATGAAAAGGTTTGAGCACCACTGACATAGAAACATAGGTTTTTCAAAAAACCTTAGAAGGATTTAGAAGACATTTATAGAATCGGGTAAAAAAAATGTTCAAAGACTCACTGTGAGCTTGTAGATCTGCTATTTTTCAATAGTTAAAGCAACAAAATAACGCGTTCCCCATCTAAATGGGTTAAACCCGTGGACAGATAACCGTGAATCCTTGCACCACCCAGGGCCCAGAATTTGGTGCGATGCCCCTGTGTGTTCATACAGCTGTTAGCAGGCAGAAGAGTAAGAGGCTGTTCTCCTCTCTCACCCTCATTATCCGAGGGCAGCCTGAGACTCCCACTCCGCGTATGATGAACGCAGGGGCGTGACAAGGGGTAGGAAAGTGGGACTGAGTTACTAGGGCCCAATGTGGTGGAGATCGAGGCCTTAATTATTTCATACTTTAGCTATTGAAAAATAGCAGATATATCTGCTATTTTTGAAAAGTCGTGAAAATGTGAGCAAATCTTTGAATGTATTTTTTTAAGCGGACATTTGTAACTCAAATTTTGCTTCTGGGGGGTCCCTGGAATTAAATATTTTTGAGATGGGGTTCCGTGGCCAAATACATACCATTTTGGGGGTCCTTCACATGAAAAGGTTTGAGCTCCACTGACATAGAAACATAGGTTTTTCAAAAAAAAAAAAAAAACTATTCAAAGAAATGAAATATTCAAAGATTTTCATGATTTTTCAAAAATAGCAGATCTACAAGCTCGCAGCGCGGCACTCGTGCCGCGCTGTGAGCTTGTATATCTGCTATTTTTCAATAGTTAAAGCACAGGGGCTCCCCGCAGTGAATCCTTTTGTACAGGGCCCAGAATTTGGTGTCGCAGACACCCCTGGATTGAACGCATGCAAAGCGAGGCAGACGGCGTAATTGAAAGAAAAGGTCAAGTCCCCGTCCTCCGTGTCATCCTCACCTCGGAGTTAACGGGGGTGATGGAAATAATGTCTGACATTTTTTGGCATTAGCTGTGGAGCCGGAGACTTTTGCAAAGGGCTTCGCTTTCAGGCGTGTCCGGTGAACAAAAGTGACATGTTCCACCTCTTGGGGAAGAACATTATGCTAACTCTAAAGTCTAGCAGTGTCAAGGATAGTTTTAGTAAGTTTCCTATACTTGCCGGAATCCTCTTGTGTCACTGCTGTTGGGGACCAGTGGTGTGAAGTAACTAAGTACGTTCACTTGAGTACTGTACTTGAGTAACATTTTGAGGTATTTGTACTTTACTTGAGTGTTTCCAATTTCCAATACTTTTACTTCTACTCCACTACATCTGGGATCCAAATATTGTACTTTTACTCCTCTACATGTATTTGACAACTTTAGTTACAAGTTACTTTGCAGATATACATTATAATATTAGAAAACACTTTAGCCATATTTTATACGTTGGCTATTTGAAAATAGCCGACCTACAAGCTCACAAGCGTTGTGAGCTTGTAGATCTGCTATTTTCAAACACTTTGTACTTTTACTTGTGGCACTTTAAGTACATTTCGATGCCAATACTTTCATACTTTTACTCAAGTACATTCTGAATTCTGGACTTTTACTTGTAAGGGTGCCCTCACACCAAAATACCTACGAGAGTGGAATCCGCGTTCCGCCAATGCATTTCAATGAGAGTGAAGTGGTTTCATGCCAGCAGAGGATTTCTGCAAAAAATGCTCCCTTATCATTGAAATGCATTGGCGGAACGCAGATTCCATTCTCATACGTATTTCTGAATTGTAGTATTGATACTTTTACACAAGTAAAAAATGTGAGTACTTTTTCCACCACTGCTGGGGAATGGAGATCACGTTACTGCTGTTGCTGTGGTGTGCTGGATGCGTTTCTTCTTCCTCTTCTTTTTTTTTCGTTGCCATATTTGTCTGCAAACAGCCTCCTCAGATGTTGTTTATGAGGATGATTTCATTAAAACTGAGAGACGCAGATCTGACCGTGGGTGATGATGATGAGTCATGTCCAAGAACCGGTTTGTGTAAATATTTAGTCCGTTCTCTTTCTCTTGTGCATATTACTTACAGAGAGCAGAACTGTCAGAGTTATGTCTATGATCCAGTCAGGACTTGTAAGTTAAGCAGTCTATTGTACACAGAAACTTAGGAACATGCGTGACGCACACACACACAGTCAGGCGCACACACGCACACAGGTGCACACACACGCACACACACTTTTGCCGTGATGACAGGCCTAATGGGAGCAAGTCTGTGTGAGCGTGAACAGTACAGTGTGTGTGATATACTTATCGTCACTGTCGGGTAGAAACCTCGTATCTCCCAAGTTTCACATTTGTTTTTTCGTAAAGCAAAGCCCTGCTTCACCATACAAGACTGTCGCACAAGGCTGGTGAAAATAGCCGATCTACAAGCACACAACGCCTCGCACCGCTTGTAGATTGGCTATTTTCACTGGTTTAAATTGTTTTTAAAACAATAAATACGAAACCGAACGGTTTTGGACATAACAAAGGTCTCCACCCGACAACGATGCTTACAGTACGTGTGTTTAGCTCAACATCACTAGTTGTACAACAATGCGGCCGGCGGCGGACAGATAAGCGGGAACTCCATGCCCTATACTTGCTGTCATATGACCACGGCGGCGTGCGTGAAAATTCCTCCGTATTTTTTTCTTTTTTTTTTTCATAATCTCACCGCTTGTCCTTCCACTCTCCCTATAAGGAGTGGAAGGAGTGTGGGGGAGGGGGGAGGGGGGGATCCTCTTAAAGATCAAATGGGGCATGATCTGACATGTTCTCTCTGGCATGGCACGGCGGTGGCTGACAGATGTGAAGTTAATTAAAAGTGCTCTTTTGTCCATTGACTGATGCCAGTGTGGCAGCTATAGGGGTCGGTGTGCTGTGCTGTATGTGTGTGTGTGTGTGTGTACGTGTTACTGGTGTGGGTGGGGGTCGGGGGTGTGGGTGCCGAGGGCGGGAGGGGGCATCCAGCAGGCAGACACAATGGAAGTCTTTGTAGGTTGGTTGTGTATCGGGAGAGATGGGGGGAGGGGGTGGACGGTACCGTGATGTCAGAGGAGCGCTGGCTCCGGTCCACGCGGTGGTTCAAGTCCCACCGTGGCGTCGTTGTTGGCCCCTTTAAAGCGGCCTCTCGGCAGCAGCTGGACGAAAGAGGTGAGAGAGAGAGAGAGAGGAAGAAAACGTTGAACCGATGACATTGTTCTGGAATTCTTCCGAGGGGTGGGTGGTTGTGTGGGCGGGGGTGACCACTCTAGGGATGGGACAATAAGTGATATTATCGTTTATTGTGATAAAAAAAAACTCACGATAATCGTATCGTGACATCGTCCTCCGTCATGCACTGGGATCAATTCACATTTTATTTGCCGAGCTGCATATCCGGTACCAAAACCCTGATGATTGGTAAAAGGTACTTATAAAATACATACTTAATACACTCTGTTTCACTCTCTGGGTGCGTTCGGAAATGCGCACTCAACGCACTGGTGTGCCATGTTGTCGTTCGTTTATTCGGTGCACTTGGTGCGTTGTCGTTCAGAAATCCAGTGCGCGGCGCACTGGTGTGTTGAGTGCACGCACTCACCAACCCTACTCAGAAGATGGGGTTTGACGGTGTGGTGCGGCAGTGCAGTGTTTTGATTGGTTGGTTTTCATGGCCATGTCTCGAACGCTTCTCAGCTGTGAACAATGGAGAAAATTACCGCAAAATGCAGCATTTGCAGCTTAATTGGTCATTTAGGGCTTGATAGTTTCACACACATTAACGTGTAAACTAACAGCAGGTATGCCAATGCTATGAATTACATCTCCTTTCAATATCAACATTACGTTAGCATACTTAGCAACTGCTGCTTTTCAGAAAGTTTACCTTCAGAGTTCAGAGTGAAAAAGCGCTCAGCTGCCTGTTAAAACTGGCCGTTCGTAAATAAGCCACACTGAACGCACTCTCCAACGTCACGCCCACTGCACTCACTACACTGAGCACACACCCGGTGCGGGTTTCCGAACGCACCCTCTATCAAATGTCTTTGCCAAAAAATAGACGATCTACAAGCTCACAACGTGTCGCTCTTGTAGATCTGCTATTTTTTGGCAAAAGTTCCTTCCCAGGATAATGGATTTTGATTATCGCGATAATATCGTAAATCACGATTTCTTTTGTCACAATAATCGTGATATGACATTTTCATATCGTCCCATCCCTAGTGACCACTCTTGGTCGGGACTCGTAACGGCGCTTACTGTAGGATCACCGGGCCGCGGTGGGGACGGCATGTCGTACAGCTGCACTCCACCACCACAGTGGGCCCATTCATCGCCGCGCGGCTGCGATTACACGCCACCGTTGACAACGATGATGACGACGGCAAAGATGACTCTGGACTAGGCTATATATACACACGTTTCCCAAAATGTCGAAGCGTAGGTTTTGCAGCGGAGTGTTGTAGCAGAAAGAGGAAATTCCCCCTCCTAAATCTGTAAGAGAACCAAGTACAAGTGAGTCACGTCTCTAATGGTCTAATGATGGAAATGACGACGGTGGCCCTTGTGGAGTGAGTCCCTTACTCCCTTCCCCTGGGACGGTTGGTCCGGTACATAGTTGTGCAGTGATGCTGCTGCTGCTGACTCCAGCAGGCTGCCATTCTGTGGGTTTTGCTTCTGACTGGCGTCAGGACTGCAGATAACACTGAGTCATAGCGAGATAAACACACAGAGGCCCTTCAGTCTCTCTCTCTCTCTCTCTCTCTCTTTCTCTCTCTCTAGCCCTCAGGGGTGTCGCACCAAATTCTGGGCCCTGGGTACAAGGATTCACTCACATTGTGTGCTTTAACTATTGAAAAATAGCAGGTATACAAGCTCACAGCGTGGCACCGAGTGCTGCGCTGCGAGCTTGTAGATCTGCTATTTTTGAAAACCTCGTGAAAATTTGTGCAGAGTCTGAATATTTCAAAGGTTTCAAAGGTTTTTTGAAAAACCTATGTTTCTATGTCAGTGGTGCTCAAACTTTTTCATGTGAAGGACCCACAAAATGACATGTATTTGGCCACGGTTCCTCATCTCAAAATATTTTGTTCCAGGCACCACCCATGAGAAAGACTTTGAGTTACAAAAGTTCGCTTAAAAAGTACATTTAATCAAAGATTTGCACACATTTTCACGACTTATCAAAAATAGCAGATCTACAAGCTCGCAGCGCGGCACTCGGTGCCGCGCTGTGAGCTTGTAGATCTGCTGTTTTTCAATAGCTAAAGACAGGCCCCTCCACCTTGGGCCCTAGTAACTCAGTCCCCCCCCCCCCCCTTGTGACGCCCCTGCTAGCCCTCCCTATTTCTTTCCCTCTGATTCTTTCGTTCGTGCCTCTCCTCTCATCCTCTCCTCCTCCTCCCTCATCGGGCGGAGGGGATAACCATCTACCCTTTTCAGCGAAAGGCGGTGCTCTATCTGTCCCCCTCTCTCTCTCTCTCTCTCTTCCTCCCTCCCTTTCTTTGTGCCTCCATCTCGCTCGCTCGGTCGGGGATAACCATCTAGCCTTTCAGCTCACACAGCCTCTTTCTAATGAGTGTTTTCGGTGAAGGAGGACAGTGTAGAATACTACCTTTGTGCCCCACCCCGCCGACCCCCCTGCCCCTCTCTCTGTCAGTCACGCACACACACACACACACACACACACACACACACACACACACACACACACACACACACACACACGCACACGCACAGCGCAGGGGAGGTCTTCCACTGATTAATATTTGGACATGGCCAAAGATAAGGGCTGTCTAATTTCACATGTTGGCAAGATGGCTTGTTTATTGGCTAAGTGACGGCCCTCCTCGCCCCTCCCGGGTCGTGGTAGCGGCCTTGGCGTTGTCGACAACATACTGTAGTTCACACAGATGTCGGAGAGCGCCGAACAACGTCGCGTGGAAGATATTCCTCGGTCAAGTCACAAATCAATTCACCATTGACTGTGTGAGCGTCGGCATGCTAGGTTCAGTAACAATAGCAGCAGAAGCAGTGTCTGCCAGGTTTGTAGAGACATCTTCACCTCGAGGCGTAGGAGGATCATTGGTTTCGCACAACTGCGTTGCTGGACAAAAAAAGAATGTCATGTCAAGTATAAATAAGCTCTGACTGAGTTTTTTTTTTTTTTTTTTTAGTACAGGCTGACAGCCTGTACTGGTACTGGAGTTAACATGCCCAGATGTATCAGTTGTAGGGATGGGACGGTAAGCGATATTATCGTTTATCGTGATATCATCCTCCGTCATGCACTGGGATCAATTCACCTTTTGTTTGCCAAGACGCATAAACCCGCTATAATTGGTAAAAGGTACTTATAATATACGTACATGAAACAGTATTTATTTCACTCTCTATCAAATGTCTGCCAAAAAAAAGCTCAAAACAAGCTCACAATGCGTCGCGTTTGGCAAATGTTCCGCCCCAGGATAATGGATTTTGATTATCGTGATAATATTGTAAATCGCGATTTATTTTGTCACAATAAATAATCATGATATGAAATGTTTATATCGTCCGATCCCTAATCAGTTGCCAGGACGTCACACTATACAGACAGACAGAGAGAGGTGACGACAGTGGAAGAAAAAAATCCCAAATGAACGAGAGAAAAAACAAATCCACATCAATTATTTAAAGAGGCTTATGGGAAACAGAGGCAAAAATATTGCCTATATTTAAATATTTCTTTAAACGTAGTGGGACAAAATCACAAAATATTAACAAAGGCAAGAAGCATATCGTCGTTGTCGGGTGGAAACTTCGTATCCCCAAGTTTCAAGTTTGTACGTTTTTTCGCGAAGCAAAGCCCTGGTTCATCAGGCAAGGCCGTTGCACAAAAGTAGTGAAAACAGCCAATCTACAAGCACACAACGCCTCGCACTGTAGATCTGCTATTTTCACTAGTTTAGTTCATTTTTAAAACGATCTTGGACATACAAGGTTTCCACCCGACAACGACGATATGAAACTGAGTTCCACGGGCACACGGGAGGAACGAAAGAAAGAAAGACAGAGTGAGCACTGGTGAGACGGAGAGCAGGATGAAACGGAGGGAGTGAGAGAGACAAAGAGGGAGAGAGACAGGCGGAGAGAAGGAGCTGTGCCTCGTCGCTGCTAAGTTTAGGTGGAGTGTATGGATTTGACAGTTAGGTTTTTTTCTTTTTGTGTCAACGCCGAAGCTATGAAAAGCATCCATTCAAGCCTAGAGTTGAGGCGAGGGATTAGAGGGAAGACAAAAACATTCCTCTGCACACCTTGTGCATTTACCTGTCAGGAGTGCTGCAATAACGTTGCTCGCACACGGGCGACAAGCCAAGATTTTGAATTCTAAAGACCCTGTCCATGGATGTCTTTTACACTACCATGAGAAGTACACAGCTACTTTTATTCCCCAGAAAGAAAAGGCTCCCATTATTTACATCCATAAAGGGAAATCAAATTAGTTTGTTTGTTTTTCAAAAATGACAATCAAACTATTTATTTTTCTGTCTTGATTAATAGTTTTGGTTTGAGTGTTTTTCTTTTTGTTTCTTTCACTTCGTGTGAGCGTGGAATTCCGATCCGACCCCCTTTGCGTCTAAGACGAAAACCCACCCCTAAAGCGTTTCGGGACACCATTCTCCCTGTAGCTACGCTGAAGAATAATTCGCTGCGGTTCAGGCTGATCTGTGTGTGAAGAATGCTAGGATTGTGCTGTGCAGAACATCAATTCTCAAACGGCACATAAACTGTCCACTGTCTCCGCCAGCAAACAAGCCAACTAACGATACTTTACAATCATTAAGTCGCTTCCAGTTCTCATGGGGTTATTGTACTTCCAGTCAGCCTTGTTGCGCTGCGAGGTGCTAACCCATGACATAATTTGAGTTTGAGGCTATATTTCTTTTGCTTCGGAGGAATGTGTGAAAATCTTTTGTTAGCCAAATTGTTTCTCTTGTTGTTTCGGGTCTGGTCGAGACAGATATGAAATGGTGTGGCCTTTGAGCCAGACCGAGTGGACCCGCTTCCTGGAAAGTCTTCTATACTTGGTTCCAGTCAAGTGTAATTACCCCACCGCAGAAACATGTGGAGACAGGCTGTCAAGGCCGTCCAACATGGCTATTGTGGACACTTGGACAAACAGCTACTGTGCAAACACCAGTGAAGTCCCAAGTTTTCACATAACGCATCATCGCACTCTTACTGTAGGTCAGGGTTCCCCATACAAGGCCGTCGCACAAAAGTAGTGAAAACAGCCGATCTACAAGCACACAACGCCTCGCGCCGCGAGGCGTTGTGTGCTTGTAGATCGGCTGTTTTCACTAGTTTAAATCATTTTTAAAATGATAAATTCAAAACGAACGGTTTTGGACATACAAGATTTTCACCCGACAACGACGAAAACTGTCGCTGGAGTAGTGGGAACGCCACCGCCGCCCCCTGCAATGTTGTTTTCCTCGGCTTGGTACCCTAGACATAATTCGGCCCTTGGGGAAAACCAATTAGGGAACCCTGCTGTAGGTAAAGTAAAGTTAAACTTCAACTCTTACATTTTTCGGGGGGGGGTTTTCTTTTACATGTTTGTTTGGTTTTTTTTTTTTTACCCTTTTTCTCCCCGATTTAGCCGTTATGCCAAATTATTCCTCCCACACACATTTTGGTGTGTTGTCACTGCTGTTGTGTCCTACTGACTCACCTGCCAGCGAGGAGCCCCCACCGGGAGACGTAGAGCCTCCGTCCTACTTATCCGGCCAAACACTCCCCGCTGACAGGTGCCATCCCTGCCGTAGGCACAATTTGCCCCTGAACACGGGCCAATTGTGTTGGTATGGACGCTCAGCTATGCCAGATGCACCGCGGTGGGTTAGAACCCCCACACTCCACAGTGGTGGGCAGCTGCTCCATTGTTTGTTTGTTTGTTTTGATCATGACTGAAAATAGGTCACATTTTCTACATTTAATGTTCTGTACAATCACTACCTCAATAAAGGAGATTTGAAAAGAAAGAGAGAAACTTAACCTCTGAATGTTTTAGGTGAGTCTAATATCACAAGAACACTACAGTATGTTTAGTTTTTTTTCTATTACACTCAAAATTATATATGTTTTACTTTTCTCAACCCACAATTCCATTAAAAATAAGGGGACTCTCCCAGGTGGCTGGCGTATCCGTCTGGGCGCCTAGTCTGGTATTTTCCAGCCTGACAGCGTGTCACGGGTTCGAATTCCGGTCGCGACAACCTTTGCTGCGCGCATGTCACCCCTCCACCACCTCTCTCCCTGTTTCAGACTACTGTAAGTAAGCCATTTACCGTGAGAGGGAGTGGGTTGTTGGCTGATTTACCACTGTTTCAGGGTTGTCAAACAACCCTGAAACACTGTTTCAGGGTTGTCAAACAACCCTGAAACAGTGGTAAATCAGCCAATAACCCACAACCCTCGAATGGTAAATTGCTTTTCTACCACTTCTACCATATAAATGAAAGAAAACACAGTTGTAACTTGCAAGGTTATTTAGTTACAATCATTAATTGTTTCAGAAACACAACGGTGGGTGGGGTCCATGAGCCAACTCAAGGTTGTTGACTGATTTACCACTGTTTTAAGCCAATCAGAATCCAGCATCTGAACATGTGACCACAAAAAGTGGTAGAAATCTTCTTAAAAGTTCCACACAGCAACCAGAGAGGATGCTGGGAATTGTGGTTCCTCAGACACTGTCTTATTACTGGTAAAGGTCTGCGCGGCTGCTCTGCAGTGGACAGGAGAAGAGCATGACCTCATAGCTGGTGGCCTACATTGAACAATGGGGGAAGATGGCCTGGATTCTGAAACGAGCTACTGTGGCGAACGACGCTTGCGCCGCTTTGGGGTCTTGTCATTGCGGTTTGGTGAGAGAATGGGCTGGTCGGAGGAGAAGAGACGAACCACAAGACTTAATAGCTGTGACACATGCTCTGCAAGCATCTTCATCTCACCCCTCCCTGTCGGCTCTTGTCTGCAACAGGCCTGCAATACATCGTTGTCGTTTGGAAACCTTATATGCCCAACACCGTTCGTTTCATATTTATCGTTTTAAAAAGGATTTAAAATATGAAAGTAGCCGATCTACAAGCTTGTAGGTCTGCTATTTTCACTACTTCTGTGCGAGACTTTTGTATGATGAAGCAGGGCTTTAATTTACGAAAAAACATACACATTTGAAACTTGGAGATACAAGGTTTCTGCCTGACAGTGACGAATACATCCCTCCAGTCTTTCTCTTCTTCCCCTTGCAATTATACCTTCTCCTGCCCACACTTTTTTTATTTTGCTGTTACCCTGTGTGTGTGTGTGTGTGTGCGTGCGCGTGTGCGTGTGCGTGTGCGTGTGTGTGTGTTGTGCGCGCACACACGCACGCATTTACGTGTCTGTGCGTTGGTGATGGTGACACAAGAGCTGTTTGAATATGGTCAATTATCATTGCCTGTAAGTTTGGTCTCTTTTGGGTTTATCCGTCTCTGTCAAAACAGCTGTGTGACTCACGGTGACTAAGGGAAGGCCTGAAGTGCCACAGCCTGTCCAGACCCGACCTGTAAATACACAACGCAGAACAAGACTTGCAGAGTGTACCAAGTTCCCATGTCAGACTCTTATTCAGAACAGGCTTTTAACGCAACCGGTTGTAGAGGCGGAACCTCCACTGATTGAATCACGATCAATGAGGCCCTTATGCTCCCTCCCTTGTTTTTGAGTGTTTTTTAATTGTTTACCAGACAACAGACTGTGACGTCCCGATTGCACATCTCTGTCTTTTGTTTTATTGTTGGCCGTGTTGTTTTTGTTTTGTTTTGTGGATCTACAGTGTCAGAACCGCCCAGCTTTTGGGTGCCTGGAGTTACAAACGTTCGATTTGAAAATACATATATTCAAAGATTTGCACACACTTTCTCGTAAAGCCCCCTCTAGCCTGGGGCTAGAGCCCCCCCCCCCCCCCCCCCCCTGGTAAAGGCTTAGCCCCCCAGTCACAATTCACCGTTTGTCAGCCTTCTGATTTGTCCCTGAGACTCCCTCACTGGCCAACCAGAAAAAAACATTCACTTTTCGCTACCGGGGGTGGACTTATTGCAGTGGGAGAAAGTCGCTTCAGTCTTTCACCACGGTGCCGTGATGCGGAGCACGGCCGGGGCGCAGTACGGCGCTGCGCGGTCATAGCGATTTCGATAATTATAATGAGAATAAGCTTCAACAAACTAGTTCACATGAACGACAATGATGTAACTAAGATATTCGATTGGGTACATATATTTAAAAAGGGCAGAATTACAATTAAAATACATGTTATGTTGACAGCCAGCCTATAATTCCACAACTTCCTACCCAAGATGCACTGCGCTTTCTCTCTCTCTCTCGGTCGTCTGCCTGTTTCAGAGGATTAAACTAATTAAAACATGTATTTTCGGGGGGAAACCCCTCTTTTGCAATATAACTACTGTACTTTTTTGTTCCCTTTTTATTAATATCACGTAGATGTTTTTCTTTTGGTACTTTAAATAGCAATAATGAGTCTATGAAAAATACCCCCCCATCCACTTCCATTATAAAAACAATCTGCCCTGGCTTTTTCGTCCCACCTAGTAACAAGAGCAAAATGGGGCGGGATTTGACAAAGAGTGGATTCTCTGGAGCCGCTGCTGGCCTGGAGGCTCAGACAGCTAGTAGTGCACAGGCCACGTGCTCCTTATGAGCGGTGAGGTCCTGGTGGTGTGGAATGATCCAACTTGTTGTGGTCTTGTATTGATTGTCTCCCCTCTCGGCCCTTCCCATGTACAGTTTACAATTTTACGCTTTTTTTTCCCCGCAGACACTCTTATCCAGAGTGACTTACAATAAGCAAGGAATAAACGCATACATCGATTGCAGAGAGTGTACTGTTTGCTGAGCCAGTGCCTCAGTAAACCTAATACCATACAGCAAGGGTCTTCAACAGGGGGTCCGGGACCCCTAGGGGGTCCTCAGAGTTACTACAGGGGGTCCTCCAAATCTTTGTGTGATAGAAAATGTTTCCCCCTTCTTTATATTAACCCCTTGAACCCTAGCGTCCATATTCTGAGAACTTTAGCCGAAAATAGCCGATCTACAAGCTCACAACGCCGCATTGTGAGCTTGTACCATTGCAAAAGTCTGCATGGTCGTCAAGACCATATTATGTCTATACACTCTCCTATCTAAAAAATAAAACCTAACGATATCTAACTTTAAAAAAAGAAAAGAATAACCAGGTTTTATTTGTTTGGCGAAGATGGTTTCCAGACAGTCTGCCGAGGAGCAACCTTACTCTCTCTCTCTCTCGGAGTTCCCGCAAATGGATTTAACATGAGATTAAGTTGTGCAATTTAATTCTCATCAAACAGATAATGCCCCGCAAATGACAGGCGGCGATGGCAATTCATCATGATTTAACCCATTTAGGCCTAGAATTATTGAATGCTTTAACCAGTGAAAAATAGCAGATATACAAGCTCACAGCGCGGCACCGAGTGCCGCGCTGCAAGCTTGTAGATCTGCTATTTTTGAAAAAGTCGTAAAAATTTGTGCAAATCTTTGAATATAATATGTGTTTTCAAAGCGAACGTTTGTAACTCAAATTTTGCTTCTGGGTGGTCCCTGGAACTAAATATTTTGAGATGGGGGTCCGTGGCCAAATAAATATAATTTTGGGGGTCCTTCAAATGAAAAGGTTTGAGCACCACTGACATAGTAGTCTCTCAAGAACAGACTAACTGAGCTCCAGTTAAGTGAAAAGGACCTTTTCTTTGACGATGGCTGGCCAGATTGCTGACATAGAAACATAGGTTTTTCAAAAAATCTTAGAAGGATTCAAAAGACACTTATAGAATCGGGTCAAAATTCAAATTTTCACGATTTTTCAAAAATAGCAGATCTACAAGCTCGCAGCGCGGCACTAGGTGCCGCGCTGTGAGCTTGTATATCTGCTATTTTTCAATAGTTAAAGCATAAAATAATGATACACAATATAGTGTGTACGCGTTCTGAATGGGTTAAATCAAGCGGCAAGACAAATGACATAAAGGAAAAGCAGAGATAAGCGAGCTTCCCCGCAGGTAAATGAATGTACGTCTGGGGCTCCGCTCCATAAATAAAACATGGCAGCGGCGTGCGTGGATCTCTGGGCAAGTGAGGATCCGCTCAGTGGAAGCCCATAACCCTGGCCAGATTCCCAGCCGGAGGCGTTGGGAGGGAGCGGGCTGGGTCAGGGGTGTCGCACCAAATTCTGTGCCGTGGGTACAAGGATTCACTGCGGGGGCCCCCCATGAATGTTCTTCATAGGGAGGGGAGGGGGTTTAACCCATTAAAGCCTCTATCAGAGTCCAGGGGTGAAGAGCTATTCACGTCACCGCGGTGTAGTTTTCTAGCTATCACCTAAAAATACATAACAAAGCCTAGGTGATAGCTAGGAAACTACAATGCGGTGAAGTGAATAGCTCTTCACCCTCAGAATGATATGTGTTTGACCACGGACCCCCATCTCAAAATATTTAGTTCCATTTATCCCCCAGAAGCAAAATTTGAGTGACAAATGTTTGCTTAAAAAATTCAAAGATTTACACACATTTTCACGACTTTTCAAAAAACAGCAGATCTACAAGCTCGCAGCGCGGCACCGAGTGCCGCGCTGTGAGCTTGTGGATCTGCTGTTTTTCAATAGCTAAAGTATAAAACAATTAAGGCCCCCTCCACCTTGGGCCCTAGTAACTCAGTCCCACTTCCCCCCCCCCCCCCCCCCCCCCTTGTGACACCCCTGGGTGGGGTGGGGTGGGGTGGTGGTTGGATGGAGCGCAGTAAAGGTTTGGAGGGAGACAGTTGGATGTGCTTTGATCTGATAGGCTCGTCTCAGGGAGAGAGAGAGAGAGAGTCAGAGATGGGGAGCTGCAAGCTGCCTCCAAGCGCCGATC
This sequence comes from Nannobrachium achirus, assembly GCF_963921795.1. Lineage (NCBI taxonomy): Eukaryota > Metazoa > Chordata > Actinopteri > Myctophiformes > Myctophidae > Nannobrachium > Nannobrachium achirus. Next base: position 48,191,766 of record NC_137814.1, on the reverse strand, counting down.
TGCACTCAGATTCAGCCAACCTTTTAATACCTATCTGGCTAATTATCAGAGGATTAAACAAAATCTGACTGTGGATCAGCTGCTCGGTGGCCTTTATGTCTGCTCTGGAAAGGGCGTGTGCGTGTGTGTGTGCGTGTGTGTGTGCGTGTGTGTGTGTGTGTGTGCGTGTGTGTGTGTGTGTGTGTCTCCTCCGTTAAGCCCGTGAGTCAACGGCCGATGATTGATGACTACGCGCCGCAAAGGTTTTTTTGTTGTGCCGTATAGCAGGTGAAAGAAAAGACCAGGATTTCAGAGTATACGCTGGCTTTTTGTCCTTTATGTTCGCTCCAAAATAGATTTCCATCCCGCTGTGATGTTTTTTATTTTTTTCATATGCTAAGGCCTACGGCATTAGAGAGGTACGGTAGTTGCAGAGAACAGCGTGTTCATTAGACGTGGTTGTTGGAGCCCGCACGAGTTGTCAGCGCCGGGTACGGTGTGTGCAACGGGGGAACGAAGCAGCATTTCATTATTCTGAAATAGGAGCTAGTGCTTTGGCGACATGATCGTGGGCGTCACAAAGGGGGGGGGGGGTGTAGTGGGACTGAGTTACTATAGGGCCCCAACAATTATTTTATACGTTAGCTGTTGAAAAATAGCAGATATACAAGCTCACAGCGCGGCACTGCGAGCTCGTAGATCTGCTATTTTTGAAAAGTTGTGAAAATGTGTGCAAATCTTTGAATTTAGGCCTATGTGTTTTGAACATTTGTAACTCAAATTTTGCCTCTGGGGGTGTCCCTGGAACAATATATTTTGAGATGGGGGGGCCCGTGGCCAAATACATATAATTTTGGGGGGTCCTTCACGTGAAAAAGTTTTAGCACCACTGACATAGAAATAGTTTTCTTTTCTAAAAACAGAAGGATTTGAAATATTCAAAGATGGTTTAAACCCCCTCCCCCTATGAAGAAAATTCATTGGGGCCCCCCACGGTGAATCCTTGTACCCAGGGCCCAGAATTTGGTGCGACACCCCTGGACATGATGATGACATCACCAGTTAAACTATTCCGCTGGTGGAGATATTAAAGGACAACTTTGTTTTTTTACAACAAGGGTTCATATTTTAGATTGTAATTAGAGAAAAGAAAACGTGAGTGTTAAAATGTTTTCATTTGCTTCGTTCTATTGTTTTATCGCGTTTACCGTGCTAAAATGTGGGGCATGCGTACGCATGGGGGCATGCATACAAGTGGCTAAATATGTCTTTTTAGACACAATAAGCCAGCAGTTTCTTAATTGCTATTTACAGTAACACTTCTAGCCCCCATAAGTCACATCCAACCAGGCCTGGAATTTCGTCATTTTAGGGGCAAGGCCACTTGGCCTTTGGTGTTGTCCATTGTTTGAGGGCACAAAGGCCAAATACCAGGGCAGGAAGGCCATCAAATAAAACTAGATTTGAGTCTATTGAAAAAATGAGTTGAATTTAAGGGTTAATCTGCAGTGAAATATATAAATGGTGGTATTTCTGATTCATGCTCAGCCTCTCAAAGTCACTGGATCGGTTTAAAGATGGGGACTCAGTGAAGATTTAAGCATCTCAACAAAAGACACTGGTGTCTACATATTGACAAGAAGGAGACAGAGGAGAAAGTGGTAGAGTCAGCTGGGGCATTAAGGCCACAGTGGCCTCAGGTCATGCCATTATTTTGAGGGGCACAAGGCCAAACTGAGGTAGCCTGCTTCCAGACCAGAGACCCCGCCCACTCTCAGAGTGGACTCTTTCTCTGGTCTGGAGCTTAGTACATGAATCGGTTTTTATTTTCGGCTGTCCAATGAGCGCGCGGGGTGGGGGTGGGGTGGGGTGGGTCTAACGAATATCCAATCCGCGCAGCAGTTGAAACGATTCAAACGAAGTTCACACACACAGAGGAAGGCACACACACACACACACGCACGAGCGCACTGATTTCACCAAGCTGTTTAATGTTGATTACAAGTTTCTGGTCGCAGTTCTGTGTGGAAGCAGTCACTGGCACAGACAGAGACACACACACAATCACACACACACTCCCCGACGGTGCGTCGCGTCCACCGTGCGTCTCGATCACCGTGCGTCGCGATCACTCGCGCGCGGACACGCGCGTGCACGCTCGCAAAAAAGTCCCCCGTAAATCGCTCAGAATGGAGCACAGTTTCAGACTAAAGCGTGAGCTGAGTCTGAAATCAGGCTAAAACTGAGGGGCAACGGCGGCCATGGCCTTCATGGCCTCCATGAAATCCCTGCCCTGCATCCAACCATGAAAGGTTGCGTTCTATCTTGGGAACGGGCTTATTTTGTGTAAAATGACATACGGTATTTAGCCACTTGTACGCATGCCCCCAACCACTGAAACAAGAATCTCTAAAACAACAGAATATTGTAATTATATTCTTTAATTACAATCTAAAATATGAACCCTTGTTGTAAAAAAACTAAAGTTGTCCTTTAAACTATTCCGCTGGTGGAGATATTAAAGGCGAAACGAAAGGGAATGTGTTGTTCCGTTCCCTCACGACGCCGCTCCTTTCTCCAAGAGTTCACGTCACAAAGAATGAGGGATGAGAACCGGAGCGGAGCGAAGTATGATGGAGTCAAAGGGTCGTGACAGGTAACAGCTGTGCCAACAACTCTGTGCGTCGCCCCGTCCCCACCCCTTCCTGCAACAATCACCGCTCGCTCCCTCCTCATTCCTCCTCTCTCCCCCCCCCCCCTTCACTTCTCCTTGTTGTTTCCCCCCCTTTTCCCCCTGGCTGGTTCGTCCTGGCTTTTGTTGTGCCCTTTTCAAAAACCGTTCCACTTTATTCTACTGTAGGGATGGAGACGATATGAAAATGTCATATCACATATCACATGTCATATCACAATTGAAGTCGCGATTTAAGATATTATCGGGATAATCAAAATCCATTATCCTGGGGCGGGAACATTTGCCAAAAAAATAGCAGATCTACAAGCTCACAACGCGTCGCTTTGCGACACGTTGTGAGCTTGTAGATCGGCTATTTCTTTGGCAAAGACATTTGATAGAGAGTGAAAAAGACTGTATGAAGAACGTATATTATAAGTATCTTTTTTTTTTTCTTCTTTTTTTAAGATTTGTTTTTGGGGCTTTTTAAGCCTTTATTTGATAGGACAGTAGACTGACAGGAAATGGGGAGAGAGATGGGGAATGACATGTGGCAAAGGTCATCCGGATCGGGAATCGAACCGGCGACGCCAGCAGGCATCATAGCCTAGTATGTGGTATGCGCCTTGACCACTAGGCCAGCGGGCGCCCCTATTATAAGTATCTTTTACCAATCATAGAGGGTTTAAGTGGTACCGGATATGCAGCCCGGCAAATAAAAGGTGAATTGATCCCCAGTGCTTGACGGAGGACGATATCACGATGAATTAAATCTCCACTGAGTGTTTTTATCATGATAAAGGATACTATCGCGTATCGTCCCATCCCTATTCTACAGTCTCTGTTGTGTCCCCAAAGGCCCACTTCTCTCTCCTGAGTGGGTACCACCATGTTATGTTGGCCTCTCACAGTCTGATGGGCCCTGACAACAGCAGTGCCCTGCCTGCACACCATCCTTATCTGTTGACTGACAGACGGATTCACTTCAAGGAGGGGAGAGGAGAGGAAAGCACACAAAAAACACCAATGTTTTTCAGTTGGATCCATCACCCTTTCACGTCTCGGCTTTGAGAACGGCACTTCCGCGTTATGGAAAATACGGACGTTATCGGAACGGTGTCAGGTGACGTGATGATGGGTACCCCCCCCCCGTCACGTAAAACATTTGACGTCTCTGCACATCTGTTCCCATGAAGTCACAATAGTACTTGTAGAGTGAGAATGTGTGATGATTTACGATTCTGCGTCTTGAGCGGAGCCGAGATGGAAGAAGCCGACTTCGCTCAGCTCGGCAGGGCCAACAACCGCTCGCCTATAACGGCTCACTCGGGCGTGCCTCGCAGGGCTTGTGTCCGCTTCTGACGGCACACCTGTCTTGTTTCAAATGTTTTTTGTTTTTTTTAAAGATATTTTTGGGGCTTTTTCTGCCTTTATTGATACAGGAGGTGTACACAGTAGGCCAGGGTTCCCCAATAGGCGGCCCGCGGGGGGCTACTGTCTGTCCCCCACCAACCCCAGTAATAATGGCGGTATAAGAGCAGCAGCAACACTAGTATATCGTCGTTGTTGGGTGGAAACCTTGTATGTCCAAAACCGTTCGCTTTGTATTTATCATCTAGAAAATTTACTAAACTAGTGAAAACAGCCGATCTACAAGCACACAACGCCTCGCATCGCGTTGTGTGCTTGTAGAACTAGTGTTTTCACTAGTTTTGTGCGACGATCTTGTATGATGAAGCAGGGCTTTGCTTTACCAAAAAACGTGGAGATACAAGGTTTCTGCCCGACAGTGACGATATCTGAACTGTTGCTTGAGTAGCGGAAACGCCACCGTCGCCCCCTGCAATGTTGTGGCCCTCTGCTTGGTACCCTAGACATAATTCGGACCTTGGGAAAAACTATTTGGGGATCCCTGCAGTAGGTGTACACAGTAGGCTGACAGGAAACGGGGAGAGAGATGAGGGATTGACACGCAGCAAAGGTCGCCAGAATCGGGACTCGAACCTGCGACGCTGCAAACGCTGGATCACCGGCCTACTGTAGGTGCCTGGACCAACACTACCCTGTGGCCCAGGCCCTTGTTTTAAATGTTGGACACATCGACCAATTGGGAGTGAAAACTGAACTTTCGCGTTCTATTGTAGGCAATCGAAAAAAAGTTATGCGACGCGGCATGGTGAAATGTTTTCCCCCCCAACGCACTGTAGTACAACTTGAGAGTGAGAATGTGGAAAAGCTCTCGGTCTCTAGTTGAAGGTGTTTTATCGTCACATGCACACACACAATACAGCTGGTATAGCAACACTGCAGGAAGTGAAACTCTCCACTTCCTACCTGTCTCATTTCTTTCTCTGTGTTTCTATTTGTGTACACTATGTGTGATTGCCACTGGGAACGCGTCGGCCCCCTATTCTTGCTCGGCAACGTAGCAGCATATTTGTGTAAAACCTGCGACACACACACACCCCTGGCAAAGACCTTCAGCCAATAACACACAAGGAACACAACGCCCTGTAAATGCATGCACACAGACACATACACATACACACACACACACACACACACACACACACGCACACACGCACACACGCACACACGCACACACACACACACACACACACACACCAGTAGACATTCGGAGCTGTCCAGAGAAATGAGGTCAGCTCCCTACAGCTTTGTATTGTCCCGTCTTGGAGACACAGTTCAGACACGGTTCAGAGATACTTCAGAAGAAACTATTTTTCTCTCAAACACGCATGCACGCACACACACACACACACACGCACACACACACACACACACACACACACACACACACACACACACATACATAGAGGCACACGTGCTTAAACACACAAAAACAGAGGCACACGTGAAAACACACACACACACACACACACACACACACACACACACACACACACACACACACACACACAGAGGCACACACACGCACTAGAACACACACAGCCCTCGCCTTAAGACGTTAAGCGGTCTCAGACATGCGTTACGGCATGTCTTCAGCGCAGGGGAGCACTGTACTGTACTGTAGGGTCTAACTGGGACAGCCAGTAAACTATGTGTGAATCGTGTGTGTTTGTGTTGTGTTACTGCCTCAGACGCATCTTGGGAAATTGTCTCTCTCCCGCATTCCAGGTCAATTCGATTCCACTTCAGTCACTGCGGGGAGCGAGAAGACACTGGTGCTGGAAGTGAATAGAGTGGCGTCATTTCAGAAAAAGCTATGGCAACGTGACTGGTGTCTTGCACGCGCGCAAAGGTGTTGCCATACCTTAGCAACAGGCATGATACATTTATTTTAAGAAGTACATTACATTTTCCCCCCCGTTTCTACGGTTTCTTGGGCTGGATATGGGGAATGGTTGTTCAAGTGCAGCTAAACTTGACATGTTAGTAAATGTGCCACAATTAACAATAATGCATTGCACCTGTGCAACTGACCTGCGGAAAACCTGGGAATATACCATTTTGTCAAGATGGGGAGAATACAAGTGTGGAGAATATAATTATAATACCTCGTTAAAGTGACCATTTTGTTACATTTTGTATTTGTAGTTATGTTACTGTAATTTAACAACATAATAACCAGCACAGCTAGACAAAGAGACATTAATGGATTTATATTTAAAGTAACTTTTATTTTCCCCCCTGGACCCAGGGTATGGCACCTGCCATACCCAATTGACGCCCCTGCTGGAAGTGAATAGAGAGACGTGTGCGAGTGAAACAAAGTGTTGAGGCGATGCTGGAGATGATGGGACAGGGCAGGACTGGCTGTTTTGTTGTGACTGGCTAGCTGTGTGGCTGGCTGCATGGATTAATCCGTTAAAACTTGGAATTATTTTATACTTTAGCTCAGGGGTCTTCAACGTTTTCAGGCCAAGGACCCTTTAGTTGAGAGAGAGATGAAGCAGGGACCCCCACAACCTTAGCATAGATTCTGTGTAGTTTCGATCGGGTATTTTGGATTGATGTCAATTTGTGTCTTCAGATATTGAACCACTTGAACCGTCAAAACTTTACCTTTCACTCTGTACTTATTCTGCTCTTTTTCCCCTCTACACCAAAGCTCTTTGCCGAAAATAGCCGATCTACACGTTCACAACGCCTCGCGCTAGATCTTCTATTTTTGGCTAAAGTTCTCAGAATATGGACACTAGTTCAAGTGGTTAATATAAAAAAGGGGGAAAAATGTCTATCCCTCAGTTTTGGAGGACCCCCTGTAGTAACTCTGAGGACCCCCAAGGGGTCCCGGACCCCCTGTTGAAGACCCCTACTTTAGCTATTGAAAAATAGCAGATATACTGTAGAAGGTCACAGTGCGGTGCTGTGCTACGAGTTTGTAGATCTATTATATTTTGAAACATCTAGATTCTTTTGCAAATCTTTGGATAAACCTTTTTAAAAGCAAGCAACATTTTTAACTAAAATATTTGCTTCCAGGGGGGTCCTTGGAACACCAAATACATGTAATTTTGGGGGTCCTTGACATGAAAAGTTTTGAGAACTACTGATTTAGAAGAAGGATTTAGAAGACATTTATAGAATCGGGTCAATGTTTTCAAAAATAGCGGATCTACAAGCTCGCAGCAGCTCGCTGTGAGCTTGTATATCTGCTATCTTTTAATGGCTAAAACATAAAATATTGGTTAAAGTGTTTCAAATTTAACGCGGCCACAGATGCGTTCCGTGACGTGTGTGTGCTGTGTGTACCTGCTGCTCTGGGACTGGGGCGGCCTGCTGCCACCGCACACAGCAGCTGCCTCTCACACTCATTGGTTATTCATTTGGTGACAACGCCGCTGGGATCTGTGCAATAAGTGGGGACAGAGAGGAGACAGACAGATGACTGACAGACAGACGTACGCACAGTGTGCGTACACCCGAGTAGTACAGGGGAGGAGAGAGTAGCGTCACGTTTTTGATCTCGCCGCAGACCGGAAGTGGCGCCGCTGGAGCCTGGTGACATTCCTACAGCTCTTCAGCCCCGTCCACCTCCATTGTATTTTACTCGCTGTTAAGTAGACTAAATCACGTCTTTTTCAACCTTTTAACGCATTCACGGGCCTCTCCAAGGTAGGCAACATTATTATTTCACGTAATCGGCTCTTAACACTTTCCTAGCCCCCCCAGACACCCGAACACAAGTACTGCCGAACAAATCTTCTATTTATGTAAAAAAAAAACAATGCCCCAAATGATAACAACACGTACTGGAGCGCTCGGTACGAGCGTGTATATAGTACTATTAGAGGGCGCCGGTCTTACTTTGGGGACGCGGCGGGGAGCTCTCCTCCATTCGTTTGCGTGCGGCGAAGCAGGGAAAAGAGCGATAGGGAAGCGGCGCCCGAGCGTGCTTGAGTCCGCGATCCACGCACAGCGATCTAGACACTTTTGATCCAGTCATCGTGCAGCCTGTTGTGGCTGATCGTCTGGCCCGTGGAGTGGACGTGGAGATGCTAAGCTAACCATCCTCCTAGAATGTAAGTGAACGGCGCTTCCTGCTGGAAGCTACGAGAAGTACGCCCACTTCCAGAAAGGGGGGGGGGAGAAAGTTTACATTATTTACTTTATTGACTTTAAAATTTACTTAAATTAACTTGGAGAGGCCTGTGAATGCGTTAAAAGGGGGAAAAGACGTGATTTAGTCTTCTTACCAGCGAGTGAAAATGCCTCCGTTACAATGGAGGTGGACGAGGCTGAAGAGCAGCAGGAATATCACCAGACTCCAGTACGCTAAACAGTGACGTCACGTCCGCTTTCCACGCTTACAATGGGAGTCGGCGTAAGTGTCAGAACTCTCTCCTTCTACGGGTCTGGCGTACACTAAGCGCGTGAGCGTGTGTCACTCCATGTATACGTCTGGCCTTTCATGGAAGGCAGCCATGCATGTTCCTGAGGACCAGAGCAACTTAATTACAAAACCTGTTGTAATCCATCATGGTGCTGATCATTCACAGCTCCTGTTGCCTGCCTGCCTGCCTGCCGCATCACACTGTGTGTGGGGCTCGATATTAGTCATTCGGATGGTGCGTGTGTGTGTGTGTGTGTGTGTGTGTGGCCTCATGTGGGCTACATTATTTGCTGTTCATGTAAGATGCGTTTTTGCTCACGCAGGTAATTCTCTTGTACTGAATTATGTTCCAGTCTATTCTATCCGGCGCTACTCTTTGCGTTCCTATTTCACGTTCTGTCCCAGGCAGGGACGTGCTGGCCATTGGGAAAAGCGGGACAACTCCCGAACGGCCGGTTCATTCCCGGCCGGTCCAGGCCGGCCATTAGGAAAGTAGTGAAAACAGCAGATCTACAAGCACACAACGCCTCGCGGTGCGAGGCGTTGTGTGCTTGTAGATCGGCTGTTTAAATCATTTTTTAAATGATAAATACAACACAAACGGTTTTGGACATACAAGGTTTCCACCCGACAACGACGAAATTTAATTGGCCCACTGGCTTGTCACTTTGTCACAAATCTTTGAGTAGCAGCAGCGCTATAGAGAGAGATCTCTCTCTATAGCGCGAAATGAGGGCCTCTCCAACTCTTTTTTCCCGGGCTGAATCAGGGGCCCAGCACGTCCCTGGTCCCAGGCTTGTTTGTTCACACTGGCATGCTTGTTATGATTGCCTTGATGTGAGCCAGAGCTATCTGCCTCTCTGCTCTCCGCTGGCCCACACCAGCCCCTTTATCGCATTATCCTTTATCTGATTAACTCATTCCTCTTTATATAGGCAACATGTAGCCAGGACAAGCCTGCCAACTAGGCCAGTTCAGTACAATCTGCAGGGGCGTCACAAGGGGTGGGAAAGTGGGACTGAGTTACTAGGGAGGGGCCTTCATTATTTTATACTTTTGCTATTGAAAAATAGCAGATATACAAGCTCACGGTGCCGCGCTGCGAGCTTGTAGATCGGCTATTTTTTGAAAAGTCGTGAAAATGTGTGCAAATCTTTGAATATATATGTATTTTTTTAAGTGAACATTTGTTCTGCTTCTGGAGGGTCCCTGGAACGAGATATTTTGAGATGGGGGTCCGTGGCGAATTACATATAATTTTGGGGGTCGCTCACATGAAAAAGTTTGAGCACCACTGACATAGAAACATTGATTTATAGTCTGGAGGATAGTGACGAAAATCGCTCACTTTTTCATACAAGCGTGATATTTGGTACATTTGTACAGTTTGGGGCCCTGAACATTTTCAGATATGGAGCCATCGCAAAACCGTCCCCCTGGTGGCCATGACAGCCATGTTACTTTCCACCATTACCAATTAATGTATTTTGCATCATAACTCCTAAACAAAACATGATAATACAGAATAGTTGATGTCTAGACCTATGTTTTTATGGTCAAGGATTCCATTGATATCATATACAACATCATAAACTGTTCAGGTGAATAGTTAATGGTCAATTTGGTGATGTTGTGAGGTAGTCTGCTGGTTTTGTCTGAACATTTTTCACTTTTTCATAAAAGTATGAAACTTGGTACACTTTGGGACGCTGAACATTTTCAGATATGGAGCCATCGCAAAAACGCCCCCTGGTGCAGCCATGGTGGGCATTTTAATATCAGCCATTACCAGATAATGTATTTTGTGTCTTATCTCCTGAACCATACATGATAATACAGAATATGTGATGTCTACACCTATGTTTTGATGGTCAAGGATTCCATTGATAATCTGTACAACATCATAAACTGTCCAGCTGAATAGTTAATGGTCAATTCAGTGATTTGAGAAGGAAATCACAATATTTTGCCTCTGTTGAATACATTTGGTTTCATTGTCTTGTTATGTATTTCTTAAGCACATATATTTCATGTTTTTTGTTTGACTGATTGATTGATTGTTGTTGTTGATGATGATGAATCTATTCTTAAATCTTCACTGTCTCCTTCACAGCCTTCTCCACATTGACACTTTGCTGTGTGTGCACTATTAGGAGTTTCTTCCTTTTTTTCTTTCTTTTTTGCATTTGTAATGCCCCTGGCAGCCTTTCTTGCAGCCACAACTTAAGAGCTGAAGGAGAGATTGTCTTGCCTGTGGAAGAATTGACCACGATGGCATTTCTGGTGCCACCTCAAATGCTTGTCCCCAACAGTGTACTCCTTGGTACACCGTACACTGCTCTTTTGAGGTGTTGCACCAGTGCATCCTTTGGGGGTATTTGCTCTCCTCTTCCTTTTTTGTGAATAACTCAAGACCAAGCTTGCTGGGTGGCATTTGCCAATCAGAGAAATGTAAATAATGACTTCATAACATGAAGGCATAAGAAACAACTGCAACAGAAGAATCCATAAAAGACATGGATGCTATGCAGATGAAATATGATTCCATCTGCAGCCTTTGAAAAAAATACAGTGACGTTTGCTCTCCTCTTCCTTTTTTTTGGTGAACTAGCAATTCTTGGCCATCTGGCCAGTGATGTACATCAGACCAGTTAGGCTACCCATATATGGAGACCCCTGCATGATAGTCAACAATGTTATGTCAAATTAACATGCCCATATATGGGCATTATCAAATATGGGCATTCCCAGATATGTCCTTAATATTGATGACATTGGGACAGGGATCTCCATATATGAGCATAAAACGTATGTTAACACTCATTGACTGCCAAGGCCGGAGTTTCCCGAGTTATTACAGTACCCCCAGACTGCCATGGCCCGAGTTTCCTGAGTTTTCCCGTAAAAAAAAAGAAAAAAATCCCAAAATGATTTCTTTTCAAAACATTTTTTTTTCTAAAATGCCTAAAATGTATTAGGCATGATCGCAATCGCGAAATTGCATGTTTAGCCCCATAACAAACACATCTTTCAAAATGGCAGCCATGTTTGTTTACATTAAGACTTTGAAGGCTTCTATCTCATGAATGCCTGAATTTTCAAGCGGATTTTTTTGTTTGAAAGCTGTGAAAAGGTACTACACATGGTGCATGATCTAGGCATAGGCGTGCACGGATCATTGATCAATGCACTAGAAATTTAGGAACTTGGGGGCCATTTTGAAAAGGCAATGAATGAGTTAATTCGGAAAGCCAAGCACGGCCATGGCGAGTTAGGGCCTGGGTTTGATGCCTGGGAATCTCCATATAGGGGCATAAAGGGGTATCCTAACATGGAATCATCTGGGAATGCCCATACTGTATGAGTATATGGACATTTTATTTATTTTATCCTTCATTAATATATGTCCATATACATATATGGACTTAATATTAATGTTTTCGGGGAAGGTAGGGTGTAAATCAAAGTAAAGCAGGCTCTTGGGCCAGTCAGGGCCTGGGATTTATGACATAAGACATTTCCATTCATGGGCAAAAAGGGATTTTGTTCCTGGGAATGCCCATATATGGACTTTTTATTTTATTTTATCCTTTACTAGAAATGACGTCATGTCAATATGTCAATCTCAGAGTGTTGTTAAACCATCGTTGCCTCTCGCGTTAGAGCACCTACAGGTAAAGGGCTCTACACTTTGTCACACTGTTTACACACAAAGGGTTTTTCTCCAGTGTGGGTACGCTGGTGTGTCTTCAGGGTACCTAACTCACTGAAACCCTTGTTACACTGTTTACACACAAAGGGTTTTGAGCGGTGGTAAACAGCTCCATAGAGTGGCTGTGCGTGTGTCTGTAGCCATTTCTCCTCAGCGTTTTGCCATAGCAATGTGTGTGTGTGTATGTGTGTGTGTGTGTGTGTAGCCTGTACATCCTAGACTTATATCCTAGTCTGAAGACGTTATGCAAGCACGACAACCGCTCACTTCACATTGGGTGTGATTTTTCTCCACTGTGGACACGCTGGTGTGTCTTCAGATTGTCTAGCTTACTGAAACCCTTGTCACACTGTTTACACACAAAGGGTTTTTCTCCAGTGTGGGTACGCTGGTGTGTCTTCAGGTTTCCTAGCTGATTAAAACCCTTGTCACACTGTTTACACACAAAGGGTTTTTCTCCAGTGTGGGTACGCTGGTGTGTCTTCAGACTACCTAACTCACTGAAACCCTTGTCACACTGTTTACACACAAAGGGTTTTTCTCCAGTATGGATACGCTGGTGTGTCTTCAGAGTACCTAACTCACTGAAACCCTTGTCACACTGTTTACACACAAAGGGTTTTTCTCCACTGTGGACACGCTGGTGTGTATTCAGGTTGACTAGCTTACTGAAACTCTTGTCACACTGTTTACACACAAAGGGTTTTTCTCCAGTGTGGGTACGCTGGTGTGTCTTCAGGTTTCCTAGCTTACTGAATCCCTTGTCACACTGTTTACACACAAAGGGTTTTTCTCCACTGTGGACACGCTGGTGTGTATTCAGGTTGACTAGCTTACTGAAACTCTTGTCACACTGTTTACACACAAAGGGTTTTTCTCCAGTATGGACACGCTGGTGTGTCTTCAGAGTACCTAACTCACTGAAACCCTTGTCACACTGTTTACACACAAAGGGTTTTTCTCCAGTGTGGGTACGCTGGTGTGACTTCAAGTGACCTAGCTGATTAAAACCCTTGTCACATTGTTCACAGTGGAAGGGTTTTTCTCCACTGCGGACATGCTGGTGTATCTTCAGAGTCGATACCTCAATGAAGCTCTTCTCCTTCCTGTGTAATTTATCAGATGTTTCTGTACTTCTCCTGGCTGAGATGAAGTCCTCACAAGATCTTGGATGGTCTGTGTCTCCTCGTTTCAGACTGGTTACAAAGGAAGATGAGGGGAGCTTTCCATTTCTCATCATTTTGACAGCAGAGGTTGTTGTGGCTCCTGATGTCTTCATGTCTTCATGGAGGAGAATCTGAGATGTGAAGGCGTATGGAAACTACTTGCACTGTTAATTGGAAGGCGTTTCTTTGTCAATTGTGAGGTGGAAAGATTTGGTTTTGATATATTCTCTGTCAATCTTTGTCTCCTTCTCAATTCTCTACATATCGCTGTGTCACTCTTTCAAAGATCTCTCTTGGTCATACCCAGACTAAATGCAATGTTTAAAAACTGCATCACATCTTATTTAGGCTGACCAGAGATCTGGTCTTTGATGTCACAAAACATAAACCGTTGACATCATTCCTAACAACACCGATTTACACAGACGCATCCATCAGGCCCTTTTATAGTCTGGTTAGCTGAAATGTCATGTGAGGCTCACCAATCCACCAATCCCCATGAACGTTTTCGAACACTTATGCGGAAACCGCATGAGTGTCTGCAGGACACACAGTTTTATAGTAAGATATTATGATGTCACGTGAAGCTTGACAAATTCTTGAGACTGGCCCATAGTCTGGTTGGCTGAAATGTCATGTGAAGCTCACCAATCCGCCAATCCTCAAGATTTTGGACATGTGCCCGTTTATGCCCATTGGATTGGCTCCGGGCATAGAAGGCCCCTCTCGTGGCCCTTATTTATGGCCTGGGATGTGAACTGGGTGATGTCATCACCCAGTTAATGACATCGCTCTGTGTTATTTCAAGGGTTTTCCCATTGGATGACATCACCATGTGTTTTCTCAAGGGCCTCTGGCGTTAATTAAAGCCCAGACCATTATGGTGGTGTCCAACTTGTAGATATCATTCGCGTATCCAGTTGTATCATGGTTGACCCCTCCGCCATGAATATATATGACCATTAACTCTCCTACTGCCAGATTATTTATTTATTTATTGGGTCTGGCGCCATCAAAAAGCGGCTTACCTTTGCGACGTTATAGTAGATAGACAGACAGACATTTATTTTATTTTTTTTTATTTTTTTTTGGTTGTGCAATAGTGCACTTTGGTCTGCCAGGCAGCAGAGGGCGGCGTCATGCGAGAATGAATGTGAATTGTCCTGCTATGTGTTGCCGTACATTCAGAGCAGTCACTGGCTACAGAGCCTCCGGGCCAGAGGAAATCAACAAGGAAGTGAATTGTTCTCCGTTGATCTAACGCATAATGGATTTTTTACACCATCACAGCGGAAAATGTGTTTACAGTAAACGGCCGCGCGACCCCTCATCAGCTTACAGTCATCAGACGAACGAACCGAACGAGCGCCGTATTGGCATCGAGGTTCTGTAAAAAATGGGGCGAGCGTTATCGTTCAAAGCGTGGGGAGAGTTAACTATTCACCTGGACAGTTTATGATGTTTTACATGATATCAATGGAATCCTTGACCATCAAAACATAGGTCTAGACATCATCTATTCTGTATTATCATGTTTAGTTCAGGAGTTATGATGTAAAATACATTAATTGTTAATGGCGGAAAGTAAAATGGCCATAATGGCCACCAGGGGGCGTTTTTGCGATGGCTCCATATCTGAAAATGTTCAGGGCCCCAAACTGTACAAGTGTACCAATTTTCACGCTTGTATGAAAAAGTGAACGATTCACCTAAAATCTGGTCACTATCCTCCGGACTATTAGAAGACATTTATAGAATCGGATCAAACATATTCAAATTACACCAATTTTCACGATTTTTCATGAACGGCAGTTAAAGCACAAAACAATGTGTAATAATGCGTTCCCAGTTCAAATGGGTTTAACCCCCCCCCCCCCCCCCATGAATGAAGAACATTCATGGGGGGCCCACAGTGATTCCTTGTACCCACTACCCAGGGCCCATTTGGTGTGAAACTCCTGACAACCGGAGCCACTTCAGTACTCAGTTTACGGTAGGGATCCTTACATAAGATGTCACATTTACTGTACGAACACAGGTCTGCGGCCTCGTCTCTGTACGGTAAATCCATATCCACAAACCACGCACAAAAAACAACACACCCCATAAACAGGATTTGTTTCTGTTGTGGATAGGTAAATCCATGTTTTTGGACCGTATTTCCGTGCGATTAGGACAGAGGACAGAAGGATTAGCGCTTGTTTAGCAATGTGATAAGATGGTGTTTATGGCGTTTACTCGCTATAAAACCAATGGAAACAAGCTTAGGCTTTTTTGTGACTTGATCCGTGTTGGCGCGTTCAAGGGGCATTGTTTGCTTTTAAAGTGATACCATTTAAACACTCTAGTCTTGTTTGCCGCAAACCTAAACATGTTTGTGGGAAACAGGGGTGTCGCACCAAATTCTGGGCCTGGGTACAAGGATTCACTGCGTTATTTTGTGCTTTAACTATTGAAAAATAGCAGATCTACAAGCTCACAGCGCAGCACCGAGTGCCGCGCTGCAAGCTTGTAGATTTGCTATTTTTGAAAAATCTTGAAAATGTGTGCAAGTCTTTGATTGTTTGTCAGTGGTGCTCAAACCTTTTCATGTGAAGGACCCCCAAAATAATATTTGTGTGTCAGCGCAGCTGACGGCTAGTCATTGCATTTTTAACTCATTTTCATTTTTTCATTTCATTTGAAAGCTGTGGATCATAGCTACAAAATATATTGGTTGTGGAGATTGACCCAACAGTTTTGAAGATATGGCTTATAGAATGATGCCATGCTGAAATACTACTTTTGAGATATTCAAGTTCTAAATAAATGTCTAACCTGCAAATGACCTGACGATCTCTCACATTAATTAAAAGAAGTCTTATTTACATGCAGAGTTAAGCTCTGGCGTTCAAGTGAAATGTAGCCTAGATATTTTGAGATGCATTTGTGGCTTTTTTCATTTTAGAAAAAAAAAACAAAAAAAAAAAGTCATATTAGCAGTAGTGAATAACCCTGCCTTCCGAAATGACTGCCCCTCAGTCACGCTGAGTCACATTTATTTGACCCCCATCTCAAAAAATGGAGTTCCAGGGACCCCCCAGAAGCAAAATTTGAGTTACAAATGTTCGCTTAAAGAATACACGCAGTATATTCAAAGATTTGCACACATTTTCACGACTTTTCACTCGGTGCCACACTGTGAGCTTGTATATCTGCTATTTTTCAATAGCTAAAGTATAAAATAATCAAGGCCCCCTCCACCTTGGGCCCTAGTAACTCAGTCCCACTTTCCCCCCACCTTGTTACGCCCCTGGTGGTAAAAGCTCCTGCACACAGTGCTCAGTGTTTCTCTTTTCCAGACTCAAACTAAATGTGTACAGCGCACTAGTTCCAGTGCATCTGACACGCCGGGCCACTTGAACACGGTCCACACTCAACTCAATATATTTGGGTCAGTGTTGACACGGTGTCGGAGTCCTCGCTGCCTGCCACTTAGTTACAGTAGTCGGTCAGCCAGTGCATGAGGAGATAGATCAGTGCCTGGCAGGCCTCAGGGCTCAGTAGTAATGCGTTATTAATGTGTTATGAGGCCGCCATCCCGTCTGCCCCGAGCAGGCTATTTATGTGACCCCCACTGCCCGGCTCACGTTACCCTGCTGAAGAAGAGCCTCTAGTGTGTGGGGAGGGGGAGGTTATTATGGCCTCCGTGGGTACATGGGTATACATGCATGTCAGAGACACTGTAGGACAGTAGGTGGTTCCCAAAGTTGTTGAGGGAAATTTCAACTTTTTTTTAATGAAAGTCTTTTGGAAAATGTTGAAGTCCTTTGAAATAATAATTCAAAACAACATTTTGGAAACTAAAAATAAAGGGATGTTTTCCTGCGACCAGGCACAAAAATGTGTCCCAGTGTGTGTGAAACACTGCCAGGACATGTCAGGACATGCCAGGACATGCTCACAACGCCTCGTCACAAGTTCTGCCTCTAATATTTGACAATTTGGCCAATGTTTAATTTTCATTTTAGAGGTATTAAAAAGGTCCTTAAATAGTCACTTTAGAAATGTGCACATACCCTCTATATCATTAATCCTTGCAGTGGTTTGTTTCTTGTTGAGTGAGAAAACAATGTTTCACATTAAGTTAATCCTCTGGGGACCCCACAAAATAATTTGGGGACCCCTCTGGGGGTCCCGACCCACAGGTTGACCTATATGCTGTCAGACAGTTGGCTTCTCACCTGTTTATTCTCAATCCACGCAGTACAGCAGTATGTGTGTGCATGCGTTTGTGCGTGCGTGTGCGCGCATGTTTTACATGCATGGTCAGTTGGTGTTGTTCTTGGCGCTAGACGTCAATCGACCCAGCTGTGGGTGCACACACTCTCCAACAGATGACTGGATTAGGGCACTAATCTCTTGGCCACCACAGCAGCATGTGTATACACACACACACACACACAGGCCCACAAACACGCACATGCGCGCACGGACAAGCACGCCCACACGCTCATCGCACACAGAGGGCCATTTGAAGCAGCGATGTATTCTCAATTATGCAAGCGAAGATTAGCCGGAAGGCGTATGTGTCAGCATGTCAGCACTGTGCATGTCATGAGGAGGTTTTGACAGGTGCATTGTGGTACAGTGAGTGTGCAGATTTTTCAGAAACTGAACAGAGGTAATCCATTGTAAAAGCCCTCACATACCCACAGTAGCTATTGTATCAACTGTCACAGACCCAGACTGGGTGAAAGCTGAACTAGTGCTGAGCTATTCACTGTGAACTACAGTAGAACAGAGTTGTAGGTGTTGGTTTGGAGGCTAGGGAATATAGGGTTAGGATGCAGTGTTGTAAAGTAACTAAGTACATTTACTTAAGTACTGTACTTAAAGGAGGACTTCACCACTTTTCAACTTATCTTCATATAATTGGTCCTCACTAAAAAATAGCTTTTTTTTTTTCTCAGAGGAGGGCTGTGGGCAGGTCGTCCCATCGTCTTGTGACGTCATCGATTGGGAATCCAAGCTAATAGAAACTGCAGGCTTTCTATTCCTGAAAAGTTGCAATGTTTAAGTGGAAGCCATTGTTCTCGCGATAATGAAAATCTAAATATCTTTTTCAAAAATATTGATTTTTCTTTTTTATACAAATATTGTACTTTTACTCCACTATATTTGTTTGAAAACTTTAGTTACTAGTTAGTTACTTTGCAGATATAAATTATAATTATCATAAAACAACCACTTTAGCCCTATTTTATACCATGGCAATTTGAAAATAGCCGATCTACAAGCTCACAACGTGTCGCGCTGTGACTCGTTGTGAGCTTGTAGATCAGCTATTTTCAAACATTTTGTACTTTTACTTTTGGTACTTTAAGTACATTTTGATGCCAATACTTTCATACTTTTGCTCAAGTACATTCTGAATTCGGAGTATTTCTACATTGTAGTATTGATACTTTTACTCAAGTAAAAAATGTGAGTACTTTTTCCACCACTGCTAGGAAATGGCAGTAAAAAAAAAGCTACGTATCCCAGCGGTTCTTCAATGAGAAGCTATTTGTGGACATTGTTGAATATAATCATAGCTAGCTATAGCAACTGTTGGCATTACCAGACCTATTGAAAGAGAAAGGTATGGCACTCTTTGATCTTGAAACAAAGTGATCATATAGCACTTGCGATCTAACTCGAACTATCCACTTTATGGCTCTGTCTTTATGACTGTGTATTGTGCTAGTGATTTTTAGTATTTGAATTATTCGACCTCAAAGTATTTGAATAGTCGAATATTCGACAGGACTGGCCAAACTGTCAAAATTAAGTAAGTAAGAGGCGAACATTGTGAAAATAGCCGATCTACATGCTCACAACGCCTCACGTTGCGAGGCATTGTGAGCATGTAGATCGGCTATTTTCACAATATTTATCTGCGGAACCGAGTCACATTAAATGTAATACCTACATTTCCAAGTGCTTGTCAGGGTGGAATGTCGAATAGTGACTTTGATATTCGAATATTTCAATACTTGGTGAATTCCCTATATTGTGCGTATAATTGAATGTTATCTGTAGATATTACATGCTCAATCCCAGTGGCGGCTGGTGCATGTTTCTCAGAGGGGGCTCTACCAGTAATCAAGAACGCATGTAGGCTACTAAGCTATTACACGACTGTACTTCTGAGCAGTTATTGACCCAGACCTACTTTAGGATGTATTATTTTGTAACCTTTGAGAGTACCATAAGTATTTGGAGAAAGCCTACTTAACAAAAATCTCAGTTTAAATGTCACAGTTCTGTATTAAGGCACGTACAGCCACATTATGATGCTTCTGTTTCTAGTTTGGATTACGAGTGGTTAAAAGTCAAGAACCATAATTGAGAGACAGAACTGTTATCTTGTCAGGCTACATGCTTACACTGTGGTAAGCCCCGTAATGTACTGTAACCCATTGGTTCTCAAAATGGGGTCCGGGGACCCCCAGGGTCCTTGAAGGAGTTCCAGGGGGTCCCCAGCTAAATGATAGTTAGGAACCAAAAGTGTACAAATGGAACCAAATGGAACCTAACAGGTCCATTTGTGCACTCTGAGTTAAAGTAACATTGTTTTACAATATAAATTCGGGTCCCAGAGATAGATATGCCATTAAATGGGTGTCCGTAGCCTAATGCATGTCAAACTGGGGGTCCTTGAAATTAAAATGGTTGAGAATCACTGCTAGAGCAGTGAAAGTCTTCTCTTATGGGGGGTCCCTGGCGTATCTTTTCAAATGGGGGGTCCGCGGGCTAATAAGTGTCAATTTGGTGGTCCTTGATATGAAAAGGTTTGAGAATCACTGCTGTAATCTACACCAGGGTTTCCCAAACTTTTTTGTCTCAGGGCACCCCATAAATATTTGTTTTAATCCGAGGTACCCCTACATAATAATTTTCACTCCCAGCACCTTATATTTATAGCATATCGTCGTTGTCGGGTGGAAACCTTGTATGTCCAAAACCGTTCGTTTTGTATTTATCATCTACAAAACGTACTAAACTAGTGAAAACAGCCGATCTACAAGCACACAACGCCTCGCAATGCGAGGCGTTGTGTGCTTGTAGATCGGCTGTTTTCACTAGTTTTGTGCGACAGAGGTTTCTGCCCGACAGTATTTTAGTGATTATGATGCGAGGAAAACGTTGAGATAACAGCCATTTTGGTTAGAACTGACTGAAAATAACTTTGTACTTCAAGTTTAAAATGATACTAAATATTTTTTCAAGTGTCCAAACAAATTCCAAATATTATCAAGTTATCTCGCGGTACCCCTGGACTGCCATCACGGCACCCCAGGGTGCCCCGTCACCCACTTTGAAAACCCCTGATCTACACTGAGTGACAACACACTGCTGTCACTCGGACAGAGTTACTGTAGGTGTTGTTAGGTTGCAGAGAGCAAGCACATTCTATCAGCGTGAGCAGCCTCTTTGCTGGATGCTTCCAAATGGCTTCATGACACGTTTGTCCATTGATGATTTGGTGCAACGTGAACAAGCAGGATTTCACAGTGTGGAAGTCGTGCCATCAAATCACTGCAAAGCATCGTCAACGCCCCCCACACCACTAGGGATGGGACGATATGAACATTTCATATCACCATTATTGTGACTAAAGAACTCACGATTGATGATATTATCGCGATAATCAAAATCTATTATCCTGGGGTGGAAGACATTTGATAGAGAGTGAAAAAAATGTATCAAGTACGTATATTATAAGTACCCTTAACAATTATAGAGGGTTAAAGGACAATTTTGTTTTTTTTACAACAAGGGTTCATATTTTAGATTGTAATTAGAGAAAAGGAAAAAGTGAGTATTAACACCTTCTAAGCCAAGGGGAGCCCCTTAATGTTAAAACCGTACTATATCGCACATCCCCCCAGGGACTCTCAGCCACGTCGTACATTCCCGGACTTTGTCTTTAAAACCGGAATAAAAGCTTTTGATCCGAAAATCGGCGATCGTCTAACCTTCCCTAGTCACCACTCGTGCACTGATAGCTCATGCAGACCGTGCATGAAGCAGAGGTGACGTCAGCGCCTCTCCTTCTCCAAGGCACCTTCCACCCATCCGTTTACTGTCTACACACTCGAGCTCCTCCTGCAGCCATGCTTGGGGCTATGCTAGCGAAACTTTTCAGTTCTGTTCTTCAGTCACACATGGACTATTTGCGGGGACATTTACGTGAAAGGATCGCGCACGCGAAACGCACGGGGACATCGACGATCGGCCAAAACCCCCATTCTATCCCAACGGAAATCGAGAAAATCATGGTGAGTTACTGGCCTGGGGAAAAAAAAAAAAGAAAAAACAGCGGCGCTGTTCAAGATGGAGGGGCTGCGGGGTCATGTTTATAAACATAATATTATGTCTCAGATCACAATACAATAATAGAAATGTCACGGCTAATCTACCAACCACCATTCTATTTCGGACGTCAAGGTGTTAAAATGTTTTCATTTGCTTCGTTCCATTGTTTTATTGCGTTTACCGTGCTAAAATGTGGGGCATGCGTACGCATGGGGGCATGCGTACAAGTGGCTAAATATGTCTTTTTAGACACAATAAGCCAGCAGTTTCTTTATTGCTATTTACAGTAACACTTCCAGCCCCCATAAGTCACATCCAACCATGAAAGGTTGCGTTGTATCTTGGGAATGGGTTTATTCTGTGTAAAATGACATATTTAGCCACTTGTACGCATGCCCCCAACCACTGAAATAAGAATCTCTAAAACAATAAAAAGAAGTAAATGAAATAATTTTAACACCCATCTTTTATATTCTTTAATTACAATCTAAAATATGAGCCCTTGTTGTAAAAAACTAAAGTTGTCCTTTAAAGTGGCACTTGATATGCAGCTCTGCAAATAAAAGGTGAATTGATCCCAGTGCATGACGGAGGACGATATCGCGATGAATTAAATCTCCGCGATACGATTATCGTGAGTGTTTTTTACCACGATAAACGATAATATCGCTTATCGCCCCATCCCTATAGCCACCACCACCCCTCTCTCCATCTCTGTCGCTCTCAGCCTCCCTCCTCCCCCTCCCCGTTATCCTTTCTTTTTATCATTCCATTGACCTCCATCACATGCTCCCTGCAAAATAAAAAAAAAGTAATGGACAGAGCCAGGCTTTGAGTCATTCTTTTTAACTTCCAACGCTGGCCTGCTCTCACTCTGTCTCCGTTTTCCCACTGCCTGTCTGTCTCTAAAAAAGCCTCCCCTGCTTGTCTGTCAACCTCTCCCAGGGTTTATCACAGTGTGCGCGACCTTATTCTGCGGCTGCAGATTGCTGTTTAATAGCAGCCTTCCTCCCTGGTGAACGGTGATAACTTAATGGTGGGGGAATTGCTCCCCCCAGCTAACAGCTCTGTCTGTCAGAGAGAGAGCGCCGAGGAAGGAAGGAAGCTGTATACGCCGTGAAATAAGCCGCGTGTGCGCGCACGTACGCATGACACAGCAAGTGCATGTGTGTGCACTTGTGCAGCCACGCACACACACACACACACACACACACACACACACACACACACACACACACACAGGTACACGCACGCACTAATAGGCACAAATTCACACTATCTCTCCCCATGAGTTTAAAAGCAGAGATCCAAGGACGAATTTGAGCCCACCCCTAGGGGGTGTTAAAGACCTCGCTCGAATAGGGTGTATGTGTGTGTGCGCGCGCGTGTGTGTGTCTGTGTGTGTGCGCATGTGTGTAATGATTGGCTGCTGCCTTTTGATTGGACCTACAGTAGAAAGTGGCAATGCAAAGCAGGTTGTCATTTTAAATACCATCGCTGTCTGGTGGAAATGTCCCAAAAACCTTTACTTTTTGTGAAATGGAACAAAAATGGACAATGTGTCACTATGCGCAAACACAAAGTGATCGTTTTGCTCTTTTTGCTGCCAAAGTAGCTCATTAAATGACCAAAAAACTGTGTACTAACTTCTAAGATGACAGCAAAATATGCAAGGTGCTCAGTTGACGTTGTTAGCGGTTACTACTGTATGCACTTTGACGTCGGTCCGTCAGTATCCATTAGGGTACTTTGAGGTCAGTCTATGATATCAAGAATCATGTACAGAAATCAGTATATGACTAGGGATGGGACGATATGAAAATTTCATATCACGATTATTGTGACAAAATAACTCGTGATTTACGATATTATCGCGATATCCTGATATCCATTTGATAGAGTGAAAAAAAAATATTAGAAGTACCTTTTACCAATTATAGAGGGTTTAAG
Source organism: Nannobrachium achirus (assembly GCF_963921795.1). NCBI lineage: Eukaryota > Metazoa > Chordata > Actinopteri > Myctophiformes > Myctophidae > Nannobrachium > Nannobrachium achirus. The sequence goes on along the minus strand of NC_137814.1, from coordinate 48,168,127 downwards.
TGGCTCGGCAAATAAAAGGTGAATTGATCCCAGTGCTTGACGGAGGACGATATCACAATAAATTAAATCTCCGCAATACGATTATCGTGAGTGCTTTTTATCACGAGAAACGATAATATCGCGTATCGTCCCATCCCTATATATGAATATGACACACCACATTGGGAGAGTTCGTGGATGTACACAGACAGACAGAAAGCACACACACACACACACACACACAATCCTGGATTTATCCCTAAATGGCCATTTCGCTCTGACTTCATACCTAGGTACGAGCAAAACGGCCTCCGTGTGAATATTGGTCAACTGACTGTATGAGGTCCAGGTTGGAGTCGTGCTCATTCCACTCCTCAGCACCAACTACAGTATAAGCAGCTTAGACACCATTATCGCATGCCCAACCAAGCTATACAGAGGACTCAATCTCTTCTCTCAACACAATAACAGTTCTTAGCACTCTGAACTGCATTTTTTTTTTTTTTTCATCGCCTTATTTTGCGCGACCACAGAGAACTTCAGATAAAGGAACAAAGTGAGATGACGGCATTCTGGGAAATTGGTTCGAAGCGAGGCGTGGCGGGGACTTCGACCTGTGAGAGAAGGTTGCAACATTAAAGGCACATGGGGGCTTTATACCGTTGCTGCTCCGCTATCTCCAGCCACAGAAAAAAAGCGTCTATCTCTGTAGCCTCCCTAAGCCCAGAGAGCGTGCAGTTTGTGAACGCTCTGAGCGTGATTGGGACGCCTCCTGCATTATAAGTGTGGAAAAAACGTCTTAGGAACCAGTGTTTGATGGGAAGTAACGAAGTACATCCACTCAAGTACAATTTTGAGGTACTCCAATTTTCAATGCTGCTCAATTCTGCTCCACTCTCTTTACATCTCAGAGGCATTATAGTATATATTTTTTCTTTTTACTTATAAGAGCAAAACTCTACGATACTCTACTACAACTATTTAAAACCCTCAGTTACTAGTTACTTTGTAGTTTGATAGATAGAAATGTTGCACAATCTCACAGCGCGATTTTTATACATTTTAAAACTTGTGAAATGGGTCATTCTGCATAATGAGTAGGCTACTTTTGGGGTATTTTAAGTACATTCTCATGCCAATACATTAGATATTGCTTTAACTTGTGACTGAAAGTATCATGCGTACTTAAGTTATATTTCATCATAGCTTATAAGTATGAAGTGTGAGAAGGATTCTTTCTAAGGGTTAGCTGGCTGGCTGCGTCCTCTGAGCCTGCTGAACCCTCCTACCAGCACTGCTCCCCTTCTAGATTGAGCTGTCCTTCGCTACTGATTACTCCTGTGTCCTCTGGCAATGAGATTGAAGTGGTGCGTGCGTGTGTGTGTGTGTGTGTGTGTGTGTGTGTGCGTGTGCGTGTGCGTGCGTGCGTGTGCGTGCGTGCGTGTGTGCTCTTAAAAGAGAAAGCTGGTCGTCAACGATACCTTTCCGCCACCCATTGATTGAAAGTAGCCGATTGTCACCCAACATACCTTAGGCGTGTGAGTGTGTTGCACGTGTGCACACACTCTCTCTCACACACACACATACACACACTCCCACAGTAGGCTACATTGGCTACGATGCCTGCTCTGCCTCAGCGGGCCTTACTGGAGATTAACCAACTGGAAAAATAAGGCTGTGTTACGGATGAGCTGTTTTACTGTGGTACTGAGATACGGGGCGTGTGCGCGCACACGCGTTTGTGCGCTTGCGTGCGTGCGTGCGTGCGTGCCTGTTTGTGTGTATTGTATCCACCGTGCAGCTGTTGTGTTTGCACTGTAAGTCATCACAGCAGGGTTTCCTGCAGCACTTTACAGGCCAGGCGCCCCGCCTGGCCAGAAAACCCCCCCGCCCCCCCAAGGGTATAAAAAAAAAAAAAAAAAAAAAAAAAAAATTTTTTTTTTTTTTCAAAATTTTTTTTTTTCAAAAAAACTTTTTGGACCTCCAACAATGTACTAGGCATGATCGCGATCGCGAAATTGCATGTTTAACCCCCATACCAACCCTATCTTTCAAACATGGCAGCCATGTTTGTTTACATTTGAAGAAAACATAAGGGCTGGTATCTCCTGAATGCCTGAACGGATTTCCAAGCTAATTTTTTTGTTTGAAAGCTGTGAAAAGCGTGTACATGCATAGTGCATCATCTGTGCACGAATTCGTACACCAGCGTGCACACTATTTCTTTAACCCTTTGGTGGCGAACCGGCAATATAAGTTATTCAATGTTGAATAAATGTGGATGATAGCATGTAGTTGTGTTTTCCGTCATCATTGGCACATTCATGTGTTTTTTATAGGGCAAAAATAAGAATTAATATTAAAAATTAAGTGAATTAATTACTCGAATTAATTAATTAATTATCAAAAAATTTCGGCGCACGCGCTTCGCGCGTGCGCCATGAGATCCCCCCCTGGTCAAGACTTTTTCCTGCAGGAAACCCTGCACAGTACACGTTATTAATGCTAATATAATTATAATGGTTGATATTTTTAATAATAATCAAGCGGGCAGCTCTACAGAGGAGGCACCCAATGGAGCGTTGCATCTTACTGGCAGTGAGAGAGGCGTTGCTACAATGGATGTCCTTCAAATATAAGGCACAGAGCAGGTTGGGCAGGAACACATGGCTGCCAGCCCATCACGCACACGTACACACACACACACACACACAAACACGCACACGCACACACACAGTGATATGGCTACTGGCCCAGACATTTAAACAAGTGTCCCAGTGGCTGACAGATTGCAGCTGACCCCTGGTGGTACTATATATCATCTCTCCTTCCTCTCTCTCTCTCTCTCTCTCTCTCTCTCTCTCTCTCTCTCTCTCTCTCTCTCAATCTCTCTCCATCTCTCTCTCTCTCTCTGCTCCGTCATCAATCTTTCTCTCTCTCTCACACACCCCTCAGTTCACTCTCTCTTCTCTCTCTCTTCTCCTCTGCCTTCTCCCCTCTGTTTCTCTCTCTCTCTCTCCCTCCCTCTTACTCCCTCTCTTTCCCACTCTGCACTGACCCACCCGCCCACACACACACACACACACACACACACACACACACACACAAAACAAACCAAGCACAAAAGTCTCACCTGCATGCACGCGCGTGCGTGTGTGTGTGTGTGTGTGTGTGTGTGTGTGTGTGTGTGTGTGTGTGCGGGCATTGGCGGACGCTCACACTCACGCACACAAACACACACACACACACACACACACGCCCACGCAGACAAAAGGATGCTCGTTGTGACCTTCTGTGATGTAGCCTGTCAGACTGTCCAAGTGCTGGAGGAGGAAAATGTCTGTGAATTGCTCTCCTCCAGAGAGCCCAGGCTGAGCCAGACACTTCAGGACAATAACACACACTTAAATGACACTTCCTCACAGAGACGGATGCTCCAGCACTTAGCGTAATGTCGCTGCCATCCGGCGGAAACCTCGGATGTACAAAACGTTACTTTTCGGGACACGGAACAAACGTTCTCAGAAGTACTGAAAAAACGTCCGACCTTCAAGCTCACAACGCGCCGTGTTGCGACGCGTTGTGAGCTTGTAGGTCGGATGTTTTCACTACTTGTTGGTCTCAACTTTATTGCTTGTATGATGAAGAAACGAATATAAAAGTATTGAGATGCAAGGTTTATGCCTGGCAGACCATAATGCACAAGGGCATAGCGAATATACTGTATATACGTTTAGTTGTGTAACACAGTTCAACAGCAAGCCATTTAAACAAAGTGATTTACACAAAACATTAACACGACAGTGCATAGGCAACACATTACATTATGAAAGGTCATTTTGAATATAGTTGGAGCTAAGAGAAGTAAAAATAAAAAAATAAAAATAAATAACAGGACAAAAATTTCAGAAATAGGCCATGGCAAAAAGGAAGGTCTTGGTAAATGGTGCATTTATAGGGGGACTGCACATAAGTCCGAAGGTTCATTAATCCGAATTTAGTTAGGGTTACTGAGGTTAAGGTCAGGGTTAGTGTTAGAGTTAGGCATAGTATTCTTAACAAATTCGGACTAATGAACCTTCGGACTAATGAACCTTCAGACCAATGCCATGGCACCCATTTATACTGTATAAAAACTGCGCCCTTATCAAAAGCGCTTTACTTAGATTGTGCATTACATTCACCCATTCACACACATTCATACACCGTTGGCGGAGGAAACCAATGCAAGGCAAACCATGTTGATGTTCTGACATATTATCTTGTTTATTATAGTGATGTATTATCTGCTTATTGTAAGTCGCTTTGGATTAAAAGCGTCTGCTAAATGCCTAAACTGTAAACTGTAAGGCACCAACCTGCTCATCAGGGTTCAGGGGTTCCCAGTCTTGCTCAAGGACTCTTCCACACTAACTCTGGGATCGAACAGGGTTCCCAAGCGGCCACTCTACCCCTGAGCCCACTGCCGCCTCTTCAACTTCTATTTAACCACTCAAACCCCAGCATCCGTATTGCGTGGGAAAACTGGAGTGTGATCATTTACGAATAAAACACAAAAAAGCCAAAATATGGACATAAGGGGTTTCTGCCCCGACAGCAACGATATATCTAATGTAGAGCGGAAACAGAACATGTACAAGTACAGAGCCCTGAGGGATGCCGGTCAACCATATAGGGTTTAAGTGGTTTTTAAAAGAGCTGGGAGTTGATGTGCAGATGTGCACTTTTTCTGGGAGTTAAATTTGTTCCAAATATGTGGTGCGTGAAAAATTGAACGTTGCTCCAGTTCTGATTCCAGGGACGAAAGCAGACCTGTCCCAGATGACCTGAGAGGCACGCACTCACACACACACACACACGGTGCGCGCATGCATGCACACGCACACAGACACACAGACACACACACACACACACACACACACACACACACACACACACACACACACACACACACACACACACACACACACACACACACAGACACGCATGCACACGTGTGTACACACATACAGATGGTTCCACATAATGCATATTCACACACATGCACGCACACATGCGCGTGCACACACATTTTAATTTCTTTAATTTCTTCAATTAAAGGTTTTCAATTAAAGACATAAATCATGTCAAAATCCAAATATATCAGGGTCAAAATGCAGTGCAAGGCTGTGATCACATTATTGTCTGTCTATAGATACAAGTAGACCACCAGTTATAATAACACAGTGTCTTTTCCATGTAAAGTGACTGCCAATAACGGCAGACACACACACACACACGCACACACGCACACACACACACACACACACGCACACACACACACACACACACACACACACACACACACACACACACACACACACACACACACGCACACATATCTGGAACGATATGAAAATTTCATATCACGATTATTGTGACCAAAGAAATCGCGATTGACAATATTATCGGGAAAATCAAAATACATTATCCTGGGGCAGAACATGTTAGCAATAGCAGATCTATAAGCTCACAACGTGTCGCGACGCTATTTTTTGGCAAAGACATTTCATAGAGAGTGAAAAAAAGACTGTATCAAGTATGTTTATTATAATTACCTTTTACCAAGTACGTATATTATAAGTACCTTTTACCAAGTACGTATATTATAAGTACCTTTTAGGGTTTAAATGGTACCGGATATGCAGCTCGGCAAACAAAAAGGTGAATTGACCCCAGTGCATGACGGAGGATGATATCACGATAAATTAAATCTCCACGATATGATTATCGTGAGTGTTTTTTATCACGATAAACGATAATATCGCTTATCGTCCCATCCTTGGCACGCGCGCGCGCAGGGGTATGGAAAGGCAGCTCGCACAGTCCAATAAAGATCACCTCGTCTTCATTAACATCGGGTCACAGTCGAGGACTAAATGAGAAGCAGATAGTGTGCCTCTTAGCGCACAGACACGGCACGGTGCATGGACATCAGTGGCTTTGATGAGAGAAATGAAGTCGGCTCAGTTGTGATCAATATGCCGCTGCGCTGTGGCCAGCTCCGGCTGAAGCTCCGCTATAATGACAAAAATGTTAAAACATCCAATCAATTCCACACTCATTTGCATTCATTGCAGTACTTGTCGGTGTCCAAAACAGTTCATTTAAAAAAATATATATATTATTATAATGTTTTTCAATTAAGGAATATTTTCACTATTTTTGTGTGACACTTTGTGTGAACCTGCTTTCCTTCCCAAGTCAAGTGCTGACATTTTTACCATTGAGCTAATAGAGGCTGCCTGCTTGCTTAGGGCAGTGGTTCTCAACCTTTTCAGGCCGCGACCCCCAAAATAATCATATTTTAACTGGGGACCCCCCATCCTGACGAGCACTAAGAGTTGAGGCATTACATTTTGTATAACACGGTTCTATTGTGAAAATAGCAGATCTACATGCTCACAATGCCTCGCAATACAGGGCGTTGGCGTTGTGAGCAACGTAAGGCGTTGTGAGCATGTAGATCTGCTATTTTCACAATTTCTGCCTCTAATATTTGACAATTTGACCAATTTTTAATTTGTAATTTTAGAGGTATTAAAAAGTCCTTAAATTGTCACTTTAGAAATGTGCAGATACCCTCTATACACTTAAACTTTATGTTGGTTTGTTTACTGTTGAGTGAGAAAACAGTGTTTTCATTAAGCTAATCATCTGGGGGCCGCACAAAAAATTTGGGGGCCCGAGTCCCGACCCACAGGTTGAGAACCACTTAGAGGATAAATTGAATCTTGAACATCAGGTCAAAATCTGTGTCAGATCCTGTGTCTCGCTGAGACATGAACTTTGACCCAATCTAAATGTCTCAATAGAAGAAGCAGGGAGACCTGATACAACCTCCCCAATTTATATTTTATTAACATAACTCTACCATACAGATTGGACAAAAAGTAACTTAATGCTGCTTTAATTTATGAAAAAACATAAAATGTTGTAATTTGGAGATACAAGGTTTCTACCTGCATGGTAAGGATAATTATGTACAGAGGGCACGGCACCCACTACAGACACAGACGATCCCAAATCTCTTCTTAAGGCCAGCAAAGCCGTGTTTTGTCTGGCAGCTTTTGCCAATAAGACAGATAAATTGGACAGAGCAGTCGCGAGACAGCGGTAATCTAAAGATCTAGAGTTGCAAGAGCCCATGTATCATTCCAAAAAATGCCTTCTGGAGGCTGAAAACAAAGTCTTTCTCCACACAAAAAAACCGAAAACATTCTGTAACAAGTATTAAGTGATTTATTGTGGCGCGGCAGCACATGCCGTAGCAAGTAGCGAGTAAAGTGAGATTAATGCGAGATCTTTTTTTTTGCCGTTGTCACAGACTGCAGACCCCTGTGTCACACATTATGCTGGGGATTTGCTCCCATGCTGTGTGAGGGGTCCGCCTTTCAACTGTGTCGCCGATAAGCGGGCGAGGTTTACCGCCGCAAATTAAAAAAATCTAATTAAATTTATTCATGAAGCGCAAGTTTGCCTCCACGTGCCTTACATGGAAAACAGAGGAACGAACACCTATGGCTCAGACAGACCCGAGGCACAAAGACATTAGCGGGCAGAAACCACTTTTTTATGTTCATTTTTAGTTCTTTCGTAATTGACTAAACTTCGTCATACAAGAGTGTCGCACAAAAGTAGTGGAAATAGCAGATCTACAAGCTCTCGTATTGGCTATTTTCATTATATTGTATGTTCTTTTTAACACAATAAAAACAAGCGCTTTCGGAGATCGCTTTTTTCCGCCCGACAGTGGACGAATTCACACTTTGTTAGACGTTGAGCTCTGTGTCTGGGTGTGCGGTGTGTGAATATACGTGTATATCTGTTGTATGGGTATATGAGAGGGGGAAGAGTGTGTGGGCGAGAGAGCGCACGTACACGCGCGTGCGCGCACACACACGCACACAGACATGCACGCACGGATGTTTGTATATATCGTCGTTGTCGGGTGGAAACCTTGTATGTCCAAAACCCTTCGTTTTGCATTTATCATTTTAGAAATGATTTAAACTAGTGAAAACAGCCGATCTACAAGCACACAACGCCTCGCACCGCGAGGCGTTGTGTGCTTGTAGATCTGCCGTTTTCACTACTTTTGTGCGACCGCCTTGTATGATGAAGCGGGGCTTTACTTTACGAAAGAGCGTACTCATTCGAAACTTGGGAGATACAAGGTTTCGGCTCGACAACGACGATATGCATGTGTATGAGAGAAGCCTGAGAGGTATCACCAGGGCAGACCTGGAAACACAAGAAGATCTCCGAAGGGCCCTGAAGCAGAGGAGGGGAGGAAGGAACAGAGAGCCATGCAGGGAGGATTACACTCCACAAATACACAGAGCGCTGCTGTAACACACGGAAAACCTCTTATGTCGGAAAAAATATTATAAAGGTATTAAACCCATTCAGAATGGGTATACATTATAGTGTATCATTATTTTATGCTTTAACTATTGAAAAATAGCAGATATACATGCTCACAGCGCGGCACCGAGTGCCGCGCTGCGAGCTTGTAGATCTGCTATTTTCGAAAAATCGTGAAAATTAGAATTTTGACCCGATTCTATAAGTGTCTTTTGAATCCTAAGATTTTTAAAAAAACCTATGTTTCTATGTCAGCAATCTGGCCAGCCATCGTCAAAGAAAAGGTCCTTTTCACTTAACTGGAGCTCTGTCTGTTCTTGAGAGACTACTATGTCCGAAAAAATATTATACATGCATTTTAACCCTGTGAAGCATCTGTTTCAATCTTAGCTATACACTGTAGGCCTTTCAGAAAACTGTTAGGATTTTAGAAGGCATTTTTGTTGCTGTCGGCCAGAAACCTTATGTCCGTTTTCTAACTTTTCGTGTTTCCCCCCCCCCCCCCCCCCCCCCCCCGTAAATTAACGCCCAATGGGCAGCTCCCGCTGGCCTACTGGTCCGGGTGCATACCACTTACGCATACCACTTAACAAAAACATCGATTCGGACAACGTTGCACCTATTAAGAGCGAGTTAAACGCTACAATCTTTTTGTTTGTTTCGCTGGGGAATGTAAACAGACCCGCATCACATGATGTAACTTCCGTTAAACGCAGCCCTTCCGCCACATGCAGCTAGAACCAACCGGAAGTCATATCTTGCCCAGGGTGAGAACTAGCTAAGTCGCGATGCAACCCATCATGAGCTCATAGATCTGTTACATTTCCACTACGTATGCGTGACACTCTTCTTGTATGGTGAAGTAGGGCGTTAATTTGCGGGCGGGACGACATAAAACATGGGAGTTACAAGGTTTCTCGTCCATTCAGCGACGAGCTGCATTCCAAAAGCCGCTATAAGAATGAGTCACGGAGAAGCTCATCACTGCCGGGCCTGTGGATAAGATGGCAGTATCAATGAGACTGAGTTGGGTCTCTGTCCCACTGGCAGGCAGGGCGCGATACCATCTGATGCCCAATGGAACTTTCTGTCAGAGGGCCCACGCTCGCAATCTACACACACTGGTTTAGTACATGATAGGCCACTGGCACAACACCAACAGAAGTGTGTGTGTGTGTGTGTCTGAGAGACTGAAAGTGAGAGAGATAAAGGAGCCTTAGAGGCAGAGTATTAAGTCCAGCTTCACAATCTAAAATCATCTTCTGAAACGCTGTGAAGTCGTTAGAGGCATGAAAGGCTTCTTGCTGCACTGTACTTTGCAGCATTTCTGATGTTTCTGTGTGTGTGTGTGTGTGTGTGTGTGTGTGTGTGTGTGTGTGTGTGTGTGTGTGTGTGTGTGTGTGTGTGTGTGTGTGTGTGTGTGTAGGGTGGGGGGTATGCATAATATGGAGATGAGTGGGAAGACTTCAAAAATGTTCAGATTAATGCTTGAAAGGGTGAAATATCTTTTCCGTATATTCGGAATTCTTAAAGAATATGATTGACACGTGATAATTCGCTCTCGTGGCCCTTCAGATGAATGTCACTTTGAGAAAGTATACCCTCAATTTCCTAGCCGCTTGGATGTATAATTTTCTTCCATTTTCAATTTGAACCATTTTATCATTGCTTCATACGATTCTCTCTCTCTCTCTCACTCTCTCTGTTCTGTGTGTGTGTGCGCGCGGCACGCGTGTGTGTATAATTTTAGAGCTGAAAATTCAAATGATATGAAAGAACAGTTCCTCTGGCGTTCTCATAAATGTTTCATTTGGGACACTCTCATCCCGTTGCACCCGTTCATGGCAATGATGATATGCATTGAATCGGGGCTGTGTGGCTCTGCACCCGCGTACCTCCCTCCGTGACCTCGCCTGTCGCTGCACAGTGCACTTTTGGGACTCACATAACGTTACCATCCAGGATTTGAGGTGCTAGGTCAGGGGTCGGCAACCCAAAATGTTGAAAGAGCCATATTGGACCAAAAAAAAACAAAACAAATCTGTCTGGAGCCGCAAAACATTATAAAAGCCTTATATATCGCCGTTGTCGGGTGGAAACCTTGTATGTCCAAAACTTCGTTTTGTATTTATCATTTAAAAAATGTACTAAACTAGTGAAAACAGCAGATCTACAAGCACACAACGCCTCGCACCGCGAGGCGTTGTGTGCTTGTAGATCGGCTGTTTTCACTACTTTTGTGCGTCAGTCTTGTATGATGAAGCAGGGCTTTACTTTGTGAAAAAAAAAACATACAAGGTTACAAGGTTTCTGCCCGACAGTGACGATAAAAAATTGTTAAAACAAAAACACATTTTTGCCCCCCATCTTTTTCCATTTTCATACATTTTTGAAAAAGCTCCAGGGAGCCACTAGGGTGGCGCTAAAGAGCCGCATGCGGCTCTAGAGCCACGGGTTGCTGACCCCCGTGCTAGGTGGAATATAGGGTCTTTTAAACAACAGTTTAGGAGGTACAACAAAAGAAAAACTTAAAAAAAAAAGTTAAAAAGACATTATTAGATGGCTATTTCACAATGGACATGCATTAAAAACAGTGCATGGTGACAGGGATACAACCACCACTGCCTAATTGGGGGCACTCTCCATTCCGACATGTCGCCACTCCGACAGTGACTTCTTCTAGACCATATTCACACCGTGGCCATCTTGGATCACATGACTTCCTGGAGTAGCAGCCTGCATTACAAACCATTGTGAACAATGGAGCGATGGTCCCAAAATATGAGTTCTATTCAACCAATTTCTTTTTACTAAATTGACAAATGGGCAGATGATAACATCAACATCCCCAAAAGGATTAAATAGAAGGGTACATCCACAATATTCATGGTAGTTAGGTTGCAACCTTACTGTGTACAAAGACTTGCTATCTGTGCAGTGCTTGCTCCACTATCATTTTAACTATTTGTTGTTAGATTGTTTCTGATTAATATGCAAAAATCACGATACAGTATTATTAACTACATGATGGCAGAGCAAGCACTAGTCTGCATACTGTAGCAAGTCTTTGTACAGAGTAACACTGCAACCTAACTACAATGAATATTGTGAATATACCCTTCTATTTAATCCTTTTGGGGATGTTGATGTTGTCATCTGCCCATTTGTCAATTTGGTAAAAAGAAATTGGTTGAATAGAACTCATATTTTGGGACCATCGCTCCATTGTTCACAATGGTTTGTAATGCAGGCTGCTACTCCAGGAAGTCATGTGATCCAAGATGGCTGCGGTGTGAATATGGTCTATTGGCAACACTTCCATAGAGGTTAAGGTTAGGGTTAGGGTAAGAGATAGTGTTGGAATGGAGACATGTCGGAAAGGAGACATCTCGGAATGGAGAGATGCACTCCTGCCTAATCAGGTTGTCAGCCTGCGCCAGAATCACGCTCCCATTCACCAGCCGTGTCCAAATGGTGAAGAAGAGTTTGCTTCCTTTATGCACATTATACACATTCTGTAGAAATACCAGATTTAAGCCCGAAACCTCCCTTTTCGGTCAAAAGGTCCGGTTCGACTACAAAATGACGTCACTCGCGACTTCTGAAAAGCATTAGACCTAATGAGAGTTCGGAAATTTGCACGTCGGAAAGTCCAAGTCAACAAACATTTCGGAGAAAGTATGGACAGGCCTTTAGTCAAAACTGGAGCTCACAACCCCTCGTACGGTGGAACCTAAAGATATGCAGATATTAATTTAGGCCTAAAATTATTGAATGCTTTAACCAGTGAAAAATAGCAGATATACAAGCTCACAGCGCGACACCGAGTGCCGCGCTGCGAGCTTGTAGATCTGCTATTTTTGAAAAAGTCGTGAAAATGTGTGCAAATCTTTGAATATATGTGTTTTCAAAGCGAACGTTTGTAACTCAAATTTTGCTTCTGGGTGGTCCCTGGAACTAGATGTTTTGAAATGGGGGTCCGTGGCCAAATAAATATAATTTTGGGGGTCCTTCACAAGAAAAGGTTTGAGAACCACTGACATAGTAGTCTCTCAAGAACAGACTAACTGAGCTCCAGTTAAGTCAAAAGGAACTTTTCTTTGACGATGGCTGGCCAGATTGCTGACATAGAAACATGTCAAACTTTAGAAGGATTCAAAAGACACTTATAGAATCGGGTCAAAATTCTAATTTTCACGATTTTTCGAAAATAGCAGATCTACAAGCTCGCAGCGCGGCACTCGGTGCCGCGCTGTGAGCTTGTATATCTGCTATTTTTTTTATATTTAAAGCATAAAATATTGCGTCATAATGTGTTCAGGCCTAAATGGGTTAAAGAACATGAAAGCGGGATGGGTGATGGCCGATTCTAAGCGGTCTCAGAACTAGGTGTGACTGACTGCAGTGCACACCTGTTGTGAATTGAGCTAATTGAAGCACTGGGAAGCCACTGTTCAGACAGAACATTACTATGTGTTCTCCCTTGTGTAACTCTGTTCTCTGTATGCAGACAGCTCAGGGAATACAGAACCTTGTGATTTCAAAACCTTGGCTGTCGTCTGTCCTACAATTGAGCCTGTTACAATGTATAATACACACTCGCATGCACCCACATAGAGTGGCATGGTGAATGCAAGGAGGAGGCTGGCATTTCAGTCACTGAGGAGCTGTCATTTGTGGTAATGGCGAGAGACGTCGAACATGAAGAAAATAATGAGCCTGGGTTTGCTTATAAATAGGCTGTGTAGAATTGTGGGTGTATGTGATTGGAGGGTGTATGTACGACCATATCCTCCACTTCCAGCACCTGTGGTGCTGCTGATGTTTGTAGTGACTGAGCCATTGTCAATTTCACCTTCTGAAGAGAAGTATTAAAAACGTATTTTCAGGTATCTCAGTGTCAGCTATTGCTTGAGTCATTGACTGTTAAGCTCTACTTCAGGCTGCTTCCCAGCCAACCCAATCAAGTTCCATACAGGGAAACCCATACACATTAAATGTAACGTTTAACTACAAGCTGTTTTGAACACTAGACATTTACAATGTACATTTATAGACCAATGTTCTACCAAGTACATTAGTGCAGTACTGTTTGTAGAACTGGCAACTTCCTCAACTTAGTGAACCATGTTTATTCAATTCATTTCATAAACATTCTGCTAACCGAACAGCCGCCTTTTCAGTGAAGTCCTTTCCACATAATTATATTTTGAAAAGCATCTGGTATTGTTCGCTAGATATGGACTATAGTTTGTAAACATCTGAAGGTGTCCATTATCTTTTGCGCTCCCTTTGAAGTTTGCAAGGACACATTCTTCCACCTTCCCTGGTTTGTCTGAGTGCGTGTGCACTGTATGTCTGTGTGTGCACGGCCCACGCGCATGTGTGTGTGTGTGTGTGTGTGTGTGTGTGTGTGTGTGTGTGTGTGTGTGTGTGTGTGTGTGTGATCACATGCACAGACCCTCAGCGTCAGCCAGAAGCGCTTATTAAGGCTGTAGGGGAGTGGATGCCCTCTCTCGCTCCACTGCTCTCAGAGCCACAGAGTTCCTCCACATCCCGCCATGCAGACAGAGAGGCAGGCTTCTCCCCCAGCCAGCCAGCCAGCCAGCCAGCCAGCCCTCGTAGAAAGTAACTAAGTACATTTACTTAACTCTTTCCCAGTCTCCGCTAAAATGGCTTGTCCTCAGATTAGCCGGGAATTTTTATTATTGTATTATGATCTAGAGTGCATTCATTCATTCAGGCCATCGGCACATCTTCACATCCCACGTGTCTCTTTTTGTTTTGTTTTCGTCGGTTAATGTTTACTTACCAGCGAAGATTCTAGCTCCCCATTGGAATATAGTGGCGATTTGGCGGAGCCTTCTCCCCCCCGGGAAGCTTCGCGTGCGCGTTTCGTGCACGTCAATGTGGTCACAATCAATGATCTCGGTATGTACCGTAACTCCAAGCATTTTCGTTTCAATCGGCTCCGTCAATGTTGCTAAGCTAGTGGCTGCTGTGTACACAGTAAGTCAATGAGAAAAAAACACCCATCCCCCTCTGGGCCCTCCCCCCTCCTCCTTGCACGCAGATGGGGTGTGCCGATATGTTGGGTAAGCCGATCTGGTGATAAAAAAGGTGTGCCGATATTTTTTTTTTTATCATTTTTTTTTTCGTTTTTAATCACCTAGTGCGTATATGTGCGACCAGGCTGGGCCGTCTTGCGCAATAATGCGTATATGTGCGTTCAGGCTGAGAAAGAGTTAAGTACTGTAATTTTGAGGTTAAATTGGACAAAATGATGCCAAAGCATTAGGTTTACTTTACTTGAGTATTTCCAATTTCCTGGACTTCTACTTTTACTCCACCACATCTCGGATCCAAATATTGTACTTTTACTCTACAAGCTCAAATCGCTACGCATATTGTGAGCTTGTAGCTTTGTTATTTTCAATAGAGGGTATGCGCGTGACATCATCATCATACCCGGAAGTCATTCGGGAAAGCCTACTAAGTGGCAAAACACTTTCTGGCCTTGACAGCCCATAGATCCAAACAGAAAAATTCTCCCATCTGATTACATAAAACAACGTTAAACAACATTAAACTCACTTTGCCACTAACTTTTTGCCACTCGATTTGCCATTCCCTTTATGCATGCGCATACCCTCTATACTGTAGATTTGTATACATTTGAAAACCTTAAATGGGACATTCTGCATAATGAGTACTTCCTACTTTTGGTACTTTTTTGATTTTGATACCAATACTTTTGTACTTTTACTCAAGTACATTTTGAATTCCCGACTTTTATTTGTAACAAAAGTATTTCTACACTGCAGCATTGATACTTTAGTAAAACATTTGACTACTTTTCCCACCGCTGCCAGCCAGACAGCCAGCCTGCCCGCCTGCCAAGGAGTTCATGGCTGTAAAATCCTTCACCATGCTTGCCGGCTGCCTCCATCACCCTCAGTTCACGTTTATCTGCATGTGTTCTACGCCAACGGTTCCCTCAATCTGTGGTCCTGGGGCCCACAGATTGAGGATCTTGCAAGTATAGGATCTAGCAAGTAGGCCCCCAAATACTGGTGATACATGATTTAACGACAATATACCATTCATTCATTCACAATCCGATTGACTGATCATGAAAATATACAGTATTTTATGAATCTGGGTGTGAATGGGTGAATGTAATGCACAATCATTGTAAAGTTCTTTGGATAAATGTGCTATATAAAATGCACCTTAAACATTCTTTTACATCTTGTATACAGCTACTGTACATATGAGTAAAGAAATACTTTGTTTTGCTTCTCGGATATTGTAACAGAATAGTAACATGAAGGCAACAACAATAATTGCGACCGTCAGGGAGCAGTTTACTATGAAAACCTCCACCGGCCGTCCGTCCGTCCGTCCGTCCGTCCGTCCGTCACACGTCACACGTCACACCTTTGCCCTGCTCATATCTCCGCATCAGTATGACATCACACCACATGTGTACACAAACCTTTGTGTACGTTGCTGTGGCAACAGTCTGTTGTTGCTGGTCTGTTAGTGTACGTTAGCAACCACCTTAGCAACCATGGTTTTACCCTAGCAACCAACTGTTTACCCTAGCAACCAACTGTTTACCATAGCAACCATGTTTTTTTACCCTAGCAACCAACTGTTTACCATAGCAACCAGATACGCAGAGCAGGGATCTCCATATATGGGCATAAACAGGTGACATCACACTGATGTCAGATACTCAGAGCAGGGATTTCTCCATAATATATGGGCATAAAAGGGATTCTGTTAGGGATCTCCATATATGGGCATAAAAGGGATTCTGTTAGGGATCTCCATATATGGGCATAAAAGGGATTCTGTTAGGGATCTCCATATATGGGCATAAAAGGGATTCTGTTAGGGATCTCCATATATGGGCATAAAATGGATTCTGTTAGGGATCTCCATATGGGATGGTGTTTTTTACTGGTGTTTCAGTCCGAGTGTGGGGAAAGGGTGCGTTCGGAAATGCGCACCGGACTGCGCGGGCGTTTATCGTGGGCTTGCCCAGGCCTTACGGCCTGGGCATAAATATAACGACTGCATTCACCACGGCTTCGTAACTCGCGCGGCGCTCCGCCGGCCGCGCGGCCCTGGCCCGCTCTTCGCGGCCACTCGCGCCTGCGGCGCTCGGGGGCGAAGAGCAGGACCAAGGTCCGCTGGCCTTCGCGCCGCTTGCAATGTCGTGGACAATAAAACGAGCGCACCCTTTCATACACTCTGACTGAATCACCAGTAAAAAACACTCTCTCATCTCCATATATGGGCATAAAAGGGATTCTGTTAGGGATCTCCATATATGGGCATAAAAGGGATTCTGTTAGCTGTTAGTGATCTCCATATATGGGCATAAAAGGGATGCTGTTAGGGATCTCCATATATGGGCATAAAAGGGATTCTGTTAGGGATCTCCATATATGGGCATGAAAGGGATTCTGTTAGGGATCTCCATATATGGGCATAAAAGGGATTGTATCCCAGATGATGCCCTGTTAGGAGATCCACACTAACAGAATCCATATATGGTCCTACCGACAGCTGCTATAAGCCAACCCTGGCGATAAGGTCTGAGTCGAAGAAATGCTTCTTTCCTGGCAAGAATTGCCCCTTTATACTGTAGGGCTCGTTTGTGTATTGTATGACATCACGCCACATCATCGGCTGAGGACTGTGTGATGTCATCATATCTCCATATATGGAGACATAAGTTGCTCATGCCCAAATATGGGCTGGTGAGGTCAGACTTAGTGTGATGCGTAGGTTATCTCCATATATGGAGATTCAACTTCAATGAGTAACCATGGCAAACTGTCAACTGCCCGTATGTCTTGATAATTGGTAAAACAAACTTTTGGCCTATTTGTGGAGATAAGCGACCAACGGTCGCTTATCTCCCGATTAGGGAGTCTTACTGGTGATAGGAAAGAGAAAAAAGACAACGCAGACATCTACGGTATACACACAGTGGCAGTCAGACTCCAAACGTAACTCTATTAATTTAGTCAAATGTCAAATGCTGTGCCTGTGTCATTGTCTTAGTGCTGCGAAAGCTGTAAAAGGTGACTTGTGTGATTTGCTCTTTGGGGCATTGTTCCCCCGGGCTTTGAGGGGGGATTCATGGCTTGAGACTTAGACGAGACATATGTTCCAATGTTTAAATGCCAAAAACACAATTAATCGTCAAGTAAAATGTCATGATGTTTTTTTTGCTTTTCTCTCATCTCCAGGGGAGCACCTGCGTATTTGTCCCCAAGGGTACACCTGTTGTACCAGCGGCATGGAGGACAGCCTGGCCAGTCTGAGTCGCAGGGAGATGGAAGGTCTGCTTAAAGAAGCCGGACGCGCCCTGCAGACCTCGCTCACCGGACAGTACAAGGCCTTCGACGGTGAGTGAGCGCACGTGTGTGTGTGTGTGTGCGGGCGCGTGTGTGTGTGTGTGTGTGTGTGTGTGTGTGTTGAGTTTGAGAATAAGAAGCCAGATATGAATGCATTAGGCCAGGGGTCTTCAACATTTTCAGGCCAAGGACCCCTTAGTTGAGAGAGAGATGAAGCAGGGACCCCCCACAACCTTTTCATAGATTCCATATAGTTTCATTGTTTGACGGCATCAGTGTATTTTGGATTCATGTCAATTTGTGTTTTCAGATATTTATTTAACCACTTGGACGGTCAATACTTACTAAAGTTGACCTTTCACTATGTACTTGGTCTGCTCTTTTCCCCCTCTACAAAACCTCTTTGCCGAAATTAGCTGATCTACAAGCTCACAACTGCGAGGGGTTGTGAGCTTGTAGATCTGCTATTTTTGGCTAAGGTTTTCAGAATCTGGATGCTAGGGTTCAAGTGGTGATTGCGACCGTAGGTCGCATTTACTATCAAACCCTGCACAAAGTGTAAGTCCGTCAGTCAGTCAGTCAGTCAGTCAGTCAGTCAGTCAGTCAGTCTGTCTGTCTGTCACACCTCACACGTCACACTCTTGCCCTGCTCATATCTCCGCAACCGTTGCCCCGATCCATGCCAAATTTTGCACACACACTCCTTACCTGCCAAACTACAACCTCCAAGGACCCCCGGAGCTCCAGGGACCCCCAGGTCCCTGGGGGACCCCCAGATGTAAAAAATGACCAAATGTGCTAAACTGACCAAATGACCACCCCAACGGGGCTGCTCACGGGGAATTCCCGGGGACCACCGACTCCTGGTGCTCCAGAACGGATGCAAAAGTGGTGGCGCCCCCAGTGGAGGACCCCCTACACTGCAGCTCACATAAAATGCCGTAACTCCGGCTAGGAGCGACCGGGACAGCCGGGGCCGGTACCTATTCGTCCGCCTTGCCGGCGCGGAGACCCCACCCCTCATTTCTCACATGGCCCTCTTCTAGCGCCACCATGAGGCCGATTCTTGCAAAACACATTTTTGGACACTGCTCCTACAATTTTTGCCCTAAAATCACGCAAATCGGTACACAGTATGTCTACACTCATCCCATCAACATGAATCTCTCCCATATAGCGCCACCTCCAGGCCGATTTTTTAAAACACATTTTTGGACACTGCTCCTACAGATTTTGCCCTAAAATCACGAAAATCACTACACAGTATGTCTACACTCATGTCATCAACATGGATCAGGAAGATTTTGGCAAAACACATTTTTGCCCTATTTGTGGAGATAAGTGACCTACGGTCGCTTATCTCCCGATTAGGGAGTCTTACTGGTTTGGAGGACCCCCTGTGGTGACTCTGAGGACCCCCTAGGGGTCCCGGACCCCCTGTTGAAGACCCCTGTGTTAGGCCTTATAGGAGAATTTAAGCCTAAAAGTCGCGAAGCCATGAACTTTGAACTCACGTTGAAATCTCGTCTCTCGCGGGACTTGTGCTTGTGGAAGTCCTGGGAGAGATGAGAGTTCATCCTCATCTCTCTGGTCGGGTAGGGCAGATGGACCCAAAATGGACCATATTGCATTGTTTGAAAAATAACACCCGCACCGTTCTTTGGGGGAGCAAATAAGTACTTTTAAAGGTAAGAAAGCCCTCTAGACATAAATGATTAGGGTAATGAGTAGGGTTGATGTGAAACTACTGTTTGTGTCCAGGGACACTTTTTCCTCAGTGAGACATGTTTTCTAGGTCACACATAATGTGAGTAGTATAGTATAGTACAAGGTTTAGTCCATACTGTATACTGTATACCGCTTGCCAATATAGCAGCGACTTATGTCACACCAAGCCTAAAAAGCATTATTTGCACAGGACTAGTATTATGTGGGGACCTCGTAATTTAGGAATGACCCCTGTCTGTGATTTATACACATTCACATGGGACAAGCAAAGTCTGATTTTATTTGAATGTACTTACATTATCCCACCAGATATGATTGAAAATGGCATTTGTATTGAGCCTGTTAAATGATAGAAACAGTTTGTTTGTTTGTTTGTTTGTTTGTTTGTTCGATTGATTGATTGATTGACCACATCCTTTTTACCATTTACATGGACACTAATTCCACTAATAGAATCAATCATGCCTCAGCTAAACACCTCAATCTGAAGGGACTGGTCCACTACGGTTCAGTAAGAAGTAATTTTCAATCGGGTTGAGAGGAGTGGTTTAAACCTTTATCCACCTCGCCGCATGTCGCACTGAGGCATTTTACTAGTATCTCCATGTATGGATACACATAGAGTAACTGACGTCACAGACAGAACGGTCCATTCAAGGAGATATGCACATTTATATTGGTACAGTGGAATGATCATGACACAATAACTCCATATTTGGGCAAGGCTGCAATAGTCTGAGAGGATCAGACGTACTCTCACCTGATCCCATATAAGTATGTCACTTCATATTTTGTCCACACCGATAACATACTGATGATGTCAGTGTGGAACACCATATTTGAGCAATTATATTATGCTTAGGCGACTAAAACCGGACTGACTGACTTGAAACAAATCTTTCCTAAATTCTACCAGCATGTTACCTGCAGCACCCGCGGTGACCATAACGCGGGTGCTGGGTGCGTACAAACAGATGTGTCATTTAAAAAACTTCACATGTCCTGCAGGGGATTTGTTTTTTTCAGGGGATTTGCAGTACATTTTTATGACCTTCTCTGACTTCAAAGTTTAAATCTAAATATGAAGGTGGATTCTGTTTTTCAATGGGATTGAAATGGCTTCTTGCCATTTGCGGATCTCACCTTCAGCTCGTTCCGGCTGCAACGCAGGCGAGCCAATCATCACAATAACCCACACCCTCTTGTTGTAATATTGCTTAAATGGACACTTAAATGGTCTCTCTCAGCCCATTAGTCAGCAGATGCTTAGAGACAGGGGCGTCACAAGGGGTAGGAAAGTGGGACTGAGTTACCAGGGCCCAAGGTGGAGGGGCCCTAGTAACATTAGCTATTGAAAAATAGCAGATATACAAGCTCACAGCGCGGCACCGAGTGCCGCGCTGCGAGCTTGTAGATCTGCTATTTTTGAAAAGTCGTGAAAATGTGTGCAAATCTTTGAATATATGTATTTTTTAAGTGAACATTTGTAACTCAAATTTTGCTTCTGGGGGGTCCCTGGAACTAAATATTTTCAGATGCGGGTCTGTGGCCAAATACATATCATCTTCGGGGTCCTTCACATGACATAGAAACATATAAGTTTCTTGCGCGCATTTTCACGATTCTTCCAAAAATAGCAGATCTACAAGCTTGCAGCGCGGCACTTGGTGCCGCGCTGTGAGCTTGTATATCTGCTATTTTTCAATAGTTAACATTCATGGGGGGCCCGCAGTGAATCCTTATACCCAGGGCCCAGAATTTGGTGTGACGCCCCTGCTTAGAGAAGACGGTAAGAGAATATATCTGCTGCAGTTGTAGTGCATTGAACGCCCGTCGCCTGTGTCTGTGTCTTAAGTGTGGCCCATGTTCCCTGTGGACCCCCGGGGGGACCACTCGCACCAGGAGGCCCCCGGGTCCCCACACTTATGTGTGCACTGAGCAGGGGTTTGTTGCGACCCAAGGTCGCAGTATACCATGAGAAATGTCGCAGCTTGTCAGTCTGTCAGTCAGTCAGGCAGTCAGTCAGTCAGTCAGTCAGTCAGTCAGTCAGTCAGTCAGTCAGTCAGTCAGTACATATATTTACAGTCTATTGGTTGGTTCCCTTGTCACTGAAAGTTCATATATCTGCCCATATCTGTGTGGCTGGTTCAGATAGGGATCTCCATGTATGGGCATAACATACACGTATATTGTATTCTCTGATTTACACCCTACCTTCCCCCGAAAACCTTAATATTAAGTCCATATATTGGATATATTAATAAAGGATAAAATAAATAAAATGTCCATATACAGTATGGACATTCCCTGATGATGCCCTGTTAGGGTACCCCCTTATGCCCATATATGGAGATCCCCAGGCATCAAACCCAGGCCCAAACTCGCCAAGGCCCTGTTTTTCTTAACTAATTAACATACGTTTTATGCCCATATATGGAGATCCCTGTCCCAATGTCATCAATATTAAGACTTAGACTGTCACGATTGACAACACAGCACAACAGTGCCGTCACTCCGGATACAGAACCTGTTATTGCGATCGCAGTTTACTACCAGTAAGACTCCCTAATCGAGATCCCAAAGAACTAATTCTTTGCCTTGATGAAGACCGCAAGGTCGAAACATGTAGGTTTTTAGACAATAAACTTTGTTTTATTTTAAACTCCTCGAGTGCTCGGATCTCATCTCTTTTCTGATAGATAAAGATATTGGCACATCTAATGAAGTCTTAACAATCACAGAGATGTGGGGTGAACAGAACGTGATATACTTACAACATTGTCCAAAATACAGGTTGTGATCTACTGTATCGCCAAGCTGATAAAGGTGGTTGTACTGTGTCTGTGTATTAAATAGAACAGATTATGTTGATGCTCTGTCTCAACTTCCAAACACTTCCTGCTATGTGAAATTGGATAGAGATCTCACAGTTGTTTATAAGAAGTAAAAGACAGCTTCCTTATTTTTAGTAATTCTGTTGCTTTGTTCCTGTCTTATCTTGGCCCGTTCTCACTTGCCAAAAAGGTTTTATACTTAGATTGAAGTTTATTTGTATACCACAGTCTTTCAACCGTTTTATAAAAGTGCGTCACATGAAGCAGAATACGCGTGTGGATACAAGAAGACAGATCAAAACATGGATGAATTCAAATTAATTGAATCTATAAAAGTGAGTCTTAAGCAGGGATTTGAATCAAGGGACCGAATCAGCGAGCCTGATCTCCAAGGGCAGGGCATTCCAAAGCGTAGGAGCTCTGATAGCAAAAGACTAATCTCCTTTAGTCTTTAACCTGCATTTTGGAATACTTAAAAGTGCTTTGCCAACATATACAGAATACTTCCCCTATTATTCGTTGTTAGAGGCTTGTATAACTCGAGCAGGACATAGTTTCTTAACCAAAGACAAACCCCTCTGTCCCTCTATCCATTTCCCACCCTCCAGGTAGACCCTAGTGCAGGCTCTTCAAAGTTTTCGGGCCAAGGACCCCTTAGTTGAGTGAGAAATGAAGCAGGGACCCCCACAAACTTTTAATTGATTCCATATCGTTTCATTGTTTGACAGCACATCATTGTATTTTGGATTCATGCCAATTTGTGTTTTCAGATACATATTTAACCACTTGAACCGTCAATACTTAACTTGACATTTCACCCTGTACTTAGTCTGCTCTTTTTCCCCTCTACACCAAAGCTCTTTGCCAAAAAATAGCCGGTCTACAAGCTCACAACGCCTCACAGCGCGAGGCGTTGTGAGCTTGTAGATCTGCTATTTTTGGCTAAAGTTCTCCGGATATGGACGCTATATAGCATTCAAGTGGTTAATATATAAAAGGAGAAAAAAGGTATAAAAAAGGAGAAAAAAGGTTTCTATCACACTGGAGGACCCCTGTAGTAACTCTGAGGACCATCTAGGGATCCCGCACCCCCTGTTGAAGACCCTTGCTGCCCTAGTGTAAAGTGTTTGTTCTGGTGTCTCTCTTCCTCTCCAGATCTTTAATAAACATTAAATACATTTTCAGGCGTGCCGCCAGGTTCATCCAGTCGGGAGAGAGTACCCAATTTAGCAGCTTAAATCTTTATGGCGTTCCACTTCCAATTTTGTCTGCTCACTTCCTTGTCTCATCACCTCCAATTTCACTTGTTTTATCCTGTAATCCGTATGAGGTCTCTCTCCTTGCTATACCGACCTGAAAATGTATGTGTTGTTTATTAACCCATTTAGAACGGGTACACACATTTTGTGTATCATTATTTTATGCTTTAACTATTGAAAAATAGCAGATATACAAGCTCGCAGCGCGGCACTCGCGGCACCGAGTCCGAGTGCCGCGCTGCGAGCTTGTAGATCTGCTATTTTTGAAAAATCACGAAAATTTGAATTAAGACCCGATTCTATAAGTGTCTTTTGAATCCTTCTAAGATTTTTTTGAAAAAACATATGTTTCTATGTAATCAATCTGGCCAGCCATCGTCAATGAAAAGGTCCTTTTCACTTAACTGGAGCTCAGTTAGTCTGTTCTTGAGAGACTACTATGTCCGTGGTTCTCAAACCTTTTCATGTGAAGGACCCCCAAAATGATATTTATTTGGCCACGGACCCCTCATCTCAAAATATTTAGTTCCAGGGACCACCCAGAAGCAAAATTTGAGTTACAAACGTTCACTTTGAATATACATATATCCAAAGATTTGCACACATTTTCACGACTTTTTCAAAAAGAGCAGATCTACAAGCTCGCAGCGCGGCACTCGGTGCCGCGCTGTGAGCTTGTATATCTGCTATTTTTCACTGGTTAAAGCATTCAATAATTTTAGGCCTTAAATGGTTTAAAGAGCTGGAGAGAGCCCCGTTATTGAACACTCTAGCAATGTTCACCATGGCAGCATAGAGCCATTTAACACTTATTTGAACACTTTCCCAGCCTCCCAGAAATGGCTGTGCGGTGGTTTAGCTGGGGAACTTCTATTATCTCAGGAATATACCTTATGATCTGAAACAACATTCATTATAAGACCACCAGAGAGACCACCAACTACATGTCTATCGTTTCGCTGAAACGGTGTCGGTGATTTTGTACTCGCGCTGTTGAAGCTGCATCTCTCCATTGACCTGCAATAGCGAATTTGAGCGAAAACGTCCTTCCCACGAGGCGCTCCGCGTGCGCGATCCGTGCACATCGATATAAGCGCACGGCATGCTCTCTATATGCCCACCCCACGTCAACTTTTTTTCTGAATGAAAATACAACCTATACAGTGGCTGAGATGACGCTCCTGTTTATACTGTGTTGCTATGCTAAAAACAGCTATCATGACCTGGAAAGCGGTCAAGTATTTCCGGTTTAGCCGCTAACACGCTGATCATTTGGAATAAGAAGTAGAAGAAGAAGAAGAGAGGAAGATCTTTTTTTTTTTTGCTGACTGATCCTTGCAAGGAATTTCGTTCGTTTTGGTCGGGCAGGGAAAAGTGTTAACAAACACATTTCACTCACAGCCCCTTTAAAGTATTAGAACATGATATATCACAGGCCATTATAGCATGATCGATAGAAGACATGGCCTGCCAGCTGTGACCCATCTTGGCAGACGGTGGGTTTACTTGCGCTCGCCCACTTTTGAGCTTGCACGCACACACACACACACACACGCACACACACACACACACACACACACACACACACACACACACACACACACACACACACACACACACACACACACGGAAGACCATGGGGGATTTACTATAAGTCAAAGTCTTACGTAACCTCTCTCTGGACTAATGAGGAATCTGAACTGCAGTATGTCATAACTCAGCGCTGGTAGAGCCATGATGACGCAAGTTAAAGCCTTGTTATAAGCACACAGTGTACTGGAAGGCAGGTTGATGCAAAGGAGATTGGAAGGGTTATGGGAGAGAAAGTGTTACGGAGTGTGACGTTAGACCCAGAGATTGTATTCATTATCGCGGGGCCGCTCCGTGGCAGACGTTGATCCCATTTGAATTCAGCCAACTGAATCGAATGTGTGCGTGTGTGTGTGTGTGTGTGTGCGTGTGTGGGGGGGGGGTGTATTTATTTTTTCTCCCCCCGAAAATTAATCTGACACCAACGTGTAACTGAAGCTCCCATGTACCGCAGCCACGACCCCAAGTCTAATCGCAATTCCAAAATCTTGTTGAACTGAAACGCACCCCCGCTCGGTTTGTTGAGCGCGGGATGGCATTTTAATTGTCTGGCAAATTGAGCGGCACTGCGCCGTAACGCGCATACCGTGTGTGTGTGTGTGTACGTTTTTTGCAAAAGAAACGACTTGTTTGTGTATCGCTACAGACGCACATCATCAGAGCCGGTCGCCGTTGAGACGCCAAAGAGCTATTGCATCACAGGAACGAAGGTCAGCTCAGCCTCTTGATTGCGATGTTTACAGTTTACGCGCGGAGGGAGACTCGGGAGAGCGAGAGGAGATAGAGAAAAACAGAAGGGGTGGGAGGGCGAGACAGAGTGAGTTAGTCACTGGACCATCAGAACACTGAGGCGATTATTTGTGTTTAATGACCTGCTCCGGTTAATAGCAGAGGGCCTGAGCATCTGTCTCTCGGCTGCACTAGTTCCCCTTGGCCAGAGTGTGACAATGGATCTGTCAGCCGGGGGGATCGGGGCTCGGCTAGTTAGCTTGACCTTTTCCCAATTCATTGTGATAAGTGTAAGTGGCTGAGTGACGTTTGTTAACTCTCTCTCTCTCTCTCTCTCTCTCTCTCTCTCTCTCTCTCTCTCTCTCTCTCTCTCTCTCTCTCTCTCTCTCGTGGTCCCTTTCTACTGTGTGTCATTTGCATGCCAAAGGGATACTTTGGCTCATTTCTGCCAAAACACACAGAAGGACACGCACACACAAATAAACGGGGCAGGCAGGCAGGCACATACACACACCCACACACACGCACGCACGCACCAAAAGAACCTGTCCAAGGCATACACATTCTGTCCAAGTTCGTTTATGTCATCTTAAGGTCCTGGAACGTTGGCGTTGTTCGGGGGGAAACACCTCATTTAGCACAGCGAGAGACGGTAAACAAGGCAGAACGCAGTCAAACAGCACTCAGCTATCTAAACAATCTAATGATGTGCATCCAATACGCCCGCGCACACTCGCGCGTCATGGAAGCACAGAGCTCTCTAACTCATGTACTCAGAGGAAGCAGGTCATTCCGAGGCTGTCACTCGTTAACCTGTCCACATACCATGAGCTGTTTGCTGCCAGTTTTGTGACAGAAAGGTTCAGCTCCTGCTGTTACTTGCCTCGACCTTTCAGACCAAACCAGGCGGCAAAGTTTCCGTTCGCTGGATATGAAGCCAGTGCGGAAATAATGGAAACTCTGCAGGCGGCAGTTTATGGCCTAGAAGAAGGTGTCGCTATTTCCCCTCCTGCTGGTGGCAGAAGACATTTCATGCCATTAAAGGGCCAGTTCACCTTATTTTATTGTTGTTTGGGACAAGATCAACACAATCCTGAGTTATGTTTTGTGTTCAATCTGTGTTTTGAGATATATTAGTATTTCAGCATGAATGATGATGCATTTTGCATCATATGAGTCATCATGCTGCATCATATGCAAAATGCATCATCATTCATGCTGAAATACTAAAATATCTTGATTGAACACAAACAATTACTCAGGATTGTGTTGATCGTTTCCCAAACAACAATAAAATAAGATCTGGTTGTCCCAGAGGTGAACTGGCCCTTTAACCTCACTGGATATTTGATCGGATTTTACTTGATTTGAATTACCTTAGTAAACACTGTAAGAAATACTGTATGCTTTCAGTCTCTAGTTGAAAGTCTTATATGCCTTTTTGTAAATAGTCACATTCTTACACTAATGGCCTTGAGGAAAAAGGATATTTTTGCCTAATGACACTGGCCACCTCTGGTAAAATCTCCCATCTCCTAATTGAAAAGGATCATGCTGTTCCTGCCCCTTTTAGTATAATGGCCTCTCTGCCTGTGGCTTGGGCCAAAATATTCAATTTTATTGACCGAAGTCATATGGTTTTGTGACTTAGGCAACAAAAAAAAAATAAGTCAGTAAAATAATTTAGCCTAAATCAGGTTTCTTTTTTAATCTGTTTATTAAGTTTTACAAATAGCCCAGGGGCGAGTATACAATGACAATCCTATTTAATCCTCTTAATATGTTACTGACTGACAGTCAGACAGTGTTATTTTTAAGTTAATAGTCATACATTGTTATAAACGTTTTGGGTGCAATGTAAGAAATATCATATATTTATTTTTCCTGAAAAACGTACAAAAATTACTTAGTTTAAGAAGGTGACAAAATTATGTCCCATAATATTTTTATTTTTATTAGACAATAAATTATGGTAATTCTTCTAGGGCTTCTACTGGTTCTACTGAGTTGTACCCACCTTCGCTACCCTTCCAGCCAATAGCGGTCGTTTCACGACCGAAAATTCCAAGATGGTGGATTTGAATTACCTTAAATAGTGGTTTCAAAACGGCTCTGTAGAAACCAATGGGTGACATCTCGGCTCACTTCCTTGTCCATATTTCTTCTATGGATCAAACACACATCAAAAATCACTCCGTGTTAATTTAACTCTCCATTGCAAAGTCAAAAAGAATGGATTGTGGGTGCTGATAGCACCATGATAATGATAGCTAGTGATAGCTAAGTCATTTGCACTCACTATCTGCCCTGACTTCAGGTCCGATTCACAAAAGATACGATTTAACTAAACATATGCCAGCGCAAACGCTCCCATAAGGTTCCACAGCTGAGTGCAATTTGCAATTATACAAAGTATAGCCTCCTATATGGTGGCTTTGCGGCGCACTATTTATTTGTGTGTACGGATGCATCTTTGACTGTCACCGTGTTGTTTGTGGAGCTGGTGCTGAGGCGTTAAGCCTGAAAACGGTGATATGACATTGTAGTCAACAAAGTGGTTAATTTTGTTCAAGCCAATGGACTCGACCATCGCAATTTTGGCCCCAACTCTCTTGCCGCCGCAGAACGCTCGTTCTTTTATCCTCCGCGCCATAACAAGCGTTCATTCTTTTACCTGTCTGAGCTCTGTAAGCAGTAGATGAGGGGTGGTGTGGGTCTGTACAGTAGCAGCAGCTCCCGTAATGCTAGTCTCAAATCTGGAGCAGACATAAACAACAATGGTAGCGGTATCACTTTTCTCCTCCATTTCTATGCCTGGATCTAGTTTCTGTATTTCTATGTCTACAACTGGTGCAACCCAGGGACAAACTTCAGCCTTGTTCATTGGAACGTCAATGCCTGTGCAACTTGTTTTTCCCCCCCCCTCATAACATGATGAGGGATAGGGTCTTTTACGGTTGGAATGGATGGATATTTTTTTATAAAATCGTATACGTGTGTTCGGCGTGCAAGCACTCGTATGCGTGCGATGACTGGTTGTTTGGACAAGGCAGGCTAAAATCACCTGTACTCACGACAAAGGATGAAATGCAGATTACATTATACCGTGGACAAATTCCTGTTTAGTCCAAGGTCTGAAATCAATCAGCATCAGAGGGTTGGGGTTGGCCCAAGAACGTAACCCGGCATGTCTAGTGTGCGTTGTGAACAAATGAGTGAGTTGAGAGTGAGTGCATACAGACAAAAGATAATACAGTACATGAGTCAAGTGAGTTTTACACCCCTGTACTGGAGGGTCGAAATATCTGCATGATGATGTCTTCGCCTGGCTGCAATCCCTGCTGCCATGATCACTATAATGTCTGGGGGTGACACCCATCATAAATGTGCTTCTCTGAAGATGCTAACAACCTTCACTCTAATAGCGTGTGGCTGTTCCCGCTGGTGTTAATGAATTGGACTTTCCTTTCGTGAGCCTTATTTGCATTGGATGGACCGATTGGAACTAAATGTTTGCATATTAATCACCCCTAATTTCAGCGTGCTTTGAGAATATTGTTTCTTTTTGTCGTAATGAGAGTGCGCTGAGAGTGTTAAAAATGGACACGACTATCAGAGTTAAATTGAGATCTGAAGGTTTTGTTGTGCACCTGTAAATTACAGGTGCATCTCTCCTCTCCTCAGATGTTATGTGACGTGACGATTGTGTAACGGTTAACCCCTCTTGAACTTGCACAGAAAGTTACCATCGCTCATTCCAAAAAAAAAAAACACTTTCCCCCACCCCATCGGACGGGCTGACGGCCGAGTTGAAAGGGAGAACATGGGAGAAGGGTGAAAGAGGAGAGGAGTGGAGGAGAAGGGCGAGATGTGTCATAACCGACGTGACGATCACTTCTTTTTGAAGGGAAGGGGAGGCAAAGCGATAAGACAGATGGTAGAACTGGAGCGCGCATGGCTCTTACAGATCTGGCCTACTAAATACATGTTGCTTTTAGCCGTCACTGCTGTGAGAAAAAGTACGACGGCGAGAGCCGTGGTGTTTGTATTCCAGTGGGACGTGACCTCACTCCTGCCTCAGCCCTTGATAAACAGCCACTGCTGAAATAAACCAAAACCTAAAACCTCCCCCTGCTCCCTCATGGTGTCAGAGAAGGGCTTACAGTTAAGCACCAGCCCCAGGCACTGGAACCACTTAAACCCTAGATCAAGGGTCTTCAACAGGGGGTCCGGGACCCCTAGGGGGTCCTCCTCAGAGTTACTACAGGGGGTCCTCCAAAATATTTGTGTGATAGAAACAATTCTTTTCTCCTTTTTTATATTAACCAATTGAACTCTATCGTCCATATTCGGAGAAAATAGCAGATCTACAAGCGCTGCGAGGCGTTGTGAGCTTGTACTGTAGATCAGCTGTCTTCGGCTAAAAAGGGAAAAAGAGCAGACTTAAGAACAGGGTGAAAGGTCAAGTTTTTTAAGTATTGACGGTTCAAGTGGTTAAATATCTGAAAACACAAATTGACGTGAATCCAAAATACACTGATGATCGTGCTGTCAAACAATGAAACTATACGGAATCTATGAACAGATTGTGGGCGTCCCTGCTTCATCTCTCTCTCAACTAAGGGGTCCTTGGCCTGAAAACGTCGAAGACCCCCTGCCTTATATATTTTGTTGCACATCAAAAAAAAGCTAAAACAACTAATCTCCAAGCTCACACAACACATTGCATAATTGCGAGGCATTTTAGATCTGCTACTTTTGCCAAATACCTTCTCCCAACTTCTCAGACTGTTCGCCTACTTTTTTTTTCGCAGAGCGTACGCCTATTACGACATGCCCAGAATATCGCGGCATTAGGATTCATAGATGTGGTTAATTTATTTGGCTCGAGGGGCGAACATTATGGTTAATTCAGTCTCGAGGGTATAAGTGCAAGTAGCAGTAAAGAATATTTTCTAGCATAGCGAGCCTGAGAGGATCCAGTGGCGTCGGTTCAGAAAAAGCTAAGGTATGGCAACGTGACTGGTGTCTTGCACGCGCGCCTTCGCGCGCGTGCAAGACACCAGTCACGTTGCCATACCTTAGCAACAGGCATGATACATTTATTTTAAGAAGTACATTCTATGTTTCCCCCCGTTTCTACGGTTTCTTGTGCTGGATATGGCAGCCTGGAACGGTTGTTCAAGTGCAGCTAAACTTGGCATGTCAGTAAACGTGCCACAATTAACAATAATGAATTGCACCTGTGCAGCTGACCTGCGGAACCTGGGAATATACCATTTTGTCAGGATGTGAAGAATAGGCCTGTTAAAAGTGACCATTTTGTAAAACGTTGCATTTGTAGTTATTTTACTGTAATTTAACAACATAATAAGCAGCACAGACAGACAAAGAGACATTCATGGATTTACAGATCCTTCTCGAAAAATTCGAATATTGTATGAAAAAGCAGATGCCATAGCACCCCGAGTCATAACCGACTTCGGAAACTTCCCACTGGACTTCAAGCAACTCTGACTTCAGAAGGCTGACATTTCTCTATTATAAATCCTTGTTTTGAATGATGAATATTGTAGTATTTTGAAATATGGACTTTTGATATTCATGAGATGTATGCCATAAAAAAAAAAGAATTTAACAAAAAAAAAGGTTTGGAATAATTCACTGAATGTCCAATGTATCTAGAATATATGAAGGTTTCTAGAAATAGATGAAAGTTTCAAGAGAATTAACTTTTACACAATATTCACATTCTTTGAGAAGGATCTGTATATTTAAAAGTAACTTTTATTTCCCCCCCCCCCCTGGACCTAGGGTATGGCAGCTGCATACCCCTGCCATACCCAATTCGACGCCCCCCGAGTGGATCCTCTAACAAAAAGCGTGTGCCCTGCAGTCAGCCAGTGGGTCTGTCCCTTCTCCACATCTGGCTGTGTTTAGCAGGGTGTGGGCTATCTAGCGCCATGCAGCTAAGTGTAGGGTGTTACTGTTCCAACGCAGCCAGGCAAGGCCTTTTTAGGCCCAGGGATTCTGGAGGAACCCACCAAGCAAGCCACAGATTAGAGGATGCTGCATGCTTGCACACAGCTGGCTCCTGGCCTGTACGTACGTGTGCGCGCGCGCGTGTGTGTGCGTGTGTGTGTGTGTGCGCGCGTGCGTGCGTGTGTGTAAGAGAGAGAGGGAAAAGGAAGGGGGGTGGGGGGTTATAAATGGTCATACAGCAAATATTCCTTTTCTTTGCCTGAACCATTAAAGCGTCACTGTCGGGCAGAAACCTTGTATCTCCAAGTTTCAGATTTGTACTTTTTTTTTCGCAAAGTAAAGCCCTGCTTCGTCATACAAGGCCGTCGCACAGAAGTAGCGAAAACGTATAGGTTCCGAACGGAACCATGTTTATTTAATACCGGAGGACAAGGTCCCCCATTGGGATATCAGCGCCATCTGGCGCTGCAACAGAGTAAAACTCATAAGCTCCCGTACGAGAAATATCATTTGTCGGTAGGGCTGTCAATCACAAACGAGGGCACCGCCCCCGAGTGTATATAAGCCCTGCGGGCTATCATAACTTCCTCTAAAGCCGCACCTCTGCGCCCGCAACTAGCGAACCGAGGGGCTTTATTCTGGGGGACCTTGTCCTCCGGTATTAAATAAACATGGTTCCGTTCGGAACCTATACGTTTATTGTCATACCTCCAGACAAGGTCCCCCATTGGGACTCATATACTCCCCGAGAAGTCATGAACCGACAAGACTGTCGTGCACACCGACCACACCCGGAAAGGAGGTCCTGTCAACCGACGTGACCCCTTTCAGGACTGATCCGACCCAGACCCACAGGGCCTGGGCGTGTTCAGACAGAAAAAGACCCTGACAGACCGAGGCCTGCCTTATGCACTAAGGGCAGACACAGGTCCACCTTATAAAATTGCAATAATATAAGGGAAAAACTCAGGGTCCCCCCACGTATTCTAGAGACAGCAACATGCTATCTCAGGAAGGGGAGAGAGCCGCCCCACTACATAGTAGGAAGGGCAGCAGCACCCAGAACCGTATGCGCCATAGCAGAAGGCGCAACGTCCAGGTGATAGTAGGTCGCAAAGGTAGACGGCGAAGACCAATTCACCGCTGCACAAATCTCCTCAATGGAGACACCTTTGGACAAAGCCCAAGAGGTAGACACACCCCTAGTACTGTGGGCCTTAAGTGCTTCCGGCACTTCAGACCCAGACCGGGTGTAAGCCAACCTAATAGCATCCACAAGCCATCTCGACAGAGTGGGTTTGGACACCGCTTTTCGTTGACGGGCATTCATGACCACGAAAAGCTGAGAAGTAGACCTGCTGTCCACCGTCCTATCACAGTAGGCCTTCAGGGCCCTAACTGGACAAAGACAATGAAGACGCCTATCCTCCTCTGATGCAAACGGAGGAGGATGGAAAGCCGTCAAAACAACAGGTTCCTTCGGGACCACTCGGTTCTTAGGAATAAAACTCAAATGAGGTTTAAGAAGAACCTTGGAGTCATTATTGAGAAACCTCATACAATCAGGGCTCACAGAGAGCGCATGAAGGTCGCTCACACGCTTAGCCGTAGACAAGGCAAGCAAAAGAGCTGTTTTGAAACTTAAATGTTTCAAAGAGGTCCTCCCAATCGGTTCAAAAGGTGCCTTGCAAAGGCCCTCAAGAACCACTTGTAGATCCCAAACAGGAAACAAGGCTCTGGTCACAGGTCTCAAATGGTCCACACCATGCATGAACTGGACCACCTCAGGGATTTTAGAAAGGCCTTTGCCTGCCACCCCCAGGTGGCAGGCATCAATAGCCGCTAAATAACCCCTCAGTGTAGAGAACGCCAGACCAAGGTCCAGGCGGTCCTGCAGGAAATCTAACACCTTCTGGGCCGAAGCTATATGAGCCACCACAGGTGGCTCCTGTAGCTCACACCAGTCCAAAAAGGCATTCCATCTTCCATCATACACAGCCCTAGTAGAGGGGGCTCTAGCACTCTGAATAGTGGCTACAACCATCGGTGAGAAGCCTGCTGCAAGCAGGTTCTCCCTCTCACGGGCCAAACCCACAGGTCTAGGCCCCGTGGGTCTGGATGGAAGATCTCGTCCCCTGCCTGGCGCAGCAGATCCCTGAGCAAGGGAAGCCGCCAAGGGGGTTGAGAGAGCAGTGGGGTGATCAGAGACCTCCACACTCCCCTGGATGGTGTCACCAGAAGAACCTCCTGGTTGGAACATCTGATCCTCTCCAGAGTGGGAAGAATCAGTTCCAGGGGTGGAAACGCGTAGAGAAGACCTTGTGGCCATTCGTAAGCAAACGCGTCCATCCCCAGAGGAGAAGGTCCCCTCACTGAAAAGTAAAGGGGGCACTTCGCGTTCTCCTGGGAGGCAAAGAGGTCGACTCGCGGTCGACCGAACCTGGAGAAAATCTGCCTCACCACCGCAGGGTGGAGAGACCAATCCTCGTAACGAGGCTCCCCCCTGGACAACAGATCGGCGCCGCCGTTCTGAAGGCCCGGGACATGGGAGGCTCTGATGGACCTCAACCGAGGCAAGCACCAGAGGGTCATCTCGCGCGCCAGCTGATCCAGCGTCCGCGAGGAGAGGCCGCCCTGTTTGTTGAGATAATACAGGGCCGCCGTGTTGTCCGTCCTGACCAGGACATGGCAACCCCGGAGAAATGGTTCGAAATGCTTGAGCGCCAAGTAGATCGCCATTAATTCCAGATAGTTGATGTGGTACTCCAACATGGCCTGGGTCCAAAGACCCCTGGCTGAGCGCCCCTCGTGGGTGGCGCCCCACCCCGAGCGGCTGGCGTCTGTGGTGATCACCTTGCGTGACACCACTTCGCCCATGGAGACCCCACTCGTCAACAACGCCTGGTCCCTCCATGGGACCAGAGCGTCCATGCAGACCTGGCTGACTGTCACCTTCCTGTACCCTTGCAGGGAAGGAATCCTGAGCGCCAGTGACCACCGCTGGAAAGGTCTCATATGAAACCTGCCCAGACGCAGAAGTTGCACTGCTGAAGCCATCAGCCCAGTCAACTTCATGCACTCCTTGTACCTGACCACCTGGTTCAGTCGGAAGGAGCCCAGACAAGCCAGAAACCTGTCCACCCTCTCCGGGGAGAGGCGAGCGGACATGGTGGCCGAGTCCAGAGATATTCCTATAAAGGAAATCTGCTGGGAGGGTAACAACATACTTTTGCCAAAGTTGACGTTGAAACCCAAGGCCTTCAGGTGTGACAACACCAGATTGGTATGGCGCGCCGCTTCTGAGCAGGAGGCGGCGGAAATCATCCAATCGTCTATGTAGTTCGCCAGCCTGACTCCCTGATGCCTCAGTGGAGCAATGGCTGCCTCGGTCACTTTCACGAAAACCCGAGGGCTCAGAGAAAGACCGAAAGGGAGGACCGTGTACTCGTACAGGCGCCCCTCGAAGGCGAACCGCAGGAACTTCCTGTGTGGGGGATAAATGAGGACGTGCTGATAAGCGTCCTTCAGGTCCACTGAACAGTGGAAATCCCCCTTTCTCACTGATTTCATCAGTGACTCTGACGTCAACATCCTGAATTTGAACTTTTTCAAGTGCTTGTTCAGAGCACGTAAGTCCATAATCGGACGCAGCCCCCCTCCTTTTTTCTGAACCAGAAAATAACGGCTCCAGAAGCCTAAACGGCTCTGGTCGCGTGATAACTCCACTATAGCGCCCTTGCGCAATAGTGAGCTTATCTCCTCCCTCAAGGCATCGGCCTTCAAGCCGCGGGCTCGAGTATAAATAACCTTGCTGGATAGGGAGGGTTTTTTCGCGAACTGTAGTCTGTAACCCCGCGTCACCGTCCGAAACACCCAGTGATTCGGATTGCAACGTTTCCATTGCTCTGCACACTGTGCTAACGTGTTGCTGAGCAACGGAGAAGCCTTGGGGTTGTACCGCCTGAGCGGAACTACTGGGCCGGGAGGGAAAGGTTCCATATCCGGGCACGTATCCGTATCCGCTAGACGCCGAGCCGGAAGGCGCGGAGTCACCGGCGGAAAGAGCGTTTCCGTTTCCGGTACGCTTATTTCCGTATCCGGTGGGGGACGAACACGTGACCTCCGGGCCGGAAGGCGCGGAGTCACCGGCGGAAAGAGCGTTTCCGTTTCCGGTACGCTTATTTCCGTATCCGGTGGGGGACGAACACGTGACCTCCAAGAAGCCTCGCTTGTTAATAATACATGCGACACACAACGTGGAGCCCGGGGGACAGGGTTCATCGCATAAGTAACATAATCCCCGGCTCGGGGAATTGTATTTACGTTTATAACCTGTGCTAAGGCCTTTATATGCTTCCTTGCGGGAAGACGAGGCCGACCCTGGGTGATATGTGTTGGCTTCTTCCCTGACGCTAAGACCAAACTCCTGTCCTGAACTAGAGTCGGCATAACAGTGCCGCTCGGTGGAGACAGAGGGGTATTGCACACTAGAGAGACTATACCACTGTGAATAGGAATTAGCTTGTCTGGGAACATTTTGCAAAGAGAAATATTCTGCTTGTAACCTGTCTGCATGACTGGAGGAAGCGATATTATCTGAGTGGAAAGAAATTCCAGCCTGGACTTCTCTACACTGGTTAAATTCATGCAAAATGGGGTCGTCTGTAGTAAAGCAGGTGGGTTTGAAATAAACAGGCATTGTTTCATCAACACACTTTTTATTACAGGCACTGGAGGAGAGCACAGAGGAGGAATAAACATTAATTTCTTGGCATAAGAAAAATTGTTCGTATTGTCCAAACGTCTGCGCTTGCAAGGGGGGGTCCCCTGAATTTTCAGGGGGACCCCGCCAGAGTCCAGTGTCACTTTCGCGGCGGCTTCCCACGGGCTTTGTGGGAGCTGGCCGGTATCCCGTGCCTGGGAGGGTGGCGGGATTGAGAGCGGGCCTGAGCCCCCGCTGCAGTGCGAGGGGGTCCCGCGGAGGAAGAAGAGGGGGTCCTAGGGGGATTGTTCTGTTTCCCCTGCTTGGAGGAAGAGCGCCCCCTGTCAGCCTGACCAGGGGCCTTGCTCCGTCCCTGTCTCTTTTCCTTTCTGGGTACCTGGGGGTCCGTCGTGGCTCCCAGGAGCTCCAGAGTGATCTTCTTATCCGCCACCTCCTGGCGGAGAAGCTCCAGTCCACCGCCCATGAGGAAGGTAGGGTGGCCGGGGAGGTCTTGCAGGATCTTCCCGGTCTCCTCTCCAGAACTGCCAGGACACTGTACCTTGTCTAGCCAACTGGCACGTTCCGCCTGGATGCAATAATCCATGCCATGTCCAAGCCACTCGATCGCGTGGACATTCAAGTCCATCAGCATGCGCAGCGACTTGTCCATTTCCTCCACCAACACGTCAGGCACCTCCCGCATCTCGCTGAGGAGGCGCCTGGTGGAGGAAAGCAGCAGCTGGGTGGCGTTCATCGTCCTGGCTGCCAGCGCGGACGATCTGTAAGAGTTCCTCACCCTTGAAGACTGCTTGTCGTCAAAAGGGATGGCAAACCCAGGAGGCTTCTTACCCACGGCCAGATTGAGGGGAGGCCGGCCTCCAGGACCGGTCCGCTCATGGTTGGGCTTGAGGCTCCCTACCAGGGACTGGGCCATCAGCTTGTCCATGGGAGGGCACAAGGGGATTCCCGCCTTCTCTGAGTCGCGGTAATCGACCAGGAAGGGGAGCTTGGGGGGGTCCTTGTGTGTAGTCCAGGTTGAATGCAGGGCCTCTGCAAAGCCTGGGACTAGTGGTAGCTTTTCCATCCGACGCGGGGGAGAGGACTCCAAATCCTGGCCCAGGAGAGGAATCCTAGCCCGTGGTCCGAGTGGCGCATCTCCGAGTGGCAGCTCCAGGCCACAACGGATGGCGGCGCGTTCCAGCACCGAGAGCTCGTCCATGGGGATGGAGTCTGGGTCTTGCGCCGCTGCCCCTCTCGACAAATGATATTTCTCGTACGGGAGCTTATGAGTTTTACTCTGTTGCAGCGCCAGATGGCGCTGATATCCCAATGGGGGACCTTGTCTGGAGGTATGACAATAAACAGCCGATCTACAAGCACACAACGCCTCGCGGTGCGAGGCGTTGTGTGCTTGTAGATCGGCTGTTTTCACTAGTTTAAGCCATTTTTAAAATGATAAATGCAAAACGAACGGTTTTGGACATACAAGGTTTCCACCTGACTACAACGAAAGGCTTGTGGACGTTAAAGCACTGTATTCTTACTAGGGGTGTAACGATACGTTTGAACAACGATGCGATACGTATCACGATACATGGTTGACCATACGATACATGGACAATATTGGTTCATTCATGGCGATAAGATATTATTCGATTTGATGATTTAAAATCGATATAGTAACTAGCAAAAAATGGTTAAATCTGTGTGAAACGTGTCAATAGTGCATGTTTTTAAGGGAAAAATCTCATTATGGCTATAAATAAGTGTTCTCTAGCAAATACATGGACGTTTTATTTCAACACATATGGAAAAACCCGGTAACAAGGTACACTTGTAGCCTATTCTCCACATCCTGACAAAATGGTATATTCAACACATGTGGAAAAACCCGCACCTTGACATGAACATTGAGATTCCTTTTTCATTTTTCCTTCTTAAAATTGCTAAATACAAGGCACAAATACTTAGTTTCCATACAATCAATTATTTGCACTGCAAAACAATTCGATACCGATATCTGCATCGTAAAGCGATACCGATACGATACAAAGCCAAAATGGTACGATATATACTTTTGCATGTTGATATAGTACAGTAGATCATTGCAAATTAAAATAGATTTTTCGATTCAGTTTCTGTATCGTTACACCCCTAATTCTTACGTAGAGCAAGTATTGCTATAGACCAGAGTGTTTGTTCAGTAACAGAGGTCTCCCTGTCTCTCTCTCTCTCTCTCTCTCTCTCTCTCTCTCTCTCTCTCTCTCTCTCTCTCTCTCTCTCTCCAGCTCTTTAGTAAACAGAACATTCATTTTCAGGTGGGACACCAATTTCTGTAGCATTATGTAAGCAAACACTCAAATCCCCTGAGCTTGACTTGAGTAGCTGCTGACATGTGCACCGGGTAGTGGCGGGTACCACTCGTGGTAACCTTGACACCACCTGTCCAAGCCCAAAGATATGTGACTTATACACAGAATCTAATTACAGACAAAGCTAGATTGCTTTTAATCAATTTAACTCTAAATTATCTCTAGGTCAGTCGCAATGAAAAAGAAAAATGTTTTTTGTGTGTCCATACTTTGGCAGTATACAGTATGGCTGTGCACACATGTAGATTAATAAATATTGATTAAAATTAGCAAATTGAAATGGATTTTTGGACACATAAAGAGCAAAGCGTGCTGTGTCTTGCACGTTATGGGAACATTGCATATAAGTCTATACAAATCTTTATAATTGCATTATGATACATAGTAAATACTGTAATGAGTGCTTAAAACTATAATTATACATGGTTACTGTATAAGCCAATTTCAATGCATTATACTTGATTTTAAAATGAATTATACAATGCTTTACACTGTGTCATGGTTATTGTTAGAAAGCATTATGAGTATTTATGGGTTCTTGTAACTATAATTATACTCGAGTTGCATATTACGATGCATGTCACTTAATACAGAACATTTTAAATGTCTTAAATGAGTTGTTTAATGACAATAGTCAGTCATGTCATCATTGCCAGCAACCCTGGGCAAGGACAGCCATTATCCAGTAAGGTTGTAGTGACTGTGAGTGTGAATAATATCGGCACATAAATGAAAGTGACAGTAAGGCACGCGCGGTCAAAGAACACCTGAATGACTGAGTGCACCGCGCCGAGGGAAGGGCATCAAATTAAGCCATTTAGGCCAAGAATTATCGAACGCTTTAACTATTGAAAAATGGCAGATATACAAGCTCACAGCGCGGCACCGAGTGCCGCGCTGCGAGCTTGTAGATCTGCTATTTTTGAAAAAATCATGATTTGTCTTTGAATATATCTATTTAAAAGTGAACATTTGCAACTCAAAGATTTGCTTCTGGGTGGTCCCTGGAACAACATATTTTGAGATGGGGGGTCCGTGGCCAAATACCTGTAATTTTGGGGGTCCTTGACATGAAAAAAGTTTGAGAACAGCTGACTTAGAGGAAGGATTTAGAAGTCGGGTCATAGATCGGGCCGGAGATATTCAAAGACTCGCACACATTTTCACGATTTTTCAAAAATAGCAGATCTACATATCTGCTATTTTTCAAAAGTTAAAGCATAAAATAATGGTTAAAGTGGTTAAGATCTAACGCGACTCGGGCGCGTTCCAGGTATTTGCGGGTTAATAGTTGAAGACAGAAATCTACAGAAATGGAAATACAATTGACCCGTGCCTAGGAGAGAGTAAACAAAATCAGAGGGGGGAAAAACAACAGCATGCCTACCAGATGAGAGAATGGAGAGCAAAAGAGCGAGAGAGAAAAAGAGCGAGTGAGTGAATGAGCGAGGGAGGGAGGAAGATTAACTGGCAACATTATGCTGCGTTCACACCGGCAGACACAGAGCTACAGGCCAGAAATTCATTTTCAATAGACGCCAGTGGCATGAAGATACAAAGCGACGCCCGACGTTTGTAGCTGCTACAAAATCTATAAAGCTGTACAGACCAAGCTGGGCTGGCTTCAAGTGCTGCAACAAAGCTACAAAACCAGTGTTTTTTTTTTTTTTTACCATTTCCACTCACTTTCTCTCTTTTTTTTGGACGCATGCCGACATCAACGAGTATGTCGATCGACACTTTTACAGCGAAGCAGCGACAGATACTATGAGCAGCACCTATAGAGTTGTCAAATTCTGCCCGAACCCGACCCCGCCCCAAGTCAACCTAGTGGCCTAGTAAGGCAGACGGAAACGGCAGTGGATGTGTTGAATGCAGCTCAAAGTGAACTTTACTCAGGTATCTAGTTTCTAGGGTGTAACGATACATATTTTGTACACCGATACGATATGCATCACGATACATGGTTGACGATACGATACATGGACGATATTGGTTCATTCATGGCGATATGATTCGATTCAATGATTTAAGACATTAAATCTGTGTGAAACGTGTCAATAGAGCCGTGTTTTAACACTTTGCAAGCCACGGGGAGCCCCTTAATATTAAAACCGGAATATACCGGACATCTGAGCAAGGAGTCTCAGCCGCGCCGTCTTTTACCGTACTGGGTCATTAAAAACGAAATAAATGATTTTTATCCGAAAATCGGCGATCGTCTAACCTTCCCTAGTCACCACTCGTCCATCAATAGCGCATGGCTCGTCTGACATGAAGCAGAAGTGACGTCAGGTCCATTCCTTCCCAGAGGCTCCCAGCAGCCGTCCGTTTTCTGTTTAGATGATAACATTAGCATAGCTGGAGTGCTAAGGGCTAAGCTAGCCAAAATGGTCACATCGACTGTTCAGTCATTCTTGGATTATATGCTTGGATTATATGCGCACGGATCGCGCACACGAAACGCACGGGGAGAAAATGCCTCTGCCAAAACTGCCACTCTATCCCAATGGAGATCCAGATAATCACGGTGAGCTAACAACCTGGGGAGTGAAAAAAAAAAAAAAAAAACGGCGCGGTCCAAGAAGGAGGGGTGGCGGGCTCATGTTTATAAACATAATATTATGTCTCAGATCATAATACAATAATAGAAATTTCACGGCTAATCTATCAACAGCCATTCTATTTCGGCTTGCAAAGTGTTAAGGTAAAAATCGATTATTATGGATATAAATAAGTAAACACTGATTCTTTAGCAAATATATGGACATTATATTACAACACATATGGACAAACCCACAACTTGACATGAACACAGAGATTACACACATTTATCGATAGACCAAGAGTATCTATATGGA
The DNA here is from genome assembly GCF_963921795.1 of Nannobrachium achirus. Taxonomy (NCBI): domain Eukaryota; kingdom Metazoa; phylum Chordata; class Actinopteri; order Myctophiformes; family Myctophidae; genus Nannobrachium; species Nannobrachium achirus. The sequence goes on along the minus strand of NC_137814.1, from coordinate 48,126,308 downwards.
ATGGAAAAGTAATTAGACCCATCTTTTTCATTTTCCCTCTTGCTAAATACAAGGCTCAAATACTTAGTTTGCATACAATTGATTATAGCATTGCTACAATCAATCTACAAGCACACAACGCCTCGCACCGCGAGGCGTTGTGTGCTTGTAGATCTGCTGTTTTCACTACTTTTGTGCGACGGCCTTGTATGATGAAGCAGGGCTTTACTTTGCGAAAGAACGTACAAATTTTAAACTTGGAGATACGAGGTTTCCACCCGACAGCAACGATATCAATATAGTAGATCATTCTAAATTAAAAAAGATTTCTCGATTCAGTTACTACATCGTTACACCCCTTCTAGTTTCTCATTGTCTGACCTTCCTAGCCCTTTTTATGGGTGACAATGGCCAAAACTCTGCGATCGATAAATCTGCGAAAGTGGCAGTTTTCAAGATGTTTTGGACATTATCTCTGGAAAGAAAGGTCCAATCTGCTCAGCTCAAAGCCTGTTGGACGTGTGACTTTGAGGACATAAATCGTATGATGACACCCTTTTGGGTTTTTGGGGTTTTCGCTCCTAGAAGTATGGTAATTGTTGGCCGGGCCAAGCATTGAGGCCGGCCCAGTAGCCATGCAGGGAAAGAGAGAGTCATGGCAAGACTAGCTGTTACCCCATTCAGAACGGGTACACATTTTGTGTATCATTATTTTATTAACTAACTATTTTATTAACTATTGAAAAATCGTGAAAGCTTTGAGGCCGGCCCAGTAGGGAACTCAAGTGGCTTTGTATATTTTGTATCTGCCAGAGTGAACGCTAGGGGGGGCATTAGAGAGAAAGTGTGAAATGAGCAAACGGAGTGAGGCAGAGAGAGAGAGAGAGAGAGAGAGAGATGGAGAGGAGGAGGAGGAGGGCGTATGGAATGCCAGAGAGAAAGGTCATGGAGGACGGGGAGAGTGGTGGCACCATGGGGAGCTCCGTGGTAGATGGCAGCCAGGTGTACCAGACAGACGGAAGCGTTGAGCCTGGCAGGTGGTTCTCTGCCTAATGGTGCCACGGCTGGCATCTGGATGCACTGGCACTGTGTGTGTGTGTGTGTGTGTGTGTGTGTGTGTGTGTGTGTGTGTGTGTGTGTGTGTGTGTGCGCGCGCGTGTGTGTGTGTGTGTGTGTGTGTGTGTGTGTGTGTGTGTGTGTGTGTGTGTGCGCGCGCGTGTGTGTGTGTGTGTGCGTGTGTGTGTGTGTGTGTGTGTGTGTGCGTCTGTCTGTGTGTGCGTGTGTGTGTGTGTGTGTTAAGATCCTCATTCATTGCATATGCCATTGTTAATGTTCCTAGATGTTAGATGTTCTTGAAAAGAGCTTGCCTGTGTGATAGTGTGTGAAGATAGATAGATAGATACTGTAGATAGATACAGTTGATAGATAGATAGATAGATAGATAGATAGATAGATAGATAGATACAATAGATAGGTAGGTAGGTAGGTAGGTAGGTAGGTAGATATATAGATAGATAGATAGATAGATAGGTAGGTAGGTAGGTAGGTAGGTAGGTAGGTAGGTAGGTAGGTAGATAGATAGATAGATACAATAGATAGATAGATAGATAGATAGATAGATAGATACAATAGGTAGGTAGGTAGGTAGGTAGGTAGGTAGGTAGGTAGGTAGGTAGGTAGGTAGGTACAGTAGGTAGGTAGATAGATAGATACAATAGATAGATAGATAGATAGATGATAAGTTGGTTGACTGACTGACTGACTGACTGACTGACTGACTGACTGACTGACTGACTGGTAGGTAGGTAGGTAGGTAGGTAGGTAGGTAGGTAGGTAGGTACGTACAGTAGGTAGGTAGATAGATAGATACAGTAGATAGATAGATAGATAGATAGATAGATAGATAGATAGATAGATAGATAGATGATAATTTGACTGACTGACTGACTGACTGACTGATTTGTAATTTATCTCATACTGGACTCGGATTCTGCAGAGTCAGCTGGTTCTGCTGGCTAGCTGACTGGTCAAACGGCAACAGGGTAGACTCATTTTCTAATTATTTTATCATTATTATTCAGTTATTAATTCAGACTGATGCACATCTACCCACTGTCTTGTTATGTAACTGCTTGTCCTCAGAGGCAGTTCAAATAGACCTATAGGGGTGCGGGGGGTTGCTAGGGGTGCGCGGCGGTGACAAGTTTGTGCCCAAATCCTGCCTGATTTTAATGCCACAGCTCCCCCTGGCATCTAATTATATGCCTGTCCTGATTTCCTCTCTGCAACCTAATGAAACACCGCGGCAGACGGTGAGTAGGCTATCTGGGCGTGCTTTCTTAATTGGACTCTGGCGAGACACGTCGCGTTTCCGCGGCGAAAATATTCCGCCAATTAGACGACGGATTCAATTCGTCCGCGGCCCCGCCATTTCCCCGCCGCTCCCATGCAGGGTCACCTCTGGTGATGTCACCGAGTGACAAGGGCGTACGTCTGCTGCCTTTGTGCCACCCGTCTTATCTGCATGCAAATCACACACGTTTCAGGGTGATACGCCTGCCTAATTATGCCGAGCACATTACTCACAGGGGGGGGGGGGGGGGGGGTGGAGGGAAAAGGGGGTGGCAGCGGTACTTTTGGAAAGAACGAACAATCGAGGCGGAAGGGGGAGACAGTGCCATGCAGGGAAAGAGAGAGAGAGTCATGGCAAGACTAGCTGTTAGATCCTCGTGACGCACAAAAAGGACAGAAGATAGCGATGTGTAAATGTGAGCCGAGGAGGGTTCAGGGGGAGAAAACAAAGTGACAGCAGGAAAACATCACGCGGTGACGCGGGGCACACAGAAGGAGGAGAGAGGGAGAGGAAACGAGCGAGGCAAACGAGAGGCTGTAAAAGAGAAACAGATGGATGCAGGGGAAGAGCAGACAAGGGTAAATAGTGCACAGCGCCAGACAGCCGAATGCCGGAGGGGTGCGACCGAGTGTGAGAGGGAGAGAGAGCCGGGAACGAGGACTTTTCGCAGACGGTCCGTTGATGAATGGAGCGCCTTATGTGTTGTGTCGGCTTGTTTAATACGAGGAGGGTTTTAATGGTGTCTAAATGCTCGCTAACGGGGCTCTGGCACTGCCGGGGCAGGCACTGTATACGCATGTGAGAAATGCTCGTATTGACGGAGAGGCAGTCTGACACGTAAATGCTCTAATGGCTCCCAGATCCTCTTAGTTTGTGCATTTGTGCAATCCCCCCCCCCCTCAGCTAAACACACACACACACACACACACACACACACACACACACACACACACACACACACACACACACACACACACACAGTATAAGGTGGCACACGCTCAAAGCACAATAATGCGCACACAGGCACTTACTCGCCACCCAGGACAGCAGTGAATTTGTCACCATCAAGGTTATGTGCCATCCTATACAAACACACACACATACTGTACCCTCACATCACACGAGGGCAGTAAAGCGTGTCCCTCCTATCATAGATAGGAAACCTCTGGGAGTGAGGAGAACGGCTGGACGTCTCCTGGGTGAAGGGGACCATGCAGGGGGGCGGGGCCTGAGGGAAGAAGGAGGCTGTGAGGTGCAGGGACGTGCAGAGGATGTTATTTCTAAGAGGGCCTTTTGGTGGAAATATTGAAAATAGCAGACCTCCAAGCTCACGACGCGTCGTGCTGCGATGCGTTGTGAGCTTGGAGTTTGGAGGTCGGCTATTTTCGGTGCTTGATACCACACTGAACTAAGCATCATCAAGTCAATACTGGAGATGTGGCGTAACTGCATGGATTTCTACACAGAGAGGGCAATTCTGGCCAGCCGGAGCGCCTGGATGGAGGGGAAAGGAACTGGTTGGAATAACGTGTTCCTTCCACGTGCTACGGTCCATCCCAGGGAAATCCCCCCTGTCAGGTGAAAAGAAACAACTTGGACTACCCATGCATTGAAGGAAGCATGAGGTCTGTCCGTTGTCTCCCAGGCGCGGCAGAGGGAGAGCAGAGCCCAGGATTACATAGGCAATTGGCACTGGGTGAAAATGGGTTACAAAATCGTGGGATAAAAATAATATATATATATATATATATATATATATATACTGCAGTGGCGATGCGTGCCCCAAGGGACCGGACCTTCGGGGACGCACCACCGCCCCCCCCCCCCCCCCCCCCCCCCCCCCCCCCGTGCGTGCACATGCGCGCAAATTGTATGCCTTTTTCATTCTTCTTTTTCTTTTACAAAAACTGGTAACAATGAACAGCAGACTGTGTACAAGGCAAGCACGCTGGGTAGGCTTAACCTACACACATACTCCAAACCAAGACTTCCAAACCAATGCCAATATAAGGATTAAATAGATGTGCACTGCTGACAGACAGAGCCACACAAGACACAACCAGCGCAACCAATCGAAACGTCCATTTAACATAGCGTGCTTTACAAAGCAAAACGCACTGTCCACCATCATGTAACAACACCAGCTATCAATGTAAAGAAAGACCACGTCAAGAAAGACCCACATTAAATAGACAAAAACAGGCCTAAGTGTATCAATCTGTCTTTCAATGTTATATGAGATACATAAAGTGGTTCCTGTGTAAATAAACTGTAAGGTTTACTAGGATCTCCTTTTAGCTGACCAGTGATTTGTACTGTCATGAAACTGTACCTTTTCCAATTGCAAACTTCTAATACATTATTCAATGATCAATCAATGGAAATTAAATGCACAGCGGCATATCCAGCAATATAAATTAATTCAGTTTCTCTCACCAATGAAGTTGTTCACTTGAAGAAAAGAAAAACATCCTCCTGTCCTTTTGGGTGAATTTCTCAAAGATGGGTTCATAAAGCTATCATTCCTTTTAAGTTCTGTCCATCTTTTCATAAAACAGTCTTCTTGAAAAAGGCAACGATAATAATAAATCCACAGCGTTCACTCCAGCTGCAGCCATGTCGCGTCTGTTTACTTTACAAGTTTCACGTGTAGTGCATAGTGAGTGTGAAACATGCTTGTTGTTCCACTCCAAGTCCCGGAAAAGCTGTGTTGTGATTGGCCAGTAGTCACTTGACTCATTTTGATTGGTGGTTGAACGTGGGTGTTCCGTATACCCTTGACCAGAGCCCTCAAAATATGATTGGTTGATCAAACTGACAATCCACACCAAGGCTTGTATTATGGGGAACTGGCTCAGGGAATTCTGGAAGACCTGCGAGTGAGAGTAATCTGCGCAGAGACTCAGTAGAAAAAATCTCTCATTGGCTGTTATTTTTCCCAGCACACAAGCACTCCCTATGCACAGAACTTGGGGAAGAAACAACTACAACGAGTATAGCGAGCGAAACAGTGCAGTTTAACAGATTACCAACACAAATAATTGTAATTATTTTAATAAAAATAATAAAAAATAAAAATATATTTTTTATTTAAAAATAAAAATATTATTTTCTTTCTTCTGAGGATCCCTGGGTCTTCTCTGAATACCCTGAAGGTCCTGAAAATTCGCCACTGATATACTGTATATAAAAAAAAGAGAGGGCAATTCTTTCAACATAAGATGCTGCATTCAAGTTCAGGAGAGTTTGGACAGGGCAATTCTCTTGAATGCTGCGTTCAGGTGTGGCATGAAAAGAGAGCATTTTCATTTCTTTCACCATAGTGAAAACTGCATTCATGGTCTGGAGAGGGCACATTTTACAGACGGGAAAAGGGCATGGGCTCAAGCCCCCCTTTGATGTCTATGTGTGTGTGCACGTGCCTGCTGGACAGAGTCAACAGATCTTTGTAAAATCAATTCTCATTCTGTAGCCACTGCTCCTCACACCCAACCACCGCCTTCTTGGTTCCATGGGCCTCTTCTCTCTCTCTCTCTCTCTCTCTCTCTCTCTCTCTCTCTCTCTCTCTCTCTCTCTCTCTCTCTCTCTCTCTCTCTCTCTTGCTTACCGTCTCCTTTGCCAGGGAGACGACCGAAATGTCCAGCTAATAGGATCATTCAGCACTTGTCAGAGTAGACAAATCAAGTTAAGGCTATCGGATACATCCTTCTCCCCCTCTTTCTCTATCTCTCTCCCCTTCTGTCTCCTTATCTCCCCTGCTTTCTCTATCTCTCCCCCTCTTTCCATCCCTTTCCCCCTTCTTTACCCCCTCCCCCCCCCCCTCTTAATATCCCTCTTCCACTCCTTTCTCTCCTCTTTTTTCTACCCTTCTCTTCATTCTTTCTCTCCCTCTCATTGTTTTTATTTTTTCTTTCTCTCCTCTTTTTTCTACCCTTCTCTTCATTCTTTCTCTCCCTCTCATTGTTTTTATTTTTTCTTGCTCTCCCTCCTTCTTTCTCTCCCTCTCGTCACTTCTTGCAATCCTTCTTTTGTGCACTGTGATGCATATGCGCAACAAAGATTATTATAATGATTATACTGTATTTCGTCGTTGTCGGGTGGAAACCTTGTATGTCCATGACTGTTTTGTATGTGTCATCTTAAAAATGATTTAAAGTAGTGAAAATAGCTGATCTACAAGCTAGATCTGCTACTTTCACTAGTTTTGTGTGACAGTCTTAAGTTGTACGGTATGATGAAGCAGGGCTTTACTTTACTTAAGACAAACTTGGAGATATACAAGGTTTCTGCCTCACAATGACGATGTGTGTGTCTGTATTGCTTTGGGTAGGGGTGGGGGGGTGCATTCATTTGCAGATGTATTGCACCATTCAAAAATGCATGTCAAAGTGGCAAGGCAGGGTGCATTTCACCACAGTGCACTGCAACATGCAAGATGGGACTCACAACAGCACAAAGCAATCACCAAGGGCGATCCAGCCTTTAGTCTCAGAAATCAGTATTAAACATTTAGAACGGGTTCACATTATTGTGTATCATTATGTTATGCTTTAACTATTGAAAAATAGCAGATTTACAAGCTTGTAGAGCTTGTAGATCTGCTATTTTTTTTAAATCGTGAAAATTAGAGTGTCTTTTGAATGATTTTTTTAAAAATCTATTTTTCTATGTCAGCAATCTGGCCAGCCATTGTCAAAGAAAAGGTCCTTTTCACTTAACTGGAGCTCAGTTAGTCTGTTCTACTACTATGTCAGTGGTTCACAAACTTTTTCATGTGAAGAACCCCCAAAATTATATGTATTTGGCCACGGACCCGCATCTCAAAATATTTAGTTCCAGGGACCCCCCCCCCCCCCCCCAGAAGCAAAATTTGAGTTCGCTTTAAAAATACATACTGTAAGATTTGCACACATTTTCACGACTTTTTTCAAAAATAGCAGACGTACAAGCTTGCAGCGCGGCACTCGGTGCCACGCTGTTAGCTTGTATATCTGCTATTTTTCACTGGATAAAGCATTCAATAATTCTCATGTTGGCTGTTTATTTGCATATTGCACTTCCTCCATGTTGCAATGTGTTCCCCCAGTGTTTCACAGTATACTATTTATATCTCAATGACCATCGATGGTTTGGCTCGGTACCAGGGCCGCGACACGTCCTCTTTGATGTGATAGATAGTGTTGGACGCACGTCACAGAAAATCAACATGTAGCGCCCAGAAGCCAGGGTAGGACGGGCACATAATGAGTTAATCAGTGATTTCCTGTCAGCCTGAGATGACTTAATGACCGGCTGACTTTGGTATCAGGATTTTCCCTCCCGACAGGGGAAGCTGGGATGCACTGGTGGGGTAGAGGGGGGGTGTTTCCGGCATTTAGCCTATTAAGACCAGAGGCCGATTATACAAATGCATTCTAAATCAGTAGTTCTCAAACTTCAGGAGTCAGGACCATCCATCCATCCCTCCATCTTCAACTGCTTATCCTGAATGGGGACGCGGGGGTAACAGTTCCAACTGAGACTTCCAGATTTCCTTATCCCGAGCAACTTCTTCCCCTAAAGACTCTGTTGTCAGTGCCACCCACATTTTTATGTATTTGGCCACGGCCACAGGCATCTAGTACGGATGCCCCCCGAGCGCCTTCCTAGGAAGGTCCTCGATGCACGTCCCACTGGGAGGAGACCCCGTGGCAGACCAAAGACCAGATGGAAGGATTATATCTCCAAACTGGCTTGGGAACGCCTCTGTATACTCCTGGATATGGGGAGCGGGATAAGGAACTCTGGAAATCTCAGTTGGAACTGTTACCCCCGCGACCCGATTCCGGATAAGCGGTTGAAGATGGATGGATGGATGGAACAATATACTGTATGTAACGTCACTGTCAGGCAGAAACCTCGTATCTCCAAGTTTCAAATGTGTACGTTTTTTTCCGCAAAGTAAAGCCCTGCTTCGTCATACAAGGCCTTCGCACAAAGGTAGTGAAAACAGCAGATCTACAAGCACACAACGCCTCGCACCGCGAGGCGTTATGTGCTTGTAGATCGGCTGTTTTCACTAGTTTAAACCCATTTTTAAAATGATAAATGCAAAACGAACGGTCTTGGACATACAAGGTTTTCACCCGACAACGAGGATATACAGTATGCTATATAGCTAAAATCTAAAATGACACGGTTTCCCGGTTTTAATGGCACTTTAATACATGAGAAGCAAAAGAGGCCAGCCGAGCGAAGTCTCATCACCCACCCCACCAGTGTCGGTGAAACCGATTCGGGATTAGTCTGAAATTATTGAGCACAAGGCCGTGGTCAATTAATCCCTTTGTGTGGAAGAACCAACGGACCAGGGATCTGTCCGAACACACTCTGAGACTTAACTGGCAGCTGAAGGTTGATCAATACAGAGAATCCCTTGTCAATAACAAACCGTGTGTGTGTGTGTGTGTGAGATAGAGAGAACAGGTGAAAGTAGAGTGTACTTAGAATCAATTAAACTGAAGCCAGAGACAGAGGAAAGTGGATAAGCTTCGCACTTATACGCCTGTGTGTGTGTGTGTGTGCACACAGCGCACGTGTGTTTTAGCAGAATCAAGAGCCAAGGGAATAAGTACAAGTTACAGTATGGAGGAGGGGGAGGAAATGTTCCTTCAACCTGTCAAGGTGGCCTGGATGTGAAAACTCCTTGCGATTACAAATGAAATCATTAATTCCCTTCTCGCCACAGGAAGGAAGTCATTAGGACACACGCTTGGCTTATCTTGTTCTCGCTTTGTGTGTGTGGGGGGGGCGACTGTGGGTGTGTGCGTGCATTTAAGCATTTCAGACCGGGAATGTATCAATATGCGTTATTAAGATATTGAAAAATAGCAGATATACAAGCTCACAGCGCGGCACCGAGTGCCGCGCTGCGAGCTTGTAGATCTGCTATTTTTGAAAAACATTTGTCGAATATTTTGGACGCGATCCTATAAATATCTTCTAAATCCTTTCTAAGGTTTTTGAAAAACACATATTTCTTCTACGCCAGTGGTTCTCAAACCTTTTCATGTCAAGGACCCCTAGAATCGTATGTATTTGGCCACCGACCACCATCTCCAAATATTGTGTATCAGGGACCCCCCCCAGAAGCAAATATTTGAGTTAGAAATATTCACAAAGATATATTCAAACATTTGACAAAAATGTCGAGTGCCGCGCTGCGAGCTTGTATATCTGCTAACATAATTCCCGGTCTAAATGGGTTAAGCGTCAGTGCATGTTTGCATGTGTGTGTGAGTGTACACAAGTGAAAAAGGGACGGAGTGAGAGCTATAGAGAGAGAGAGAAAATGCGAGGAAGAAAGGCGGAGACCAAAATAGAGACGGAGAAGAGCGATATTGTACCATTTAACGTTATCCCAAACCATCTGCTGTTTGTCTCATCCTCACTGGATGGGGCAACAGTCCCAGCCATCATGTATGGGCCTGTCACGATGATCACATCGTCACAATAATTGTGTTCGCGTAATCGTCATAATCATGTTGAAAGATGTTCATATATTTTCAAAGATGGTGGAAATAGACGATCTACTATCTCCAAACGCGTCACGATGCGGCGTGCTTTGAGCTTGTTGATTGTCTATTATAAAGTATAAAGTTATTACATTTTGTATGTTATTTTCGTATCTGCCCTGTGCAACTTTTGTTTTCACGAGGCCTAAAAGTCAAACAGAAAATTTATTTTCATTCATAATGTTCCAGCAGCAGAAACAAACAGGGTGCCTATCCCAACTGAAGTCGGGATTTCAAATCCGACCGTCGAGTGCTTTTCCAGACCAAAAAAATATATATATATTTTCTCGGCGAAAGAAAATACAACCATCACAACCGAGCGGAAGCAATCAGATTTCATTTGGAACAGTGTTGTGTCCAAGGAGCCTCGGAAATAAGGTAAAAACACTGAACAACCCTGGCACTGGCTACTGAATTAATTCACCCTTTGTCAGCCATCTGATTGGTCCCTGACTGACCAACCAGCAGGCTCTTTCTGCCTTGTCCCGCCCTGGTTCCGCCTTTTTTATGTTGAATTTGGTAAAACATCATTTTTAGAGAAATAAAAAAAACATTTAAAAACATGCCCAGTCACTATACTGCACCTGATAAGCTCCTTTTTTTACTGAAACCAAGTTTAAAATGAGAATTGAATACACAAAATAACAATAAGAAGCTACTGCATTTCAATGGTAGTGGATGGAGAGAAAGGACTTTTGTCCCACCATCGTTGATCGCAATTATAAAATATCATAATCGCTGTGACCGCCCTGTAATCATGTCCTGGGACAACAAGCGGCCATGCTGGATGCTCCGTCTCTGGAGGTCATCATGGTGGAAGATGACAGGCCCATGCAGGGATGAGGGGTGGGTTGAGGGGTATGAGAGCAGCAGGATGAGAGAGGGCAGAGGGATGGAGGGAGGGAGGGATGACTGGATGAACCGTAGAGGCAGTGGCGGACCCACTGGGAACCCTGTACCACACAGACAAGAGAAAGGTCATCTTTATACAAGTGCAGACCCACACACACACACACACACACACACACACACACACACACACACACACACACACACACACACACACACACACACACACACAAACGTAAACACTCACACACACACACCTGCAAGTGACCACATACCGCGCGCATGTTTGTGTGTGTGTGTGTGTGTGTGCACGTGCGCGCACTGCGCCCGTGTCGCACTAATGATGATCATTAGTCACCGAGGCGGAAGGGCACAGGAGAGAGCAGACGGCGTGAGATGCAGGACAATTACGCTACAAGAAGCAAGCGTTTGAATATATATGCACCGTTTGCAGCCAAAACAACACGACATGGGACTGTGTGGCGTGGGGACTGTTAGTGGAGCTTAAGTTCACTGCTGGCTTTTCTATCCACAACTTTCCAACATCCCATTGTGCATTCATTGCGCAGAATGTGCAGGCAGCTTCCGGCGCCACAGCCGAGAGTGATCTACAAGCTCACAGCGGTTGCATCTGCGACGCGACGTGAGCTTGTATGTCTGCTGTTAACCGGAAGTGTCCCGCAAATAATGCTACAGTAAATTTTCGCGGAAACAGGTGGATAGGAACTTACTGTAGCCTAAAGCAGTGGTTATCAAAGTGGGGTCCGGCGACCCCCGAGGGTCCCTTAAGTGGGTTCCAGGGGGTAAAGTAAAGTTAGGGACAGTTGAAAGTAGTGAACACATTGTGAGCTGCTTGTTTTTTTTTTTTGGCCTATAACATGCCCCAAAATAGGCATGCCAGGTTGATAAAATGATATAATTTCACCATAAATTTACCAGACAAAAGGTAGTCCAATTAGAGGAATATAGGAATGACTATTAACATAATGTAACTCTTCCAACCGACAGAAAATGTGGGTCCACACGGCCTAATACGTATCAATTTGGGGCCTTGACATGAAAAGGTCTGATATACTGTCCGAAAGATATTTTAAAACTCTGGTGCATTTTAACCCATTTAGGCCTAGAATTATTGAATGCTTTAACCAGTGAAAAATAGCAGATATACAAGCTCACAGCGCGGCACTTTGAAAAAGTCATAAAAATTTGTGCAAATCTTTGAATATATGTATTTTCAAAGCGAACCTTTGTAACTCAAATTTTGCTTCTGGGTGGTCCCTGGAACTAAATATGTTGAATGGGGGTCTGTGGCCAAATACATATCATTTTGGGGGTCCTTCACATGAAAAGGTTTGAGAACCACTGACATAGTAGTCTCTCAAGAACAGACTAACTGAGCTCCAGTGAAGTGAAAAGGACCTTTTCTTTGACGATGGCTGGCCAGATTGCTGACACAGAAACATAGGTTCTTCAAAAAAACCTTAGAAGGATTCAAAAGACACTTATAGAATCGGGTCAAAATTCGAATTCTCAAGATTTTTCAGAAATAGCAGATCTACAAGCTCGCAGCGCGGCACTCGGTGCCCCGCTGTGAGCTTGTATATCTGCTATTTTTCACTGGTTAAAGCATTCAATAATTCTAGGCCTAAATGGGTAAACACCTGCGGGATGCTGTTTGGCTCGCCCGTTCCCAGTTTACCCCGAACACCCGGCAGAAATGTGGTCAGTGTGCATTTGATGGAGGAACAATCTCCTCGCCGCACCTGGGCGAAGACTCCCCATCTGACAGGCTTTTCCATTAAACAGAATTGTGGCATTTCCACTGTATTGCTGACACCACACAGCAGGAAGGAATTCTAATGGAGATTAAAAAATCAAAGCCGCTTGTGTCACATGAGACTCTGGACTGCGTGCGCGTGCGTGCGTGCACGTGTGTGTGCGTGGGTGCGCACGTGCGTGCGTCTGTGTGTGCGTATGCAAGTGTGTGTGTGTGTGTGTGTGTGTGTGTGTTTGCACCATGTGTTAACCCACTAAGACTTCAAATGTCTTCTAAATCGTAATGGGTTTCTGAAAAACCTGTTTCTTTATCTGTGATGCTTTTAATGTCAAGGACCCATAGAATCATATGTATTTTGACCGCAGACCCCCCCATCTCAAAATATGTTGTTCCAGGGAACCCCAGAGTTAAAATCGTTCGCTTTAAAAAAAAACATATATTCAAAGATTTACATGTTTTTTCAAGTTTTTTCAAAAATAGCAGATCTACAAGCTCATAGCGCGGCACTCGGTGCCGCGCTATGAGCTTGTATATCTGCTATTTTTGAATAGCCAAAGTAGGAAAAAAAAGTGGTTAAAGCGGGTACAGATGCGTTCCCGGTACTTTATGTGTTAAAGCACAGCTTCACCGAGGGAATAAGCCAACCCAGATTGGGCTGGGAGCTGGTGGCATGGCCACACATCCATCCATCCATTCCTCTCCTCTCCTCCTCATCTCCCCCGCATCTGGAGGCAGGCGGGAGCGCTGAGATAAGACGCCTTCAGAGCAAACACCGCTGCACATTATCGCTCCCTGTCTGTCGAGACATCCATTCACACGTTCATATTATGGCCGACACGCAGTCAGTGGCACACCAACAGGCATATAAATAAATACTAGACGCTGCTGCACACAACAAGAGGGGCCGTGGAGGGCGCAGGCTATTCAGGAGTCCCGAGCAGGGACGTGCTGGGCCCCTGATTCAGCCCGGGAAAAGAGAGTTGGAGAGGCCCTCATTTTTTTTTTTTACATTTTTTTTCCGTCGTTGTCGGGTGGAAACCTTATATGTCCAAAACCGTTTGTTTTGTATTTATCATTTTAAAAATGATTTAAACTAGTGAAAACAGCCTATCTATAAGCACACAACGCCTCGCACCGCGAGGCGTTGTGTGCTTGTAGATCTGCTGTTTTCACTATTTTTGTGCCACGGCCTTGTATGATGAAGCAGGGCTTTGCTTTGCGAAAACATTTATACATTTGAAACTTGGAGATACAAGGTTTCTGTCCGACAGTGACGGTTTACTTTGTTGGCCGCCCAGCCCACAAAATGTAACGAAGGCCGACATTTTATTTTAAATGTTTTCCTAATGGCCGGCCTGGACCGGCCGTCAATGAACCGGCCGTTCGGGAGTTGTCCTGCTTTTCCCAATGGCCAGCACGTCCCTGGTCCCGAGGTTGGCTTGTCGGCTAGACGGCACTCTGGCATCGCATCGCATAAATACTGTAGGTGTTCACGCGTTTATATATAACACTACATGCAAACCCACAGACGAACGCACTCACTTGTGCACGCACGCAGACACAAACAGTATGCAATTGCAGAAACAAACACACTGAGCAGATTTAATATTTAGCACATTCTTTACTTGGAGGTGCACAGTAAATACAAGGCTGGTGGATGGATGGATGGATGGATGGGGGATTGTCTGCCTCCTCCTCGATTTTGTTTTAGTCAGTCTTTTGAATAGAAGATTCTAAAATGTATTTTGGCGGGCCTTGATGGTGTCGTAATGGCTGATTTTACACTTATTTGCATGCTGAAAATAGCAGATCTACAAACTAACGCGCTGCAGCATGACGCGTGGTGAGCTTGTAGATCTGTTATTTTTAGAGCGCAACACTAGAGGGCAAACAAAGATAGAATGACTCGTCTTTTAGTCCTACTGGATCTCTTTTCCACTAGTTCCTCCCTGACATTTTAGTCTAGTTTTTATTTGTGGACGAAATTGTCAATTATATTTAGTCATAGTTTTAGTCACCATAGCTTAGTTTTCATTGCGTTTCCATCAGTGAAACGATTATTATTATTTTTTTACAGTGAAACGAAAGTTTTCTTCGTAGTTTTAGTCAACAAAATCAACACTGTCTCGTTCGTTCGCCACCATCACCCCGCAAGGCAGAGTGGAGCGTTGCATTGTTGTCCTCTGGGACCTGGCTGCTACTTCTCCTGCCCCCGTGTTCTTTTGTTTGTGTTCCTCTCTCCTGGGGTAGGTTCCAGCGTTCCTCCACTCTTCCCCCAGCAACGTCGCCCGGGCACATCTCTCAGTGTGTCTGTCTAAGCGTCTATAGTTCCGGCGGCGTATTCCCATACCACGACGCGAGCTGCTGTAAATCGGCAGCTATGCCCCCAGAGGGGCCCATTAGCGTACCTCTACTTTGGGTCTGTGTGCGGTACGAGGTAGCTTTGGTATGCAGATGAAAGGATCAAGATGTCTCTCTTAGAAATGCTTTAGCGTCGTCTTCGAAAGCACAGACTACATCTGCGGTAATGGCCAACGGGGAAATGCATGTGACTATTGTCACAGAGTAACAATAGTCTTTTGAGGCACGTGTGCCACTTTCTTTGGACGTGATGGTGGGCGAAGGGGGGGGGGATCGAGTGGAGGTGGGTGGGATGTTACCACAGATGCAAGGCACGTGTGTAGTTTCACTTTGGGTACATTATTCCCAGTCCAGCATTTTTCAAGCACGACTGGTGCACACTCTATTGTGAGAGAAAAAAAAATAGATAAAACTACCACGCATGCTGTCGCCGTCGCCTTAAAAATGGGACAGCAAAACAAAGCAAGACCACATGCTGTTTCTGCCCTGCCTCCATGACTCATAGAGGAGCTAGGAGAGTCTTGGTTCTTACTTCGCTCACATGCAAGTACAACTACCACTACCCATTATTAACTCATTTACTGCCCAAGCCCCAGTTTCCAGAGTTATTGCCGATGTCTTCGCGTGCCAGACCCGAGTTTGCCGAGCTATTAATCAATTAGATTTGATTAAAAACAATCCAAAATCGGATCGCTGCTCCGGGTTACTGTAACTTAGAGCAGTGGTTCTCAACCTTTTCTGTCCACGACCCCCAAAATAGTCATATTTTTTTAACTGGGGACCCCCACCCTGACGAGCACTAAGAGTTGAGGAAATACATTTTGTATAACACGGTTTTATTGTGAAAATAGCAGATCTACATGCACACATCGCCTCACAAATTCTGCCTCTAGAGGTATTAGAAAAAATCTTAAATTGGCACTTATATATGCACATACCCTCTATACACTTAAATGTAATGTTGGTCTGTTTACTGTTGAGTGAGAAAACAATGTTGCACATTAAGTTAATCATCTGGGGACCCCTCGGGGGGTCCCGGCCCACAGATTGAGAACCATTGACCGAAGAGACAGTGCTTCCGTTCTGAAGCGGAAGCAGATATGCATTTTTGGGGGTCGGGACAACACGTTTCTCTGTGGCCACTTTCTGCCGCTTATACTAGCGCAGTGATGCTAGCATGGATTAATGGGGTCTTTTGTCATCATGAGTTCAAACTAGCTGGTTGATTCAGGACTTACCCTTCAATATAACCCTGAAGAAGGCAGCTTGTCTGTCGGAAACGTTGGTTCCTTTTTTCGGTGTCCTAATAAACATGCGGCTATACTCTTTTTTTAATTATCGTCACTGTCGGGCAGAAACCTCGTATCTCCCAAGTTTCAAATGTGTATGTTTTTTGGTAAAGTGAAGCCCTGCTTCATCATACAAGACCTTTTCACAAAACTAGTGAAAACAGCAGATCTACAAGATCGTCTGTTTTCACTAGTATATTTTTTAGATGATAAATACAAAACAAACGGTTTTGGACATACGTTTTCACCCGACAACGACGTTATAGTGTTTGTTCCGTTGGCAAGCACCTCATAAGGACTGGTGTGCTGTGCACTTTTTTGATAGTTTAGTATTTGATTCAGGACTTAACCAACACTATCTGCCCTCTTCGTCCTTGTTATTTTCACACTCTTAACTTCCTGCTTGTGTGTGTGTGTGTTTCCCAGGGTACTTCCTGGAGTTGCTGAACCGCTCGGAGGTGGCCCTGCAGGAGACCTTCGCCTCGGCGTGGGGTCCCCTGTACACCCAGAACGCCCAGGTCTTCTCCGACCTGTTCACGGAGCTGCGGCGCTACTGCCGCGGCTCCAACGTCAACCTGGAGGAGGTGCTCAACGACTTCTGGGCCAGGCTGCTGGAGAAGCTGTTTAACCAGGCCAACAGGCAGTTCCTGGCACCCGGCATCATAGGTACACTGCGGCCCACCTATTTTACAGTACAATTTAAAGGTGATACACCATGCATTTAAAAAGTATTTATGTCATATTGTTTATGTCCCAAAAAACGTTTTTCAAAAGGTTTGAGGCTAAATTACCACTCCTGAATAGAGAGCCTCTCTCATTTTTGAATGGCTCTCAGAGCATTTCAGCTGCAGTACCACCTTTGGCCTGAACTGTGAACATGTAATACCCATTGTTCCTGTCTGCCTACTAGTCCTTCCTTGCCCGTTTCGAACATACAGTATGTGCTCCGAATTATGTGCAGTTTGGGTTATGTGGTGTGCACAGTATATGAGGGATTGAATGTAGGAGTCTCAAGAAGTAATGTTGGAGAACCCAGACGTATCAATGATGTCAGTCATCTCCAAATTTGGTCATTGTTTCAGCATGGTGGCGACTCATACGCAGCACAGTTGGCGGTATCAGTGATGTCAGTTATGTCCAAATTTAGGCACTGTTTAGTATCAGTGATGTCAGCATGTACTGTATAGAGGGTATGCACTTGCATAAAGTGAATGGCAAATCGAGTGGCAAAGTAAGTTTAATGTCGATTAACTTCGTTTAATGCAATCAGATAGGACTTTTCTGTTTGGATGTATGGGCTGTCAAGGCCAGAAAGTAGTTTTTGCCACTCGGTAGGCGTTCCCGCATAACTTCCGGGTATGATGATGATAGTCACGCGCATACCCTCTATATTAGACAGACATCGGACAGACAGACATTCAGGATATGGCATGCCCATTATGGGCCATATATGGGCATTTCGATCGGATTGGCGGTTCTGATATAAACCGGAATTGTGGAAAGTAGATCCGTGAGAGTCAGCAACTGTCCTGAATTTCCCCCGTAGCAGCACAGTATGACCACCATCCCCTGTCCAAACATCCACCCACAAGGCAATTTTAATGTGAGATCAGAAAGCATACAGGGCACACAATGAAAATGGTAATTTGCTCGTTATTATTATTTTTGGGTTGTGTTTTATCACCGTGAAAGAGGAGTATATGGAGAATATAGATGTGACCCCGCACTGCGGCACCATGACACTTAAATAAATAGCGTGGTCGTTATATCTGCCTCTGCAGTTTGCGTCTCCCATTGTGAGAGAGGCTTGTTCTAATCTGAATTTCAATCCATGAAGCCACAAGCTTTCGGTTTATTTAAAATTCCAATCTATATTTAAATTCGCCCCATCGTGGAGGGATTGTATCGTCGTTGTCGGGTGGAAACCTTGTCCAAATCCTTGTCCAAAACCTTACTTTTTTTTATTATTATTATTTTAAAAACGATTTAAAGTAGTGATGCGAGGCATTGTGTGCTTGTAGATCGGCTGTTTTCACTACCTTTGTGCGACACTTTTGGATGACGAAGTAGGGCTTTAATGTACCAAAAAACATACACATTTGATAGTTGGAGACGCAAGGTTTTTGAAGCGGGGAAAGCCGCTTCCAAGGAGTGGCTTTGTCTGTCCTGTACATGTCCCGTGCATGCAGAATTGAGGATTGGTCAAGCTTCACATGACAATTTGGCCCTCCGGACAAAATCATTCACTCATTCAGAATTCATACTATACTTTTTAGAAAATATAGATCTAGAACACAGAATGTATAGATCTAGAACACAGATTTCATAGCTCTAGAACACATAGAATAAAAATTCACCGCTTCACTTGGAACCGAGGTTTGATTTTTGACAATATGCTGGTTGCAGGAGAGGACTACCTGGAGTGCGTCTCCAAGCAGACGGAGACGCTGCGGCCGTTCGGCGACACGCCCCGCGACCTCAAGCTGAAGGTGACGCGCACCTTCGTGGCCGTGCGCTCCTTCCTCCAGGGGATGGTGGTGAGCGGGGAGGTGGTGCGCAAGGTGTCCCAGGTAAGACGTCTGACTCGTCTCTTTTCTTTCTCAGAGGGCTTCTTTTTTTTTTTTGCGTGATCCGCTATTTTTGTTTCTCTTTCGGATTTGTCCTGCTTATCAGAATATGACCCTAACCTGATTCTTTTGAATTCCTAAATACAGTCTCCATCCTGCCCAGCCACTGCAAAAGGCCATCCCTTTTTTCAAGCTATTTAAATGTATTTATTTTCTTTTTAAAGATTAGTTTTTGGGCTTTTTATGCCTTCATTCGATAGGACAACTGTAGACTGACGGGAAATGAGGAGAGAGACGGGGAATGACACGCGGCAAAGGTCGTCCGGATCGGGAACCGAACCGGCGACGCCAGTAGGCATCATAGCCTAGTATGTGGTATGCACCTTGACCACCAGGCCAGCGGGCGCCCCTTTTTCAAGCTATTTGGCAGGTGGTTGGATGGGATCCTCTGTCTATCACAGTTTGGGTGTGCTAACTCACACCACTCGTAGGGCGCTTTTCCACTGGCAAAGAACAGGTTCTGGTTCTTTCTCCCACCTATGGGATGAACCAGAGTTGAGCTTTTCCACCGAGAACCGAGTTGGTTCCGAACCGGTTTGGAACGGGAACCACAAAATCGTTGGTTCCTCAGGTTCAATCTGGTTCAATCTGGTGGAAAGTAACACAAGCCGGTGCGTGGCCGGTTTCGCAAGAACGAACCAAGGTTCCAAGAAAGTTGAACGGCACTGGTTCTTGAACCAAGGTTCTTTTGGTGGAAAAGGCCCCATATTGACGTGTCTGCGCATGATATATAGTAGAGCTGCGTCGGCAGGAAAGTAAACACTGAACGCAAGTCTCTTTCTTTCAAACGCACTCCACGTCACGGAGCCCCGATGGCGAAGTGCGTTTGAAAAAAAGAGGCTTGCAGCATCACCGACTTGTTTGTTGTGGTAGTGGCAAAGATGAATAGTGAAAAAACGACGGTGCAAGTGCAACAGGCGCTTCACGATCGTGTCACATCCGGTCTCGCTCAGATCCCGCCCATAGATGCCGCTGATTGGTTCAAACCGTGCGTTGTTCGTAGCACCAATCTCTGAGCAGTTCCAGTTTTTAGCGAGGGTTCTGTCAACAACCCCACCCGTTCGCTCAGATCAGCTAAGCTAACACATGGATGCTGACAGAACCCTCACTAAAAACTCCAGGACAAAAATCATCTCGTACTAGACAATTCGCCCTCCTGGCCCCCAAACAGTGGAATAAACTCCCTGTCCCACTTAGAACTACAGACTCACTCCCTAGCTTCCGCCATAGACTGAAGACTCACCTCTTCAGACTCCACCTACACCCATAGCACTACTGTAACACCCATTGACCATACATGAAGCTAGTTATCATTTTTTTAGGTTTTAGAAACGTTTTTTTACTGACTTATGTTAGTAAAAAGATTGATATTCCTATGCATTTGTTATATTGTTGTTGATGTACTGACATATTATCTTGCTTATTATAGTGATGTATTACCTGCTTTTTGTAAGTCGCTTTGGATTAAAAGAGTCTGCTAAATACCTAAACTGTAAACTGAGGATGTATTACTCAATACAACACGTCGCCACCATCTGGCCGAGTCAGGTTAACATGACCCAGTCGCAACAGTATTTTCCATCATCTCTGTTATCTTCCGTGTTATCCACTTCCCCTACTGTGGGATGTGATGCCCTCACTTACTAAGCAGGGCCACATATTCCTCTCCTCTCCTCTCCTCTCCTCTCCTCTCCTCTCCTCTCCTCTCCTCTCCTCTCCTCTCCTCCCGTACTGTTTACTCATTGGTATCCAAGTTTTCTGCCGCCTGCATTCCTCTCTGTCCTCAGTGCACACCCTCGCAACTGGTACTCGGCGCACAAACGCACGCACACACACACACACACACGCACACACACGCATGCACACACACACACACGCACACACACGCAAACGCACACACACACACACACACACACGCGCACACACACACTTTCTCTAAACGCACGCATTACACACTTTTCCCTATCCATCTATGGGTGCAGTAA
Organism: Nannobrachium achirus; assembly: GCF_963921795.1. Lineage (NCBI taxonomy): Eukaryota > Metazoa > Chordata > Actinopteri > Myctophiformes > Myctophidae > Nannobrachium > Nannobrachium achirus. The sequence goes on along the minus strand of NC_137814.1, from coordinate 48,105,535 downwards.
AAGGCAATAGCAGATCGATGCTGTGTGGAAGCACGAGGCTCCATAAAGCACGGCCCGGGGCTCAGGCAATCAGCTCCTGCAACAGCAGTTAATGTCAGCGCCACGCTGAAAAATGTCCCCCCAGGCTGTGGGGAGGGTTAATGCCAGCGCACCCATGAGAAATGTTCCCCCTCTACGTATAAGAAAAGAATAAAAGAGCGAAGATCAGAGTGCCACTGAGGAATCTTCCTCCCATCACTGTGTGTGTGTGTGTGTGTGTGTGTGTGTGTGTGTGTGTGTGTGTGTGTGTGTGTGTGTGTGTGTGTGTGTGTGTGTGTGTGTGTGTGTGTGTGTGTGTGTGTGTGTGTGTGTGTGTGTGCAGGGTGTGTCGCACCAAATTCTGGGCCCTGGGTACAAGGATAATTCACTGCGGGCCCCCCATGAATGTTCTTCATAGGGGGAGGAGGGGGTTTAACCTATTTAGACTGGGAACGCATTATTACACATTATGTTGTGCTTTAACTATTGAAATATAACTGATGCTGCGAGCTTGTAGATCTGCTATTTTTGAAAATTTGTGCAAGACGTAAAAAAAAATAATATAAATGTTTCTATGTCAGTGGTGATCACACTTTTTCACGTGAAGGACCCTCAAAATGATATGTATTTGGCCACTGCTCCCCATCTCAAAATATTTTGTTCCAGGGACCCCCCCCAGAAGCAAAATTTGAGTTATAAATGTTTGCTTAAAAAATACATATCCACGAGTTTCCTACGCCCCATAGTGCATTGCGCAAACGTCTGCATCGATCTTCCGCCGCCGATTTACAAGCTCACAACGGGTTGCATCTGCGACGCGACCTGAGCTTGTATGTCTGCTGTTAAACCCGGAAGTTTGGTCCTGATAGTCTCCAGTAAACTCCCGCGGAAACTTGTGGATATTCAAAGACACTTTTCCACGACTTTTCAAAAATAGCAGATCTACAAGCTTGCTGCGCGGCACTCGGTGGCGCACTGTGAGCTTGTAGATCTGCTATTTTTCAATAGCCAAAGTACAAAATAATCAAGGTCCCTCCACCTTGGGCCTTAGTAACTCATTCCCACTTCCCCCCCTTGTGACACCCCTGTGTGTGTGCGCGTGCACGCGCATGTACTGTAGGTCTCAGTATTGGTGTGCTGGTGAATAATGTCCCCCGTCATGCACTGGGCAGGGGGAGCACTGAGAGCAGTGCACCCATGAGAAATACACCCATCCTTCGCGCGGTACAAATGGTTTATAATGCTGCACCTGAGACGAATAATATTCCAGCTTCTTTTCCGCGGATGAAATATGGGGGAGCCAGGGCATATGTAAGCAAGAAAGAGAAAAAGAGAGAGAGAGGGGGGGAAAAGGAGACAAACCTGTTGGAAGTTCCAACACATTGGGGAGGGGTTATGTTCTCCGTTTAAAAGATTAAGCTAGCGTCGGTGTTTGACTGCAGGGCCACGTCGACGGGATGTGTGTCGGAGAAAAAAGACTTTATAAAAGCCTCTTCTCCGTTTGTGTGTCTGTGTGTAGTGTTGTTAGCGCTGTGCCGCTAGAGCGTTGTGCCTTAGTCCATTTAGGCCTAGAATTATTTAATGCTTTAACTATTAAAAAATAGCAGATATACAAGCTCACAGCGCAGCACCGAGTACCACGCTGCGAGCTTGTAGATCTGCTATTTTTGAAAAAACGTGATTTTTTTGCGTTTGAATATATCTTTTTAAAAGCGAACATTTGTAAGTCAAATATTTGCTTCTGGGGGGGTCCCTGGAACAACATATTTTGAGATGGGGGTCCGCGGCCAAATACATGTAATTTTGGGGGTCCTTGACATGAAAAAGTTTGAGAACCACTGATTTAGAAGACATTTATAGAATCGGGTAAAAGATATTCAAAGACTGTTCACGATTTTTCAAAATTTGCAGATCTACAAGCTTGCAGCGTGGCACTCGGTGCCGCACTGGGAGCTTGTATATCTGTTGTTTTTTAATAGTTAAAGCATAAAATAATGGTTAAAGTGGTAACAGATTTGCTTTCAGGCCTAAATACCTTAGAGGAAGCCTCGTCTGTTGTCGCTCTTGGGGCTCGTCTTCATCCCAAAAGATAGGTGACTCACTGGGCTCGCAGCCTACGCGCAGAGAGACCCCGGAACGTCTCAATTAAGCACACACAGCAGAGCCCTAGCGAAAACCCAAGAGGGAATAAAAAGTGCAGCTAGTCCCAGCTACCTACAGCGGCACAAGGACGTAACATTACTATGACAGCTAAAAAAAAAAAAAGAAAAAGACTGCCGCGGTCGAGGAGACGCCGAGGGGGGAAACCCTGAAATAGTATTGGTATCGGTGGCGGCTAGCATAACCGTGGGGACCTTACGGTGAGAGGGGAATATGAAGGCTTGCACGCTGCATTGCTCGTAGCCTGCGGGGCTGTATAGCGGTAACGGGGGAGCGAGGGGCCGTATTAGCATGGGCAGACGCACTAAGCTGGCATTTCTATTCATGATTTGTGCCCTCTGGGCGGTGCCCTCCAGACCTGCCAGAGTGGCTTACAGCCCCCGCAGCGCTCTGCCAGCCCACAAGGTGCTGAGCTGATAAGCAGTCACTTTGCTCCTTTCACTCACTCCCTCTCTCTCTCTCTCTCTTCCTCTCGCTCTCTCTCTCTCTCTCTCTCCCTCTTCCTCTCGCTCTCTCACACTAGGGCATTCACCAAATATTCGAATATTCGAACATTCGAATATCAAAGTCACTATTCGACGTTGTTCACCGAGGTCGAATATTCGCTTATTATTATTTTTTTTTTTATTGTTTTCTCTTTAAAAAATATATAGTTTAGAAAGCTTGGCTAGATAGGAAGTCATAAGAATGAGTTGTCAATGCCCCTGGTGGATGAATTTGTTAATGCTCTATACCAGGGGTTCTCAAACCTTTTTAGGCTGTGACCCCCAAAATAAACATATTTGAACTGGGGACCCCCACCCTGACAAGCACTTGGAATTGTAGGTATTACATTTAATGTGACTCGGTTCCGCAGATAAATATTGTGAAAATAGCCGATGTACATGCTCACAACGCCTCGCAACGCGAGGCGTTGTGAGCATGTAGATCTGCTATTTTCACAATGTTCGCCTCTTGCTTACTTAATATTTGACAGTTTGGCCAATCCTGTCGAATATTCGACTATTCTAATACTTTGAGGTCGAATAATTCGAATACTAAAAATCACTATTTGCGAATACCCTATCTCGCGCGCACGCACGCACGCACGCACGCACACACACACACACACACACACACACACACAAATGTGTGCCCTAGAACCAGTGGTGGAAAAAGTACTCAAATGTTCTACTACTTAAGTAAAAGTGCCAATACTGCAATACGGAAATGCTCCTTTACAAGTAGAAGTCCGGAATTAATAATTTAACTACTTGAGTAAAAGTGCAAATGTGTTGGAATCAAAATGTACTTGAAGTACCAAACTTGTAAGTAAAAGTACTCATTATGTGCAATGTCCCATTTCGAGTTTTCGAATGTATAAAAATGTCTTGAAAATAGCAGATCCACAAGCTCACAGTGCGACACATTGTGAGCTTGTAGATCGGCTTTTTTCAAATGGTCAAAATGTATATGGTTGAAGTGGTTGTATGTTTTGAAATTAGAATCAACATCTACAAAGCAACTGTAACTAATGTTTTCAAATAAATGTAGTGGAGTAAAAGTACAATATTTGGATCCAAGAGTGGAGCAGATGCAAAAGTATTAATTGGAAATACTCAAGTAAAGTACAAATACCTCAAAATTCGACTTAAGTAAATGTACTTAGTTATTGCCCAGAACACATGCACACAAGCGTGTGCGTGCACACACACACACACACACACATGCAGAGATTGCAGACACATAATAGGTACAGAGTGAGTGACACACTTAAATGCACGGCACGCGCTCACAGACGCACACGGCACACCTTTAATTTCTCCATCGGTCCTGTGCAACACTGTGTCACCTCAGAGGGGTTTTGCTCTTATTACACATTTCCTGGCCCATTCCACGTTGTTGGTTCCGAAGGACACTGAGCGATGTGTTCATTAAACGAGGTCAGCTGGGGAGAAAAATGTATAAGTAATTAGTCCAGCTTTAACAAAATTACAAAATGTCATCCAGTGCCCTCTCGATGAGGTCAGGGACTGCCTTCCTGCCTTGCGTGCGTGCATGCGTGTGTGCGCACACGCGCACGCACTGTACACGCGCGCATGTACGCCTCGGGAGGCGGCGCGAGCGCAGAATAAATTGAACGATAACAGTATTGAGCTGAGCCGGGTTCTGTAAGAAAAAAAAGGTGTTTCGGAGACAAACCGGGTAATTCCGTGCCGCCAGAAAACCGAATTTCTCATTTTTGTTACTGTGAATTTCTCCCAGACAGAGCTCTGTGTTGCACTGATTGATTGATACGCATGCACCGCCTCAGTCCTCCCCTGCACTCAAGGTCACATGCAGCAGATAGTTGGCCCTCCTCCCACACACACACACACACATAAGGCGCATTTCCACTGCAGGGCCAAGCCAGAACCAGAACCAGAACTTTCCAGAACCAAGAACTTTCAAGAACCTGTGAAGTTCCAGAACCAAGTTCTGCTTTTGTTTCCATATAACCAGACCCAACCGGGAAGCTCCACTGGTCAGCCTGATTTGGCTGAGACAAACAACAGCTGGTCATTTTAACAGCAGCACATTCGGGATTCTAAAATCTAAAATAACAGCGGTATGTAACCGTATATTATTAATTACTACTTTCTGAATATAAAAAAATAAAAAAACAATAGAACGTTCAAACAAGCTGCTGACTGAGCGTTTGGTCGGTACGCTGCCTTTGCTCTAGGGAGGAAAAAAAAGCGTCTCCCTCTCTCTCACACACACATGCGGCACGCACGCACACACACACACACGTCACGTCACGTCACGTCACAGCACGGCTCGGCTGCTGCCTCGCGACTCGGGAGTCTGTAGAAATGCGTATCACCACCGTAGTTTGTTGTCTGTCTATCGACGTACATTTTCTTTATTTTTGCTTGGCACTGTGTCTGTCTGCTTGTGCACTCGACGCTCATTTCAGAAAGACGACGGCGACGGAATTCGTTTGAAAATCCTTTCATTTAGAACGGATGCTTCTAGCTCCTTCTGGATATGGCGTCGCGTCCATAGTGTTTCTGACTGTGTTTCTGTCTGTCGGAATAGGATTTTAAAAATGACGCTGTTGTGTTGTGAGAGATTTCTCCCCGTTCTCCTCGGTGTCGTTACCTCCGCTCGACCAATCGAGAGCAGGAGCGCTGCTAGCCCCGCCCATAGGTTCCCAGAACTCAAGTTTAGTTCTACATCAGGAGCAGGACCTAAAAAAGGTTCCAGGAGGTTCCAGGAACCTTGTCTGGAACCGGGCCGTTCGCAATGGAAACAAAACCAGAACCAAAAAAATAGGTTCTGGTTCCTGAAAGTTCTGGTTCCACCTTGCAGTGGAAAAGCGCCTATAGTCAGTCAGTCAGGCCCACGCCGGGCTCCCAGTGCTGCCCACACAGAGGCAGACACACAGGGACGTGCTGGCCATTGGGAAAAGCAGGACAATTCCCGAACGGCCAGTTCAAAATTTTAAAATAAAATGTCGGCCTTTGTTCCATTTCGGGGTCTGGGCGACCAACAAAGTAAATTGTCACTGTCGGGCAGAAACCACGTATCTCCAAGTTTCAAATTTATAAATTATTTCGCAAAGCAAAGCCCTGCTTCATCGTACAAGGCCGTTGCGCAAAAGTAGTGAAAACAGCAGATCTACAAGCACACAACGCCTCGCGGTGCGAGGCGTTTGTGTGCTTGTAGATCTGCTGTCAATCAATGTTAACTCCATACATGGAGTTCCCTGACTATGTTATGTCAAAACATGCCCATATGTGGACATTACCAAATATGGGCATTTCCAGATATGTCCTTAATATTGATAACATTGGGACAGGGATCTCCATATATGGGCATGAAACATATGTTAATTAGTAAAGCCAAGCTTAGGTTTGATGCCTTGGGATTTCTATATTTGGACATAAGTGTGTACCCAATAGGTCATCATCTGGAAAGGTAGGGTGTAAATCAGAGTAAAGCAGGCTTTTGAGCTAGTTAGGGTCAGAGATTGATGACATCAGAAATCCCCATATATGGGCATAAAGGGATTTTGCTTTTGGGAATGCCCATCTATGGCATTTTTATTTTATTTTATCCTTTATTAATAAAAATACATGTATGTATCCATATACATATGGAGTTCAATATTGATGTTTTTGGAGAAGGTATGTTGTAAATGTATGCTACTTCAGTGATGTCATTACGTGCGCGTCCCGCGTCAAATACGCGTTCATGTCGCCCAGAGACGCATTCACGTCTTGTTTCTGGGGTCCCGGGGACGCGCCTCCATTATTAATCCATAATTTACCGCATCGCGGTAAAAGAAAAACATTAGCGATTAGCGAATCGCAAAGGCCGCGATGTTCTGCTAAGTAGACTTCCCAAGCAATATGGAGACGTTTAAATTTTTGAAATCCCTTCATAATTGACTACGCAATGATCAAATCAAACCGTGGTGTCTGTCTTTGCTTCCTATTAAACCTGCGGAGAGGAGAGGAGCCAACTGTCTGTCTAACAGCACGTACAAGTTTATTTCCGTTCCAACAGAGTAGGTTCCAACGGAGTAGGCCTACTCCATAGCTACAGGTAGTGAATGTTCTTGTAATCATTATAAATATAATGTCCTTAAATCCTTGTGCATTGATTAAAAGCTGCCGTTTGTCATAAGCTGAAAGTGAAAGTGATTTCTGTGCAACGGTGGCTGCCCCTCCTCTTTCCCCCGCACACACAACTTTTGGTGTGTGTCTTAGGGTGCTTTTTTTTGCCTTGATGAAACTTAAGCAAGGCAGCGACATGCGGTACTTTCTTCCTTGACAATAATGAGAGGCAGACAATACCATTACTGACATTTTGCTGAATATAAAAACGTTTTATATTGCTAATAGCAAAGTAAAAGGGAATCTTTTGGAAACTTAATGGGTCTGTTACTCGGTGAACAAATGGAACCAAATGGACCTGTTCCATTTGTAGGCCTACTCTAGTTTTTTAAAATGTAATATAAATTGGGGTCCCAGTGATATAAATATAATTAAATGCGTGTCTGTAGCCTAGTGTATTTAGAAATCCTAGTTCTAAGTTCAAACATTAGCCAAATTGTAAAATAAATATAAGAAATAGGCAAACATTTTGAAAATAGCCGATCTACAAGCTCAGTCTTTAGACGGCCTTAATAACCTATTGTGGTGTGTAAAATAGCCTATAGAAAAAAGTTAATAATAATAATAATAATGGTAATAATAAGGGTAGTAATAATAATAATAATACATAAAAAAGTATCGAAAACGGTATCGAAAAAGGTATCGTATCGATTCCCAGGTATCGAAAAAGGTATCGTATCGATTCAGAGGTGAACGATACCCATCTCCGCGGTGTTGAATTTTTTTGGGACCCATAAAATATCCCTGGGACTCATCCGAAAAACTCTTCTGGGGTCCCGGGACTCATTACATTAAAAACCTATTAACATCACTGCTACTTAGTAAGGGGCCTCGGGTTAGATACTCTTTGTATGGCCTCTGGAGGTCCTTGGCGTCGGTTAGTAGTATGCCCAGCACATAAGATGTGGGACGTCACAAAGCCTGCGGCCATGTATCATTTTCCATCAGGCCTGTTGGTTTTCACGCTCCAGTGCGGCGTTCATGCGCTGCAAGTCAATGGCAGACTTGGCAGTCAGACAGACAGCCATTGACTCCGGCCTAACAATGGCTACTTTCTATGACGGTAGTCCCATATGACATGATGGACTGGACTATCTCCATATATAGTGTTATCCACATTTCATGTAGCTGCCCTGTACAGGAAGTGATGTCACAACTCGGCTGACATCACACTGACATCACAGAGGCTTCGGAAGGACGGTCACGAGGCTTCGGACACTCAAGCGACACGATTCTTCAGAGTATATGCGACCTTCGGTCGCAATAAAGAGAAAAGCAGAGGGAAAATGACAATGAAAAGACTCTTTTTGCCCCCGGCGAGCTAGTCTTGTGCACCGCCGTTCAACCGGCTTCACACTGTGGTCCTTGGCCACAGGACTGCAAGCACAGTGAGCCGACCCAGCACTCTCCTCTCCTCTCCTCGCCTCTCCTCTTCAGTTCTTCTACTGCCGTTTCCAGGGACGTGCTGGGCCCCTGATTCAGCCCGGGAAAAAGAGTTGGAGTGGCCCTCATTTTTCTTCTTTTTTTTTGTTATATTTCGTTGTGGTCGGGTGGAAACCTTGTATGTCCAAAACCGTTTGTTTGTATTTCTCATTTTAAAAATGATTTAAACTAGTGAAAACAGACGATCTACAAGCACACAACGCCTCGCGGCGTTTTCACTACTTTTGTGCAACGGCCTTGTATGATGAAGCAAAGTAAATTTGAAACTTGGAGATACAAGGTTTCTGCCCGACAGAGACGAAGGCCGACATTTTATTTTTATTTTTTTCCTAATGGCCGGCCTGGACCGGCCGGGAATGAACCGGCCGTTCGGGAGTTGTCCCGCTTTTCCCAATGGCCAGCACGTCCCTGGTCGTTTCTACCATCCTCCTCAATTTATGTCACATCCAGTCTCAGCCCTGCCTATGAATCCATCATTTCTGTCAACATTGTTGAGAACTGTGTCCTCTCCTGTCCTCTCTCTCTCTCTCTCTCTCTCTCTCTCCCCCTCAGAGTCAGCGTGTATAGCCCGGTGTACTAATTAGGATCCTTAGCTTCCCCCTCCGTCTCCCCCGTTGTAACTCTATCTTCAATTGATTGGGTCCTAATGAGACAACCGCTCCTATTTATAGCTCCTCATAGCCACCTAATGGGTCAGGAGACTGGAGATGTTTACCGCAGCCTGCACAGGGAGGCATCAGACCACATCGCTGAATTGCAGCAAAGCCAACAGACAGCACCACAGCTGACCTCAGTATACGCGTGTATAGAGCAGGGGTTTTCAAACTTTTTTGACTCAGGGCACCCCTGTAAATAACTTTTTCCTCCATGTCACAGCACCCCTGAATTACACTTTTCATTTTTAGATTATATTATGCAACATATATGCGCATCTTTCCACCCCGGAAATACAGTAGGCTATGTCACGGAGAAATATCCGAAAATAACGTTATACTTGACGTTTAGCCACTTGAACCCCAGCATCGCTATTCTGGGGGGGGAAGGTTCACCAAAAACAGCAGATCTACAAGCTCACAACGCGTCACGTTGTGACACGTTGTGAGCTTGTAGATCTGCTGTTTTTGGTGAAGAGAGTTGGCTGTAGATGGAAGAACTCATCAAGTACAGTGCAAATCAGGTCTGTTTTACTAAGCATATAGTGAAGCGATATTGATGAAGTGATATTGATGAATTCCAAATGTTATCAAATCATTCTGAGGCATCCCTGGAGTGGCATCACGGCACCCATTTTGGGAATCCCTGGTATAGTTGAAAATCTGACCAAAATGCTTGCATAGATTGTGATAATATAGCATAACTTATAAAACAAAACAGTTTTTGGTATGTTGTTATTGCAGTGAATGGATATGGATCCTATAATACAGCAACATTTCTATTGTTAGCCTAAAAAAGTACAAAAGGGAGTTGGACTGTATAAACATACTTTTTTCCTAATGCCATAAGTTATGTCGGTCTTTCACAAATGAATTACTACCAGGGCCTAAATAGGCCTACACATAAAACCATTTTCATTTATCAAAATAAACTATATATATATGTGTGATAACATATAGTACATGTTGGCTTAATTTTTGGTGTAACACTACCTGGGGGAAAAGACACCTTTGTTACCCTTTTTGCTTGTTTTACTGTACTTACGCGCTGTTCACATTTTTGCGTGATAAAGTATCAATCAATTAATGGACGAAGGACAGTTTCACGCTAAATGAATATCTCTTCGATATGATTATTACAAGCCTTTTTAATCATGATAAACGACAATAACTATTATCATTCCATCCCTGTGTGTGTGTGTGTGTGTGTGTGTGTGTGTGTGTGTGTGTGTGTGTGTGTGTGTGTGTGTGTGTGTGTGTGTGTGTGTGTGTGTGTGTGTGTGTGTGTGTGTGTGTGTGTGTGTGTGTGCTACGCGTGTGTGTGTGAGTGCGCACCTGCCTACTACATGCATCAATATGCCTTGCATGAACAAGGAGGAGATGACATGACCTTCCAGTCTTTATTAGAAAGGGGATGTACAGTATTTAAATCAGGAGGTCAGCGGCAATGAAAGGCAACACAGAAGGAGTTCAGGACCGGAGTGTGTAGTAAAACTCAGACACGCCGAGGTGTGTGTGTGCGTGTGTGTGTACTGTGTATACAGTATGCGTGTGCCTGTGTGCGCGGACACACAAATAGTAAATAAATCTAACAAGCAGAGCGACATATCAAATTGACATAACAGTGAAGGTTAAGATGACATAAATATTAATATCGTCACCTCGTAATATCGAAACCTCGTATCTCCAAGTTTAAAATGTGTAAGTTTTTTCAGACAAGGCCGTCGCACAAAAGTAGTGAAAACAGCAGATCTACAAGCACACAACGCCTCGCGGTGCGAGGCGCGGTGCGAGGCGTTGTGTGCTTGTAGATCGGCTGTTTTCACTAGAGTAGTTCATTTTTTTTAATGATAAAAACGAACGGTTTTGGACATACAAGGTTTCCACCCAACAACGACGATAATATGCTAGTCTTTCTTTCCCCTCCGGTGTTCTCTCCTCTATTTTGCTTCAGGCTGCACCAGTTGCTGTGTCCTTAACTCTAGTTGTTTTCTGTTCCATTTCCCCCGGGGGTTTGTGTTTGTGTGTGTGTGTGTGTGTGTGTGTGTGTGTGTGTGTGTGTGTGTGGAGGAAGTGGGTCACACTGGCGCTTTTCTTGTGGCTCTTGAGGCTTAGAGTCCAGTCTGCACTGTGTAACACATGGGGTGGTGTAATATCAGGGTTGGATTTGTAATGTGTACGCTTATGCCCTACTTACTGTACTCCGTCAGATGACAAATAGCGAGAATAGATTCGATCTACAATCTCACAATGTGCCACAATGTTTTATGTTGTGAGCTTATAGATACAAAATTCAGTCAAATGTTTTATTTTTAAAAGAAGAATTTTAAGCAGTTTGGCTACATTTTTTAAAGTTTGCCTAAAATAGGCCTGCTGGTGTGAAGACCAGTTCATTGTCCTTGTCGGTTGGAAACCATTTTATTTACCGTAATTGCTGGACTATAAGCCGCACCTGAATATAAGCCGCACCAGCTAAATTTAGAACAAAAAACTAATGTTTACATATATAAGCGGCACCCGTTCATACTGTCTGTGACTCGCTGGTCGCCCACAACATGTAAACAAGGAAGTGAGTGTGGTCTGGTCTCGCTCATCTCCGTGGTAACTGAGCTTACTTCCTCTTCCCAACCAATCAGTGCTGTTTTCCCAGAGGGTTAGGTTTAGACACCACCAGCCAAGTCCAGCAGGACACATTCTGTTCTTTCATCGTCACCTGTACATTCAATTCAATTGATCAGACAGTCTGCATTTCCCAAAAGGTCTGACTAGAAGCAAGGATGAAAATGTATTGATGATAAAAAAAAAATCACACCTAGTGTGAATTGAGAGTTGCTATTTATTTTAGTTAATTTCATGAAGCGTCCTGCGAAGCTTGGCCAATGTGACCCTGCAAAAGCAGTAGCAAGGATCCCCTCACCCCATCAAATGGAACCCTGATTGCCTCCATACTGTATACAGTAGCTACAGTAATGCGCTGGGGAAGCTCCTCTTGACAGGTTGCGTGTGGGGGAATGGATGATGAGTAAGGAAGAATACAGTTAGAAAGAGCAGTGTGAATGTAATGACCCACATACATAAACAATGGGACGTCAAATGTGCAAAAATTATGTCAATTATGTAATCTTTCTCGCGTCCCGAGCAGCTAGATAAGCCCATTTGCGGCTCTTGTTTTGCATAATAATAATATCGCTATGCTCACGAGGACCTCTTTTTACGTGTGCAAATGGTCTTCTGGATATTCCTCATAGGGCCGAGTGGGGAGGTTTTAAATCAAGGTCGGCGTGAGCTGACAGTAAAGTGCAGTGTGCGCCGTACGTACTCTCAGGGGCGTCACAATGGGGGGAAAAGTGGGACTGAGTTACTAGGGCCCAAGGGGTGGAGGGGCCTGGAATTATTTCATACTTTAGCTATTGAAAAATAGCAGAGTGCCGCGCTGCAAACTTGTAGATCTGCTATTTTTGAAAAGTCATGAATGTGTCCAAATCTTTGAATATGTGTATTTTTTAAGCAAACATTTGTAACTCCAATTTTGCTTCTTGTGGGGTCCCTGGAACTAAACATTTTGTGATGGGGGTCCGTTTGAGCACCACTGACATAGAAACATAGGTTTGTCAAAAGAAATATTCAAAGACTTGCACAAATGTTCAAACTTTTTCGAAAATAGCAGATCTACAAGCTTGCAAGCGCGACACTCGGTGCCACTCTGTGAGCTTGTATATCTGCTATTTTTCAGTAGTTAAAGCACAAAGTGTGAGAGAATCCTTGTACCCAGGGCCCAGAGTTTGGTGCGACGCCCCTGCGTACTTTGTGCGCGTGCCGTGCGTGTTCTTGTGTCACTACCGTTCATATCACCAGTCCTAATTAAGGCGTCCCTCGTCCCTCACAGTCCTTGGTGGTCCTCCAAGGCCCAAGGACGTGAGGGAAGCTGCTGCCAACCGTAGCCTTTCAGACAGTTATTGCCGCGGCGCCGTAAGCACCTGTTGCCTTTGGCCCGAGACAGCCTGTGTGATAAAGCATTACGACCGGGATCGTATTATTACTTTATGCTTTATAACTATTGAGAAATAGCAGATCTGCTATTTTTGAAAAATCGTGAAAATTTGTCCAAGCCTTTTGAATATTTGAATATTGAAGGTTTTTTGGAAAAACGCATGTTTCTATGTCAGTGGTTCTCAAAGTTTTTCGCGTCAACCCCATCTCAAAATAAAGAATGTATCAGGGACCACCTAGTTACAAACGTTCGCTTCAAAAAATATATATTCAAAGATTTGCAGTTTGCACCCATTTTCACGACTTTCCAAAATAGCAGATCTACAGGCTCGCAGCGCGGCACTCGGTGCCGCGCTGTGAGCTTGTAAGTCTGCTATTTTTCAATAGGTAAAGCACAAAATAATGTTTAAAGTGGTTCAGATCTAGAGTGACACGATGCAGGTCTAAATAGGCTAGAGCCACAGATGATGCAACAGTTACTACCTTATTACCCAGCACACTCTGTCTCTCTCTCTCCCCACCGTCCTGCCTCTCATCAGCCTCCCTGTCAAACCTTTCCCGTTGTTGTTTCTTTTCGGGGTTTGGTGTGTGTGTGTGTGTGTGTGTGTGTGTGTGTGTGTGTGTGTGTGTGTGTGTGTGTGTGTGTGTGTGTGTGTGTGTGTGTGTGTGTGTGTGTGTGTGTGTGTGTGTGTGTGTGTGTGTGTGTGTGTGTGCGTGTGTGTGTGTGTGTGTGTGTGTGTGTGTTGTGCTGGGGGAGGGGCAGGGGCCATCAGTATCTTAGCAGTAGCACCTTCCTCTCCCTCTTTGCCTCCTGTCTGCACCTCGCTTGACACTCTCTCTCACCTGAGGAGCGTTTCGTTGTTGTCGGGTGGAAACCTTGTATGTCCAAAACCGTCCGTTTTGTATTTGTCATTTAAAAAAAGATTTAAAAAATGGCCGATCTACAAGCACACAACCGCGAGGCGTTGTGTGCTTGTAGATCTGCTGTTTTCGCTAGTCTTGTGCGACGGTCTTGTATGATGAAGCAGGGCTTTGGGAGGAGGGGGAGGAGGGGGAGGTGGAGATGGAGGGGTGTGGGGGCAGGAACCCCCCCTCATGATGTGTGACTCATGATGCTTATTATGATTACTCCAAAACCCCACCAAGCCTGGGAATGTGGTTATTTTGTTGTCGTCGTCCCCCCCCCCCCCCCCCCCCCCCCGTCTCTCTCAGTTCTTCCTCCATTTTTCTTCCAACTGGCATTAATTACCAGATTGCACTGATCTTGTTTTCATACCACTGGAGAGTTGAGTCGCTTTAACCTATTAAGAGCGGGAACGCATCATGTCACTTAACCACTACAACCATTATTTTTTATAGGCTACATTGGCTATTCAAAAATAGCAGATATACTATATAAGCTCATAGCGCGGCAACAAAATACTTTGAGATGGGAGTCCGAGGTCAAGTACATACATATTCTAGGGATCCTTGACATCAAAAACTTTGAGCACCACTGATATGGAAATATGGATACATTTTCAGGAAACTATTAGGATTTAGAAGACATTTTTTTGGGTTAAACTTTTTTCCCCGATCTCGCCATCGTTCCAGTCAGAACGCGCCAACGAGTCGCACAAACACGGTTGAAACAAGTGAGCCCCGCAGAGGGATCCTGGGCTTTGTGTTCACCGCCGGCTGTTGTCATTAGAGGAAGGGGCATGTGTGTGCCGCTGTCCATGGTCCTGAAACTGTAATCACAGGCTGAGAACAACAAGGCCTTCTGTCCTCCCTCTCATTCAACTCTGCCCGGGCAGGGAGACAAAATGGACGTAACTGTATAAGCGCCGAGCTCCGGAGGGTCCGGAGTCCGGCACCCTGTGTGATTTGTTTTTACGGCCGATCCCCATTGTTATCCTATCTCCCCTCTGTTAAAGTCTGTGTATTTGTTGAAAGCAGGTTTTAACTGTGACTTGGGGAGAGGAGGAGTTTCCAGGAAAAGCATCGGGGCTGGCTGGCCCAGATGTCAGCTTAGAAGAGTTCTACAGAATCTCACGCAAACACGCGCGTATGTGCGCGTGTGCACCACACACACACACACTGGTGTGGGCACACGCACACACGCGTGCACATACACACACACACACACACACACAGATCCTGGGGTTTTGTATGCATAGCTGTGCTCTCTTGTGAACAGAGCTTACTGGTATTAACCCAGTTTCAGTTTTTTTTTTTACGCATGGAGGCCCTTTCCTGCGGGAACGACCACATGGGAGGCTACGGGGATGGAGGATGGAGGGAGCTGAGAATGTTGGCTATGAATGTCAGGGCGAGTCAAAACGCACATTCTCCCAGACAAAATGGTTTCCATGGAAACCATGCTGGGAAAAAAATAGTGCCCCCCCCCCCCCCTCCAGTGCCCCCGCGGGAGGTGACCTCCAAACCTACTGTGGTTGTCATTGTTGTGGCCATAGAAACGAACCTCTCTGTATTCTTTTAACCACTGAAGCTATGTATACTTTGTCTTGATTTCTTGATTTCTGACAATGTTATTGTCTTGCCCAAAATAGGGACCCAGGTTGGGAAGTGGTTAAAAGCGTATTCCTTTCATCTATTGCAGTGGTTCTCGACCTTTTCAGGCCGCGACCCCCAAAATAATTATATTTTAACTGGAGACCCTCCACCCTGATGAGCACTAAGAGTTGAGGCATTAGATTTTGTATATCACAGTTCTATTGTGAAAATAGCAGATCTACATGTAGATCACCTAATTTCACAATTTCTGCCTCTAATATTTGACAATATGGCCAATGTTTTATTTTATTAATTTTACAGGTATTAAAAGGGTCTTAACAGTTCTTAAATTGTCACTTTGGAAAGGTGCAGATACCCTCTATACACTTAAACGTTATGTTGGTTTGTTTACTGTTGAGAGAGAAAACAATGTTGCACATTAAGTTAATCATCTAGTGACCCCCCCCCCAAATAATCTGAGGACCCCCCTGGGGGTCCCGACCCACAGGTTGAGAACCACTGATCTGTCAAATCTCCGTCATACTGTGGAGAAGATGAGAATGAACTTTGTGAGCGACCACGCGGGCACAGGAGACCGTGGCACAAGAAAAATGGTTTCCACTGCCAAAAGTCGCCTTTGATCTATTGCCGCTAATGCCGCTGGCATCCGTTGGACTCCTAGATTGATGCTTGCTAAATAAAACATTTAGACCCTCTAGACTTAGTAAACTGGACCGGTGTTGTATTTGTACTTGGACAGTGTTTTTCTGTCTACACCAAATCTCTTTGCCAAGAATAGTCAAATTACAAGCGCACAGCGCATCGTGCCTTGCGTTCGTTGTGTGCTTGTAGATCGGCTATATTTGGCTAATGTTCCCCCCAGAATAGAAGTCTCTGACGGGAGGAAATCTCATATGTCTAAAACTGTTACTTCTCACGATTCAAATTCAGAAACACTTCCGCATAGACATACTGTAGAAAGGTAGACGCCTCCTTCGGCTCTGGTGCATATGCATCAGGGGACCAAGGGAATCGGTGTGCATCGCTTCCACGTGCGTCACACATACGGAAGTTGGTAGGCCAATCAGAGGCAGGTGGGGGCGGGTCTTTACGTACGCAGCCTGTAAGAACAGCTGAGCCGCACGCAGCCGCGCAACATCAGGAAATGGATGTCACGGAAAAGACGCGTTGTGATTGGCCAGTAGTAGTCACTTGACTGGCAGCAATCCCTTGGTTTTTACAGGAAGTCCAGACTACAATTGTTGCACATCGCTCCAATGCAATGGCAAATGAGGCATCTAGCTTTTTATATCTGTGCACTGCCGCTGTGGCGTCAGTTCAGAAAAAGTTACGGTATGGCAACATGACTGGTGTCTTGAACGCGCGCAAGACATTATGTATACCTTGTTAGTCCCCCCAGGAATCCGCGGAGAAAAAGTCTTGATTCCGCGGAGAACAATCCTGATTCTGCGAAATTCTGCGGAGAACATTTCTTGATTCCGTGGACATTAAAAAACAACCTAAAATTACCAGTTATCAAGCAAAAAATTATATAGTTCTAACAATCAAGTAAAACCCTTCATGAAATAGCTACAATTAATTGTAATTAGTGGTTAGAATAATCGAATAATCATTTTTGAGAATAACAATCTAATATTAAATCTATTATTCTTTAATTGCTAATGTTTTTAATAATTACTTTCTGTTGCAAAGACTATATTGTCATCCAAACCATGCCCATAGTAACCACATTTTAGAGGATAGCCTACCTACTACCTAGTATGGGTGTAATTTTTATTTATTCTCTTCTGCATTAGCATTGTTATTGCCAGGACCATAGAGGCATAGAGGAACTATAGTTCAGGACACAGTTTCTGTCAGGAACGAATGTGGGACCGGACCCATCCAGCATCAGTGCTAGCAGGAGGGAAGCTAAAGCTAAGCTATTCCCCCAGGCTCTGTATGAGGTGGCCACTGGCCAGACCTTGTACAAATCGTTTTATAATAGTAGTAATAACTACTCCCGCTGCTCTGCCGCCACTCGCCACTGTTATTCCGCGGCCGTCAGAAAAGTCTGCGAATGGCCGAGAAATCCGCGGGTGGTCCCGAGTTCTGTGATAAATTCCGTGATCGCGGATTCCTGGGGGGACTACCTTGTTAAAGTGACCATTTTGTTAAATTTAGCATTTATAGGTATTTTACTGTAATTTAACAACATAATAACCAGCACAGTAGACAAAGAGACATTCATGGATTTATATTTAAAAGTAACTTGACGCCCCTGCACTGCCGCCCCACTGTAGTATGATCAAGCAGGGCGTTCAATTACTGAAAAAAAAAAAAGAAAAAAAAGTTAGAATGTGGAGATTTGTGCCTGACAGCATGACATGGATGGTGGATGGTTCAAGTGGATAACACAGGTGGTTTATTGGGTGTTAAGTGTATTTGGGTGTTGTCTGTCTCTCTCCAGGTGCAGCTGAGCCAGGAGTGCATGCGTGCCATCATGAGGATGACCTACTGCCCTCACTGCCGCGGCATGGCCTCCGCGCGTCCCTGCAGCAACTACTGCTCCAACGTCATGAAGGGCTGCCTGGCCAACCAGGCCGACCTCAACACGGAGTGGAGGCACCTCGCAGGTGGCATACACACACACACACACACACACGCGCACGCACGCGCACGCACGCACGCACGCACACATACACATGCACACACACACACGCGCACACGCACGCACGCATGCACGCACGCACACATACACATGCACACACACACACACACACACACACACACGCACACGCACACGCACACGCACACACATGCACACACACACACACACGCGCGCGCGCGCACACACACACGCACACACATGCACGCACACAGTGACACACACACACGCATGCATGCACGCACACATACACATGCACACACACACACGCGCGCGCACGCACACACACACACACACACACACACACACACACACACACACACACACACACACACACTGTACACGCACGCACGCACGCACGCGCGCACACACGTACACAGCAACACACACGCATGCACACAGACACACACAAATGCACCAGCGCACCAAGGTTATTATGGTTTTACATTTTTCATTAGTTTTTATATCATTTTGACTTTTTTTTCCCCAGTTTCAATTCAGTCTTAATTAGTTTTTAAAGCGGGTTTGCTATTTTAATTTAGTTTTTAGGTTTTTTGAAAAGGCTTAGTCTTAGTTTTGTTTTTATTGGTTTTGGTGCACACACACTTGCACGTACACGCACGCACGTGCACGCGCGCACACACACACACACACACACACACACACACACACACACACACACACACACACACACACACACACACACACACACACACAAGATGGCTGGTTATTTGCTTGCGAAGATCATAGGACGTGCATGTGTGCACAGTGCACACGCACATACAAACTTGCATGATCTTTCACAGATGTTCAAACACACACACACACACACACACACACACACACACACACACACACACACACACACAATCAACTACACGTCTGATTCATGTCACAGCTCATTTCTCATGTAATTCCTCACCAAAACTCAATTCTGCCAGCAATATATGACACTCATCTGTCCCCTGCGTCCTCCATGCTGACTGTGTGTGTGTGTGTGTGTGTGTGTGTGTGTGTGTGTGTGTGTGTGTGTGTGTGTGTGTGTGTGTGTGTGTGTGTGTGTGTGTGTGTGTGTGTGCGTGTGTGTGTGTGTGCAGATACCATGGTGCAGGTTGCTACCCGCTTCGACGGCCCGGCAGGCGTGGACACGGTGGTTCTCTCCCTTCCCAACCGTGTATCAGAAGCCATCTCTACCATGATGGAGAACATCGACGCTGTCAACAGCAAGGTGAGGACACACACACACACACACACACACACACACACACACACACACACACACACACACACACACACACACAGAACCAGGCACGTGCACACAGACCGTCTGTAAAAAGTGCCGTTCAGTTTTTACTATGGTGAAAGAAATGCAAATGCCCTCTTTCCATGCCATACCTGAAGGCACTCTCCTGAACTCGAGGCATCGTGTGCTTGTAGATCGGCTGTTTTCACTAGTTTAAATATTTTTTTTAATTATAAATACAAAACAAACGGTTTTGGACATACAAGGTTTCCACCCGACAAAGACGAAATATAAATCATGTACAGTAACTGGCCCACTGGCTTGTCACTTGTCATGATCGGAAATGGCAAATCTTTGAGTAGCAGCAGCAACGCTATAGAGAGAGACCTCTCTCTATAGCGCGCAATGAGGTCTGTAAAAAGTGCCGTTCAGTTTTTACTATGGTGAACGAAATGCAAATGCCCTCTTTCCATGCCATACCTGAGGGCACTCCCCTGAACTTTAATGCAGCATCTTATGTTGAAAGATTTGCCCTCTTGGTGTAGAAATACATGCCGTAAACCACATCTCCAATATCCACTTCATTGTGCTTGGTTTAGTGTGGTATCAAGTACCAAAAATAGCCGACCTCCAAGCCCCCAACGCGTCGCAGCGTGATGCGTTGTGGGCTTGGAGATCTGCTATTTTCAATAGTTTCACCAAAAGGCCCTTTTAGAAATGTCAGCCCCTGCCTCTTAACATTCTCTGCACGTCCCTGTACAGAACACAAAACACACCCATTTGAGGACATCTTTTGATTGATTGATTGATTGATTGATTGATTGATTGATTGATTGAATACTTTATTAGTCAGAAATGCAAACAGCACGAGGTACAGTAAGACATTAAGGCTAAAAGGATAACACAAAAACATCCTGGGGACCTGTTTCAATAGAGGGTATGCGTGTGACATCATCATACCCGGAAGTTATGCGGGAACGCCTACTGAGTGGCAAAAAAAAAAAACGACTTTCTGGCCTTGACAGCCCATACATCCAAACAGAAAAGTCCTATCTGATTTCATTAAAAGACTTTAAACTCACTTTGCCACTCACTTTGCCACTCGATTTGCCATTCACTTTATGCATGCGCATAACCTCTATTGTGTGTGTGCATTTGCATTTGCGATACATACAAAGACAGTTATTTGAGCATTAAAATTTTATAGAGATGGGTAGAGATATTTGTAAAACGAATGAGTAAAAAGAGGCGATGCCTGGAGCTGGATGTAAACCTTTGATCGATGCTTCAAACGTACAGCATGTCCTGGCTCTGCACTGATACACTGTTGGCCACATCTCATGCCATTCAGTTGCCTCATTCATACAGACACAACATGGCATGCCGTAGCAACGCTCCACATTTATCTCTCAAATACCTGGAACGCGCCTGAGTCGCGTTAGATTTTAACCACTTTAACCATTATTTTATGCTTTAACTTTTGAAAAATAGCAGATATACAAGCTCACAGCGCAGCACCGAGTGCCGCGCTGCGAGCTTGTAGATCTGCTATTTTTGAAAAAGTCGTGAAAATGTGTGCAAATCTTGGAATATATGTATTTTCAAAGCGAACGTTTGTAACTCAAATTTTGCTTCTGGGTGGTCCCTGGAACTAGATATTTTGAAATGGGGGTCCGTGGCCAAATAAATATCAGTTTGGGGGCCCTTCACATGAAAAGGTTTGAGAACCACTGACATAGTAGTCTCTCAAGAACAGACTAACTGAGCTCCAGTTGAGTGAAAAGGACCTTTTCTTTGACGATGGCTGGCCAGATTGCTGACATAGAAACATAGGTTTTTCAAAAAATCCAGATTCAAAAGACACTAATAGAATCGGGTCAAAATTCTCAATTTTCACGATTTTTCAAAAATAGCAGATCTACAAGCTCGCAGCGCGGCACTCGGTGCCGCGCTGTGAGCTTGTATATCTGCTATTTTTCAATAGTATAAAGCATAAAATAATGAAACACAAAATGTGTACCCGTTCTGAATGGGTTAAAACAGAGAGGTGCTGCACATGAGTCATCCATGCCAAGCCTGCAGGCCAAGCTATTCCTGCCTCTTTTTAACGGATGCACACCTTTTTAATGTTGGTCTTAAAAAGCACACGAGCAGCCATGGTGAACCTGGCTCCGTCGATTTTGGTGGAAGCCGGAAGATCGGTGCCGTGCAGAACAGAGCATCGCCACGCGTTGTGGGCTTGTTGATCTATTTTCGAACGATTTGGAAACATTTTTGAGTACTGAATCTTTTGAGGATGAATCTTAAAGGTCTTGTTTTTATTTTAGGCTTTTTGTTTTCACGTTTCCTGACCTCAATTACACCAAAAAATGTACTTTCAACATACAGTGTTCTATTTTTTCTGTAATCTATTTTTTCTTTTTTATAATTAGGCTCAGAAAAGTGAGTTAATTGGCCTCTGGACGAACGCATCATCGTCCAGGGGAGGGTTAGGGTTGTCTCTGTGTTTGTATCGTTCCAATGTACCATTTTTACCATTTACCATTTACCACTTTGGTGAAGTTTTCAGTTTTAATATCATAATACACGCTTTAAGGACCAGGACAAAGTCTGTTATGATTGGTAAAACAGCATGTCATAATTGCTTTAAAAAGATTAGACCCGCACCCTGCCACTTGAAAGTTCAAGAGAATAATTCATTAAATAAAGAGAAACCTTCCTCTGTTCTTTTATTCAAAAAACACCAGTGATGTGGAAAAGGCGGCACCAAAATAATAGATGCAAGGCAGGCTCAGATGCACATTCTTCTTAGGCATTTGGGCCTCAGTAGGGGTGGGCGATATGGTGATAATTATCGTTGAGACGATACAATGTCTCCACGATATGTCTTTTCAGAGATATCGTATGTATCGTGATACAAATGAGGGAGCCTTGTAAGAAATCCTGTTAATACAGAGATTCATTGCAGAATTCAATTTAAACCTGCATTTTGGTCTAAATCAGTAGTTCTCAAACTTTAAAATGTCAAGGTCTCCACTTAACTCTGACAGTATACAAATGAAACCAAATGGACCCGTAAGGGTCCATTTGGTTTCATTTGTATACTGTCAGAGTTACATACTTGTAAAGTTCAATTTAGACCTCCCAAAAGGAACCCAGAGAGTCTAGTTTTTGTCAAGTAACTTGAAAAATAACCATCAAAACCAACGTGAAAAAGAATCGTGATAAAATCGTGTATCGTGATACAGCTTGGGAAAATATTGTGATATTGTATTTTTCCATATCGCCCACCCCTAGGCCTCAGTCTTCCTCAGAGTAGCTTGACTTTTTGACCTGCAGATGCATCCGAGCCTGTCCTGCATCTATTATTCTGGAGTGACGCTTTTCCCACTTCTGTGGTGTTTTTAAAATTTAGTAGCTGAGCACCCACTGCTTAACAAAAAAGCATTCAGAGGCGGCCAACAAAGTAAATCGTCACTGTCCTCGTATCTCCAAGTTTCAAATGTATACATTTTTTCGCAAAGCAAAGCCCTGCTTCATCATACAAGGCCGTCGCACAAAAGTAGTGAAAACAGCAGATCTACAAGCACACAACGCCTCGCGGTGCAAGACGTTGTGTGCTTGTAGATCGGCTGTTTTCACTAGTTTAAATAATTTTTTAAATGATAAATACACCAGTAAGACTCCCTAATCGGGAGATAAGCGACCGTAGGTGGCTTATCTCCACAAATAGGGCAAAAATTTGTTTTTCCAAAATCTTCCTGATCCATGTTGATGACATGAGTGTAGACATGCTGTGTAGTGATATTCGTGATTTTAGGGCAAAAACTGTAGGAGCAGTGTCCAAAAATGTGTTTTAAAAATCGGCCTGAAGGTGGCGCTAGAATAGGGCCATGTGAGAAATGAGGGGTGGGGTCTCCGCGTTGCCTTGGCGGACGAATAGGTACCGGCCCCGGCTCTCCCGGACGCTCCTAGCCCGAGTTACGGCATTTTATGTGCGCTGCAGTGGCAGGGGGTCCTCCACTGGGGGCGCCACCACTTTTGCATCCGTTCTGGAGCACCAGGAGTCGGTGGTCCCCGGGAATTCCCCGTGAGCAGCCCCGTTGGGGTGGTCATTTGGTCATTTTTGCACATTTGGTCATTTTTTACATCTGGGATCCCCCAGGTCCCTGGGGCTCGGGGGGTCCTTGGAGGTTGTAGTTTGGAAGGCAAGGAGTGTGTGTGTAAAATCTGGCATGGATCGGGTCAACGGGTGCGGAGATATAAGCAGGGAAAAAGTGTGACGTGTGACGTGTGAGCACATTTGGTCATTTTTTACATCTGGGGGTCCACCAGGGACCTGGGGGTCCCTGGGGCTCCGGGGGTCCTTGGAGGTTGTAGTTTGGCAGTCAAGGAGTGTGTGTGCAAAATGTGGCATGGATGGGGGCAACGGTTGTGGAGATATGAGCAGGGCAAAAGTGTGACGGACTCACTGACTGACTGACTGACGCACAGACAGACGGTGGAGGTTTTGGTAGTAAATGCGACCTATGGTCACAAAAACAAACAGTTTTGGACATACAAGGTTTCCACCCAACAAAGACAAAATATAAATCATGTACAGTAACTGGCCCACTGGCTTGTCACTTGTCATGATCGGAAATGGCAAATCTTTGAGTAGCAGCAGTGCTATAGAGAGAGACCTCTCTCTATAGCGCGCAATGAGGGCCTCTCCAACTCTTTTTCCTGGGCTGAATCAGAGGCCCAGCACGTCCCTGGTTGTAACCCACACAGCCTTTTACCTTTCAATCCAGGACAGCATCTGTGTCACATTAGTTGTTGCTATATATGTATAGCAACATAATAATAATACAAAAAGGAATAAAGATTTATTCATGGTGTAAGGACCTTTTGTCCTTGTGGTGGTTGACTGGTACTGACTGGCTTTGTGCAGCAAACCCATAAAAAGGGAAAAAATGGAAGGTCCAAACCAGAGTTTTAAAGTTGAAATAAAAAAAG
The DNA here is from genome assembly GCF_963921795.1 of Nannobrachium achirus. Taxonomy (NCBI): domain Eukaryota; kingdom Metazoa; phylum Chordata; class Actinopteri; order Myctophiformes; family Myctophidae; genus Nannobrachium; species Nannobrachium achirus. The sequence continues at coordinate 48,081,223 of NC_137814.1, read as the reverse complement.
GTGTTTATTCCATAAAGTTGTTCCAGGCTTCAAAACATAAAGTAAATAGACTTAGAGATATAACTTAGAAAAGAAAGAGGCAGCAGCAACAACAACAACAACAAAAAAAAGACAGTGAACCTCCAATCAACTAGGCCAGGTTCTTAAGCTTTCCTCTCCTCCATGTCTGCAGAGGGTCACAAGCAGGCATTAGACAGAGCATACAAGAAGGCCTATGAAGGCCTATAGTAGATCGGCTCCTATGGAAACTTTTTTTCAGATAACTTCTAAAAAGGTTGGGATTTAGAAGACATTTTTAGAATCGACCTCTGGTCTGAATGGAAGTACAAAACATCTGAGTAATTCTTCCGCCGGTGGTGAGACTTAAAACGCACTAGGCAGCCCGGATAAATCTGCCTCCATTGTTTCGGTGATGGTGGAAGATGAGTGCAGTGCATAGAGAGAGAGAGAGAGAGAGAGTGAGAGTGAGAGTGAGGGGCAAGACAAAGGCTGGCTCTGTATAAGTGGTCTTATGTGGAGAAAGAAACGAGTGCCTGGTAGGGATGTGACCATATGAAAACTTCATATCACGATTATTGTGACAAAAGAAATCGCGATTTACAATACAATCTCGATAAATAAAAACCATTATCCTGGGGAGGAATATTTGCCAAAAAATAGCAGATCTACAAGCTCACAATGTGTCGCGTTGCGACGCGTTGTGAGCTTGTAGATCTGCTATTTTTTGGCAAAGACATTTGATAGAGAGTGAAAAAAAGACTGTATCAAGTACATATATTACATATTATATCATATTAAGTACCTTTTACCAGAGGGTTTAAGTGCTATGAAAGGTGAATTGATCCCAGTGCTTGACGGAGGATAAAATCACAATAAATTAAATCTCCACGATTACCGTGAGAGTTCTTTTATCACCATAAACGATAATATCGCGTATCGTCCCATCCCTATAGTGCCTGGCAGAAACATCTCCTCTCCAGGCCTGTAGTTGTTCAGCAGAGTGGATGTTTTTTTTCCCCGTGCATCTTCCCCAAGTTCTAATCTTCACCACTTGAAAAATAGCAGATATACAAGCTCACAGCGCGGCACCGAGTGCCGCGCTGCGAGCTTGTAGATCTGCTATTTTTGTCGTGAAAATGTGCGCAAATCTTTGAATATGTCTGTTTTTTAAGTGAACATTTGTAACTCAAATTTTGCTTCTGAGGGGGTCCCCTGGAACTAAATATTTTGAGATGGGGGGGGGGTCCTTCACATGAAAAAGTTTGAGCATCACTGACATGAAAACATAGGTTTCTTGGCACACATTTTCACGATTTTTCCAAAATAGCAGATCTACAAGCTCGCAGCGCGGCACTCGGTGCCGCGCTGTGAGCTTGTATATCTGCTATTTTTCAATAGTTAACATTCATGGGGGGCCCCGCAGTGAATCCTTGTACCCGGGGCCCAGAATTTGGTGTGACGCCCCTGGTCCCCACAGCGGTCAATCAGCGTCCATGTTCCAGTAGCATTGGGCGCCAAGTGTCACATGGATTATCCCCTACTTACATAATCTGCTGACGTCCAGATCCTAAACCAACATGTTCCAATCACTCGCAGTACTTCTTGCCCTACACGACCGTCGTCAGGATCACACAAGATACGGGACGGGGGCCTGTGTGTGATTGCCTCAGCAACATAATATGGGTGTAAACCATGTGATATGAATTCGTTCAAAAAAAAAATGCATGTGCAAATTACTCTTGAATGCTGCTTGGCGTGAATCCTATACCGTAACATAGGTGGAGTCCATGTCATATCTCTTACACCTATTATTCTGTGTGCTATAAAACCGCGTAAGCACAGGCGACTTAAGACGCATGGCCGCAGGCTCAGCACGGATTCATGTTTTAATGATAGATCTTGAGGTGAGGGGAAGCACTTGGAGCTATCCCAAAACCAGGCCAGGCATGATGAGACTGTTGCTTAAGACTGATTTATACTTTGACGTACGATGGTGTCATCGGCCTGAAAATGGCATCTCCACAAGCTCAAGTTGTCCCTCGTGCAAAATATAAGCCCTCCAGAGAGAAATACAGTCAGCTGAGCCGTACTATTTCTTCCGTTAGTACAGGAATATGGTGATTTCAGTCCTGTGGTAATGTAAACTACAAGTGGCATTCACATTCTGGGTCTAGAGGGCTGAGGAGGCGTAGGCGATGCGATGAGTCGCACAAAGGCCCTTTGTGCCCTTATGGATAAGGTTGCATAGCAAACGTCTTGGAAAAGGGAGTATAACATCTTGTCCGTAGCAGCACATAAGTACGGGTTCACGGCGTTCTATTCAAAGCCTTTAGTTTCAGGCCTATTGGATTCCAGTCATGTTGACACCAGTAGCAATAAAGATCATTATACAGAACCGAGGCTGATTTACATACTGTATGGTTGAAGGCAAAATTTGATAAGTTCAAGAGAATTAAATTTGAGTTCTAAAATCTGAAACCTTACGGTTAGAGTTTCATCCAGTCCAGTCGAAGAAGGGAGATGGAGCTGATGATGATAAAGCACAGCCCGATAAAGCACAGCCCGCTTTTTTTTTTTGAAGAAAACTTCAGTAAAGCTGTCTTCAGAGCCTCGTCCAATCTGATCAACACTGTTCGTCCTGTTCCTCTCCCTTCTATCATCCAATCTCCTCCATCGTTTTATTTAGACTATTTTCTAATCTTCTTGACTCTTTAATCTTCTTCGCTGCCTGCCATGTTGCCGCAGCTGTATTGTAAGTGCATGTGACAATGAAAGCCCTTATTTGATAGCACACACTATCATTCCCTTGGATTAAAGTTCTCAGTCGTCAAACAACTGATTTCAGTCATTTGGATTCCATGGAAGACAGCGTGTCCTCTCTGGAAGCACTACAAGCTCTCAATGCTTGCAGACAGGCTGTTTTCGGTTATTATTTTAAGCATTTGAAGTGGTCAAACTAGCAAAATGTTCCGAAGCATTTGACATAAAATCTCCGGATATTTCATAATATTGTATAAAAGTAAAGGTTAAATCCTCAATCCTCTGTGTTCTTTCACCTGGTTGGAAATATGTTGAACAACATTACTAAAACATCATCTATGACATCTGACATCATACTACATACAATCCCTTTTATGCCCATACATGGAGATCCCTGTCTGTAGAACCAGCCACACATGGGCTGTCTTGGCCATCTGTCTTGGCCATATATGGATTCTGTTAGTGTTTTATGTGGCCGATGTGGCCTCCATATATGGGCAGTCCATTATGAAGTCCTGTTAGATATGGGCTTAATATTGATGACATCAGGGAACTCCATATATGGGCATAAACTCCATATATGGGCATAAAAGGTATTCTGTTTGTGTGGTTCCCCTGACATCACAGTGATGTCAGAGCGACAAACCCATAGACCGTAAAAAAGTGTACATGTCCAGATGGAGACATGATGTGCCGTTTCACATACTAAACTGCGACCTTCGGTCAGAAGGAAAACTCAAATATTTGCTTCTGGGGGGGGGGGGGGGGGGGGGTACCTGGAACAAAATATTTTGGGATGGGGGTCTGCAGCCAAATACATATAATCCTAGGGGTCCTTATTAAACGTTTGAGAACCACTGATATAGGAAACATAGGTTTTTCACAAAACTGTTAGGATTTAGAAGACATCTGTACAATCAGGCCATCAGGTCTACAGTAAATGGGTATTCCCTTTCTCTGTCCCTTGACTGGTTCTCCTCTCGCCTCTCTTCCCTCCAGTTGTTCACGGCATGCGGGACCCCTCGAGGAGGGACCAGCGCCGCGGGGCAGGACGAGGTGACCAGGACGGGGAAAGTCACCGTGGAGGACAGGATGGGACCCAGCACGGGCAAACTGGAGAAACTGGTAAGTACTGTTAATCCCCCCCCCCCCCCCCCACGGCTCCATCCGTCTTGTTTATAACCCTCTGATGGCCTGTTCTGTCTCATTGGGAGTTTATGATGCAGGAAGCTATTCGCCCAGCACGCTCAATTAAGCTAAGTCGTCCAGTTCATAATGGAGAGATAGATGGGAGAGTTAATCAGATGACAAATAAATGGATGACCCAGCGCTTCAATTAACCCATTTAGGCCTAGAATTATTGAATGCTTTCACCAGTGAAAAATAGCAGATATGCAAGCTCACAGCGCGGCACCGAGTGCCGCGCAGCGAGCTTGTAGATCTGCTATTTTTTGAAAAATCCTGAAAATGTTTTTCAAAGCAAACTTTTGTAACTCAAATCTCTGCTTCTGGGAGGGTCCCTGGAACAACATATTTTGAGATGGGAGTCCGCGTCCAAATACCTGTAATTTTGGGGGTCCTTGACAAGAAAAGGTTTGAGAACCACTGATTTAGAGGAAGGATTTAGAAGTCGGGTCAAAGACTTGCACACATTTTCACAGTTTTAAAAAAAATAGCAGGTGCCGCGCTGCGAGCTTGTAGACCTGCTATTCTTCAATAGTTAAAGCACAAAATAATGGTTAAAGTGGTTCAAATCTAACGCGACTCGACTCGCGCTCCAGGTCTTTGAGAATTAATTACGTTGTGTTTGTGTTGCGTCCCCTCTGGAGCGTTGCGGTGCTATATGCCATTAGAGCAGGTGATAATGAATGGTGGGTGGACGGTTGAACCTTTGCGGGGTCTCTGCAGGTGTTCGACGTGACCCGGAGGCTGAAGGACATGCAGCCGTACTGGGTGTCACTGCCCAGCGTCCTCTGCAGTGACCGGGTGGCCACCGGAGCGGGAGCGGAGGATAAGTGCTGGAACGGCATGAGCCGCGCACGGTGGGGGCCCTTCAACACACCACACCCTTCTTTTCTTCCTTCTTTCTTTTAGCCGGGGAGCCACAGGCCCAAAAAGCTCAAAGAATAGGGTTTTACCTATGACGTCATGACATACTTTTTATTTTTGTTTTTTCTATTAATTTGGTCATTAAGGGGCGTCCGGTGGCCGACTGGTCAAGGCGCATACCACATAGGCACCGCCACATAGGCATGGTTGCCGCGGCGTCGCCGGTTCGATTCCCGATCCGGACGACCTTTGCCGCATGTCACTCCCCATCTCTCTCTCTCCCCATTTCCTGTCAGTCTACTGTATACTACAGTGGGGTACAACATTTAGCGTCGCCAAGTCTAAAATGACACCAGTAGACACCTCGCGCCACCTAGAGGTACCTCTGTCAAACACGCCTCCAAATTCTTAGCCGCGCCCCCTAGAAATGTGATATTTTATTTCAACGTGTAGTGTGGCTGTTCAGCCACGGGGTGGCGATTCTTCAATATGAGTCGACTATTCGAGTCTATTACTTGTTGGTTACTTGTTATCTCTACCTGCATTGTGAGCTTGTAAATAGTTTCTTTTCGAGTTATTTTTGCACTCAAATTGTAATTATTTGTTTAACCCATTTAGGCCTAGGATTATTAACTATTGAAAAATAGCAAATATACAAGCTAGATAGATCTGCTATTTTTTTTAAATCATGATTTTTTTTGCAAGTCTTTGAATATATCTACTTAAAAGCGAACATTTGTAACTCAAATATTTGCTTCTGGGGGGTCCCTGGAACAACATATTTTGAGATGGGGGGTCCGTGGCCAAATACCTGTAATTTTGGGGGTCCTTCACATGAAAAGGTTTGAGAACAGCATGATTTCGATTTTAGAGGAAGGATTTAGAAGTCGGGTCAAAGATCGGGTCAAAGATATTCAAAGACTTGCACTCATTTTCACAATTTTTCAAAAATAGCAGATCTACAAGCTCACAACACCTCACACTGCAAAGTGTTGTGAGCTTGCAGATTGGCTATTTTCGGCAAATACTTTAGGTGTGGAGGGGAAAAAAGAGCATACTAAGCAGTAAGCACAGAGGTTGAGGTACAAAAGGTTGTGGGGGTCCCTGCTTCATCTCTCTCTCAACTAAGGGGTCCTTGATCTGAAAACGTTGAAGACCCCTGTATTAGTGTATTTTTCTTATTGAACTTTTTTTCCCCACATGATTCCACAGTAGCTTAAGGTGTCTCCGGAGACTACCCTTCCCCCTCTTCACACCTCATACAGACTGGTTCTCTCTTTGCATTGACTCATTTGCTTCAGAACACAACATGCTGTCTATCTGTGTCAAACAACACTGTTAAATGTCTATTTCACTTTAAAAGGCTCATGTCTCACCACAGATATCATGTTTGCTTTTAGTCTCTGAGCACATACACTTTTCTTTATAAACTTTAAGAGAACTTTCAGGTCAACCGTAGCCTATACTCCTATTTTGGTTCAGTTTTGTGAGCTTGTAGATCAGCTGTTTTCACCAGTTTGTTTCCTGGGAAAATGTCTAATTTCCAGAGACTCTGTGGGTTCATTTAGGGGGGTGGTCATTTGTACACAGTCAGAGTTAAGGGGAGAGAGACCTTGAAATTTGGAAGTTTGAGAAGCACTACTGTAGAACATAGTTAATAAAAACTTAGTATACATTTTTTGTATAGCCTCCTCTTATCACTTGATTAAAGAAAACATTATTTGATAACGTTTCATTGTGCTCCTAAAATTATTTATATTCTACCAGATGTTTCATGTGCCACTTGTGAAAATACAAAGCGTCAAGACTTGCTTGTAGTCACACCAGTAAATGCAAATACTTGGTAAAACCGGTTTCACTTATGCGCGGGGGAGGGATTGAATCACTGCAGTAAATAGATTTGCCCTCATACCCAGTGGTGGAAAACGTAAAAGTATCAATACTGTAATGTAGCAATACTCTGTTAAAGTACATAATTCAAAATGTACTTGAGCAAAAGTATGAAAGTATTGGCTTCAAAATATACTTAAAGTACCAAAAGTAAAAGTACAAATTGTTTGAAAAAAGCAGAGCTACAAGTTCAAAATGTGTCCCAACGCAACGCATTGTGAGCTTGTAAATCGGCAATTTCGAAATAGCCTAGGTTTAAAATGTGGAAATAGTGGATTAATGTATGTTTCACAATATAACCATATCTGCAAAGTAACTAGTAACTAATTAAAGTAAAACTACAATTGGCTCACAGATGTAGAGCAGTGGTCAGAATTGACTCTTTTTACTAGTCAAAGTATAAAAGTGTTGCTATCTCTAGGGCCGGTAGGGGGTCATTCGCTTCCTAAGCCAGGGGTTTTCAACAGAGGGTCCAGGACTCCTATGGGGGTACATGTTTAGCACAGTGGTTCCCAAACCTTTTTGGTTGAAACCCAAAAGAACAATTAGATGTTTTCCCTGGACCCAAACTAGTGAAAACAGGAGATCTACAACTTGACAATGAGAAAGCAGGGACCCCTTAGCTGAGAGAGATGAAGCAGGGACCCCTTAGCTGAGAGAGAGATGTAGCAGGGACCCCTTAGCTGAGAGAGAGAGAAAGCAAGGACCCCTAGCTGAGAGAGAGATGAAGCAGGGACCCCTTAGCTGAGAGAGAGATGAAGCAGGGCAATGCATCCATCGATAGAGAGACTGAATGTATATGCTACCACATCCAGGTGAGGTGTCAGATGAATAGCATAAATAACAAAAGGATAATATAAGGGGAATGTCTTGTTTGCATTTATTTAAAGAGAGGAGAAGATGGCTATCTGACTGTGAATACATACAGAATGTATCTGTTGTTTCCAGTTCTGTCAACTTTAGAATGCACAAACAAAGCAACAGAGAGATAAATCTACTTGCTCAACTCCATGCTCACTAAACGTCAATCTCCGTAAAAGAAGATATTGGACTAACCGATTGTTTTCAATTCACGCAAGCACAATTGCCGGCCCACGGCTCGTAGTGAATCATACATTAATACATTATTTCCACATTTTATAATACCACATCCTATCTACAAGCTCACAATGTATTTTGATGCCAATACTTTCATACTTTTTGAATTATGTACTTTAACAGAGTATTTCTACATTACAGTATTGATACTTTTATCCCTGCACAGGGTTAGGTGTGTTCTCTGTGAAAAACCCACTCACCACAAAAAATGTGATTACTTTTTCCACCACTGGGTATGAGGCCAAATCAGTGAACCAATTCTCCCCCGCACATAAGTGAAACCTGTTTTACCAAGTATTTGCATTTACTGGTGTGACTACAGCAGGTTTTGATGCTTAGTATTTCCCCAAGTGGCACGTGAAAAATATAGTAATACTGGTACATGGGCTAAATAATCTTAGGAACTCAATGAAAGGTTATCAAATGTTTTCTTTAATAATGTGATATGAGGTCAATGAGGAGGCTATACTAAAATGTACTACTAAGTCCTATTTGCACTGCATTTTTATGAACTATGTCAGTGTTTCTCAAACTTTCAAATTTCCAGGTCTCCCCTTAACTCTGACTGACTCTGATTAGATGATTTCCCATGCAGGACACAAACTGGTGAAAACAGCTGATCTACAAGCTCACAAAACTGAGCCAAAATAGGAGTATAAAGATAACTTTATAAGTAAAGTTATCCCTTAAAGTTTATAAAGAAACTGTATGTGCTCAAAGACTAAATGCAACCATGGTATCTGGGGTGAGACAAGAGCCTTTTTAAGTAAAATAGCCATTTAACAGTGCAGTTGTTTGACACTGTTGACAGACAGCACGCCATGTTTTGAAGCAAATAGGTCAATGCAAAGAGAGACCCGGTCTGTATGAGGTGTGAAGAGGGGGAAGGGGAGTCTACCACCTTTCACAAAGTGAAAAACAACAACACTGACAAAAAACGAATTAGGAAAGATATCACTTCAGTAAATTGGTAAGGAATTTATTACCAGGGTTTTATTAAAATTCCCTGACTATTAGCAAAACAATTGAAAGCTTTCTTTTATTATTATATTTGATATTATCTTGATAAGTTCCTCCCACGCTGAGAAAGGCTTACACCGAAAAGCTATGCAAAAAGTAATGGCACACAATTCAATTTCAATTCAAAGGTGATTTATTGGCTTATTGACATGAGAAAACATATTTTTACATTGCCAAGCAAGAGTTAAAATATAATAAAATCTTAGTTTCTTCATGAAATTATTGGTAATGATTTGAATTTGTGTAGAACAAAAATTACCCAGTGTTTATTTTTAAATGGACCCTTACAAATACAAATGAGACATTTAATTAACATTTAATGAAAAAGTCCTATGCCAAAATGTATTTTTACACCATTTAAAGTATAATTACTCTCTAGTATCTAGTCTCTTCTGTAGTTCATTTCAATCCCCAGCAAAATAGTAATTGCTCTGCTATGCCATCTAGTGTCACTTAACTGTATTGCAGAAGATAAGCTGAAAGGACGGCCTCCTATTTTTAGACACACCCATCTCCAGAGAGACCGGTGGGTGGCCAGAGGTACCTACTGCCACCTGTGGCGACGAAAATTTCTGTACTGTACTGTATCAATAAAGGCATAAAAGCCAAAAATATATATATATATAAAAAATTATAATAATTGGTCATTAAGGTACACAGAATGAGAGGCCTGCTCTGTCGGAAACATTGCGAAAAAAAAGGTTATGGCCATTTGTATCACTGTTCCATCGACTTCACTATACAGGAAAGAAACACACCAAAATAAATATGCTTTAAGTAGCATGTGAGGGGTCAAACTAGGGGTTCTTGATGATTCTGAATCTGTTTTGCATGAAAAACATTCCTTGGGCTAGAAAACGGACCAAAATAACGGTGAAGTGATGACTCATCACTTTTCACAGGTTTGAGAGGCTGAAATGTAGCCCAAGGAATGTTTTTCATGCAAAACAAATGCTTGCAATGGATTCAGAATCACAAAGAACCCCTAGTTTGACCCCTCACAATGCTCACATGCTACTTGAAGCATAATTTTGGTGTGTTTTTTCCAGTATAGTGAAGTCAATGGGAAACTTTTGTTCGCAATGTTTCCGGCAGAGCAGGCCTCTCATTCTGTGTACCTTATTGACCAAATTAATAGGAAAAACAAAAATTTGGAGTATGTCATGACACCACAGGTCTTCTCTCATTTTGGCACAGTGGCTCCCCGGCTATTTTGTGTGTACTATGGCGGCGGTTCTCAACCGGTTGGCACGATGGCGTAGTCGGTAGCGCTGTCCCTTCACAGCTAGAAGGTCCTGGGTTCGATTCCCGCCGGGGTACGCTGTGGGCGCTGCATGGTGGCGTGTTCTCTCCTCCGCGTCGTCAGCGCTCACTCCCCAGGTGGGGTTGGCGAAAGGGCCTTTCTGTGTGGAGTTTGCATGTTCTCCCCGTGTACCCTAGGGTAGGTACCCTCACAAAAAACATGCAGTAATCCTGGTCTCTATACTGCCTCCCCCTGGTCACTCTGGGTGCCTGATGGGGCACGTGTTCCTTCCACGCACTACGTCCAACCGGGGAGACTGTCACTATCAACTGTCAGGTGATAAGCAGCGTCTTGGACTCCTCAGGAAGCATGAGGTCAGTCCGTTGCTGCCCCCAGGTTGCCAGAGGGAGTGTAGCGCCCAGGATTACGTTAGACAATTGACACCGGGTGATAAAATGGGTTACAAAAATCGTGGGATAAAAATGTATAAAACAAAAAAAAGAAATCACTGTATTTCTTCTTTAAAACATTGAAAAGTTTGTTTTGATCCAAACCGCAACACAACGATCGATCATCAACATAAACTAACATAAAGGCTCTGAGGATATATATCTGATATATCTGACCATTTTCAGCATTTTCAAGTCAAGCCCTGGTCCAGAAAAGGTTGAGAACCACTGTGCTGTGTGTGTGTGTAGTATTGTGAAGAACGATGACAATGAGGACGGTCGGTGGTGAAGTATGAACTGCATGACTGCATTGACTAGCAGTGACTGTTATGTGCACTCTTTTGTTTGGCACTGTTTGCTAAGTTATGCTTGAGTATTGCTTTTTTGTGTGTGTGACGTGTCACTTATGAGCATTGAATGTTTCGTGGTCACTTTATGTATATATATTTTTGCAATAGCTTTCGACACTTTATGTTTTATTTATCTTTTTTTGTGCTTGATCTTTGGACTGTATACTACAGTACTCTTTTTCTTTTTCTTACTTCTCTGTAACTTGTAACCTTAACTGCTGTGCGGCCTCTGGGCAACTGAATTTCCCCCGTGGGATAATAAAGGTATCTATCTATCTAACGTGATGTGACACTGTGCAGGTACCTGCCCGAGGTGATGGGCGACGGCCTGGCCAGCCAGATCAACAACCCCGAGGTGGAGATCGACATCACCAAGCCAGACATGACCATACGCCAGCAGATCATGCAGCTAAAGATCATGACCCACCGCCTCAAGAACGCCCTCAACGGCAACGACGTGGACTTCCAGGACACCAGTGAGTGACCATCTCACCTGGGAAATGGTTTGGGAGAAGCAGCGTCAACACACAGAATCTGGAGTGTTAATTTAATTCTAAGAATTGACCTGAAAAGGAACAGGATTGTTAATAGTCAGGGAATTTTAATAAAACCCTGGGAATAAATTCCTTACCAAACAATTTCTTCACCAATGTGTTCGTAAAGGTGTCTAGTAACATTAATATCTAACAAAGATTGAAATTAAACATCCCTAGCAAAATATTTGACAGCTAGGGTAATTCTGGGTCTCATTCACTTTACTATAAGGGAAAGAATCACTCCCAAAAATATGCTTTAAGTGGGATGTGAGGGGTCTAACTAGGTGTTTTTAATTATTCTGAATCCATTGCAAGCATTTGTTTTGCACGAAAAACATTCATTGGGCCAAAATCAGATACAAAAAAACGATGGTTTAGTGATGAGTCATCACTTTTCACAAGGTGTATGGGGTCCATTTTTGGCCCAAGGAATGTTTTTCGTGCAAAACAAATGCTTGCAAGTGGATTCAGAATAATTAAAAACACCTAGTTAGACCCCTCACATGGGTCTCAAGTGAATGAGACCCAGAATTACCCTAGCTGTCAAACATTTTGCCAGGGATGTTGAATTTCAATCTTTGTTAGATATGTTACTAGACACCTTTATGAACACATTGGTGAAGAAATTGTTTGGTAAGGAATTTATTCCCAGATTTGACAGGTATTCTGCTCATTTTCCCTGACTATAACAGTGCACAGTAAAACAATTATGATGAAAGGTTAAGTTTTTATTTTTTACTCCATTGTGGTCCATTGGACTCAATTCACCAGTAAGACATACAATATATTAAGCTCCAGTAGCAGAAAAAAGATACATTTACAGAGAAAGTAGGGCATGTTGGTAGGAAGACCAGTTGAATGTGTACTGTATGTTTCAAAATGTAAAAGAAATTGCCAAAAATACAATCAGAAATTGTATTTTGGACCTTGGAAATACCAGATCTCAAATGTATTTCAGATAATATCTTGGCCACTCAAAACACATTTTCATTCCATATGTGAAGTGCTCAGATGATGTTCCCTTGTACAAGATGTCTATGCAAATGCTGCCAGGCGAATGGTATTAAACAAATTACTGGTACCGAATAACGTGAGGGCTTAGCTCTGTTAAACAGCCAGTCACTCTGAAAATGGCAAGCGCTATTTTAGGATAAAGCCGAAGGTGTGCTGGCCTCAATCATAATGCCACTTTGGATAATTGAGGTCGGCTTTTATAACACATTATTCTCACTCATCATCACTTATCAAGTTTCATTGTGTGAGCACATGGCACAGAAAAACCAATCCTTTTCTTCCAGGTCTGGAAACAGGGGTGTCGCACCAAATTCTGGGCCCTGGGTACAAGGATTCACTGCGGGCGGGCCCCTCATGAATGTTCTTCATAGGAGGAGGGGGTTTAACCCATTTAGACTGGGAACGCATTCTTTTGTGATTTAACTATTGAAAAATAGCAGATATACAAGCTCACAGCTAGCTTGTAGACCCCCCAGAAGCAAAATTTAAGTTACAATATTCGCTAGAAAGAAATACATATATTCAAAGATTTGCACACATTTCCACGACTTTTCAAAAATAGCAGATCTACAAGCTCGCAGTGCGGCACTCGGTGCCGCGCTGTGAGCTTGTATATCTGCTAGTGGGCTATTTCAATAGCTAAAGTATAAAATAATTAAGGCCCCTCCTCCACCTTGGGCCCTAGTAACTCAGACCCACTCCCCCCTTCCCTTGTGACGCCCCTGTCTGGAAACCTGGGCAACCTATTACTCTCTTACTGTATTTATGAAGGTTGCGGTATGAAGCAATCAGGATTAAGAGGCCCTGTGGGCCTTGGTTGCCTGCCTCCCATGTGGTCTCTTGTTCCTGAGACATGGCAGTTGTATTACTGTATTTGTGTACGTCGGTTCTGTAGCATAAAGCCACAGATGTCTCACTTTGGAGAACATCTGCCCTCCTCAAGCAGCGGTACTCTACTTGTGTGGATTACAGTTATAAAGGCATACATGGACCAAATTATAGCCGGCAATCCCCATAAGAATGTTTGGGCAGTCATATTTTGTACTTAAGTAGAGATCTCAATATTGCAATATAGAAATACAATGCAATGCATAAAATGTATAAAAATCTTTTGAAAATAGCAGATCTACGAAATCATAATGCACTGCATGGCAATGCATTGTGAGCTTGTAGATTGTCTATTTTCAAATGGCCAAAACATATATGGGGCTGAAGTACAGTAGATAATGTATGTATGTATTACTGTGTTACTAATAAAAATCTAAATCTAAAGGTAACTAGTAACTAAAGTGTTACTAGTTTAGTAAAGTGTTACTAAACTAAATGTAGTGGAGTAAAAGTACAATATTTGGATCTGAATTGTAGTGGAGTAGAAGTAAAATTATTGGAAACTAGCTCTTACCCGTTCAAAGATATGAGCTCCGAAATGATGTGCAGTGTGTGGGTTATGGGATGTGCACTGTGCACACAGTATATGAGGGATGGAAAGTAACTTTAACTGGTGCTTGCATGCTAATATGTAGGAGCATCAATGTAAGAAATACCCGTTCCATTTAACGGCTACAGAGATACTGTGTACCGATCTGCATGATTTTTGGACAACATCTGTAACAGGGCCCTGTTACAGATGTTGTCCAAAAATCATGCAGATCGGTACACAGTATCTCTGTAGCCGTTAAATGGAACCAGACTCATACTACACCAGGTGTTTTTAATGAATCTATCATGGTTAAAATGAAGTTTGAAGTTACAATGGGTGTGTGTGGGGAGAGGCCCTGGGCCTGGAGGGCCTGGTAACATTTACATCAAATATCTAAATATTCAATCAAGCTAATTAAAAACTGTTCAGGGTATTCATAAAAGCCTAATTAGATGATAAAATTACCAAAAGTTTTTTTGAAAGTGAAATATCCCTTTAAATCCATAAATTAAGCAAAAAAGAATGGAAAAGGGCAAGAGGTTCACCCACAGTTGTGGTTACCGTGTGTTAAGTTTTAAATGATTAACACAATCCTCGTTTTCTTTCTGTGCTCTTGTGTGCAGGCGACGACGTGAGCGGTTCAGGAAGTGGAATATGCGGCGATGACATTTGCCCCCGGGGGGGTCCGCGCCTCATCACGCCAAGCACGCCCAAAGTGTACGAATACCCGCCAGAGAACAAGAAGGTGGCAAAACCTATGGGGGCCGCCAGCCAGAACCTGCCGTGCGTCGCCATCTACCTGCTCTCACCGGTCATTTTACTGCTCCGGCGATAATCCACAGGGTGGGGGAGATACACCTTGATTGGGACTGAGTTTGGGACACGGGGGTGGGTGGTCCGTGGGCCGGCTGAGGGAGCAAGATGTCGGGGATTAGTTACTTTGCCAAAACAAATATAGGGAAACCACACAAAAAAACACACAAAATGTACATGGATGGACTTCCGTTGGGGTCTCGGAACGAGGGGCAAAACGGAACAACAAAAAGTATTCATAGATCTTTTACATTCTGTTCTTGTACTTTTATTTCTTGCTATTATTATGACGCCGTTAGAGCTGGTCTTTTCTGCATTTTTCATAATGTTTTTTTTTTGTTTTGTTTTTGTTTTTGGTTTCTGGTGTTTGGGTTCTCTGAAATAATATCTGTACCTAAGACGTGTGAAAAGCTACGGCGCTAACGATATGGTGGGTGTTGACACCGTTTAGAGGGCTGGGACAGGGAACCGGGGGCTTGGGGGGAGTCGGGGGAAGGCGGGTTTACGCGTCGCAGTTTGCGCCGAGCCAAATCATTTGTTATTCCACTCCTTTTTTCAAATAGTGTTTGTGTTCAGTTCCCGATTATTTATTTGTCAGTATACCGAGGGAAAATATACTCCCCGAACAGTGGCCTTGCCACTCCCCAATATTTATAGCAAAAAGTACACAAACCGCAAACTCAAATGAAATAAACTATTGATGAGTTTAAAAGGATAATCTGGAACTGCAGGGCTTCTGGGTAAAACCCTCTCTCAAACACGATAAACCCACAACATTATCACACACACACACACACACACACACACACACACACACACACACACACACAAAAGTACACACTCCCGCGGAGAGGGTGAGAGCGCTCCCGCGTCAGCACTTTTCCGCCCCGTTTCATCATGTAAGCTGTAATAATAGCCGCGATCACATTCACACAGACATGATCCTCCACTGTGGGAGTAATCTGACCCCTTCCAAGCGCTCCATCCCTGCCCCTCATCCCTCCCTCCCTCCCTCCCTCCCTCCCTCCCTGCCTCCGTAGAGCTGATCTGTTTTCTCCAGGCCCCGCCGGCTGTGTGGGATCAGGTGGAAGGGAGTCTGGTGTGAACGGAACACATGCTGGGCCGTGACACCACCATCCCACTATAGCAAGAGCACACAGTATGGGACACACGGGAGGGGGTGACCCGTTATAAAATGTCCACGGGGGGGGGGGGGAGGGGGAGGGAGGGCGGGACGGAAAAGACATCGTTCCAATCCCCGACAGAAGCAGAAGCGAGAGAGCGCTGCCATATTGTCCTCGTTTCGCCCGTTCGCCGTTCGCGCGCAGCGGCGCGGAGCGAATGTATGCACGTCGACGACGGCGGTGTGCCATTTCACGAGCTCCCCCCCCCCTTTCCCCCTGCTAAGGTTCAATGCTCCTAAAATTAGCATCGCGATCGTGGCCCGGCGAACGGGTGATATTTTTGTCTTTTGCAGCAACATGTCATATATATCGTCGTTGTCGGGTGAAAACCTTGTATGTCCAAAACCGTTCGTTTTGCATTTATCATTTTAAAAATGATTTAAACTAGTGAAAACAGCCGATCTACAAGCACTGTGTGCTTGTAGATCTGCTGTTTTCACTACTTTTGTGCGACGGCCTTGTCTATTGAAGCAGGGCTTTACTTTGCGAAAGAAAGTACACATTTGACACTTGGAGATACGAGGTTTCCACTCGACAACGACGATGTATATCTATACTGTATATATATATAAAAAGCCACCGCCACAGGGGAGCACTGCACTTATAGCCACTTGTTTATCGCAGACTGTATTAGCGCTTCTGACGGCTTCTCCCTTGTTTTACAGAAGAAGAAACGACCCAACCTTGAGACATTTTGTCTTCACCTGCCACACACGCCACGCTGTGTGTACGCTATATTGTCTTGTGGCCTTCTCCTTTTTTTTCCTCTCTTGCTCTTTTCTTTTTCCTGATCTGGAAACGTATGTCGTCGTTGTCCGGTGGAAAACCTTGTATGTCCAAAACCGTTTGTTTTGCATTTATCATTTTTAAAATGATTTAAACTAGCGAAAACAGCCGATCGACAAGCACACAACGCCTCGCGCCGCGAGGCGTTGTGTGCTTGTAGATCTGCTGTTTTCACTACTTTTGTGCGATGGCCTTGTATGATGAAGCAATGCTTTACTTTGCGAAAACATGTACAAATTTGAAACTTGGAGATGCAGGGTTTCTGCCCGACGGTGACGATATCCGTCATCAACTGCTACGATTTTCTCTCCTCCCTTCTCCCTGTCTCAGTGCCTCAGTGTCTGTCCGAACCCCCTCCCTCTCCGCCCCCACCCCGCCCGCCCGCCCGCCCGCCCTTCCTGCCTCCATCAGCTGTAATGACCTTCAAAAGCGATCGCTTTTTTTTCTTCACACATGACGGCGAAGGCAACGTGACAGTGACACAGTGCTTCATTATGAATCGACCTTACTGTATGTTGTGGGAGTGAGAGAGAGAGAGGCATGCCGCGGCGCTGCGCTGACTTGAGAACCACGCTGGGAGGGGAAAAAACCAGCGTCTCTGCCCGTTAGTTCAAAGAAATGTCAAGGTTCTTGTGTTTTGAGAAGGCTTTTTGTGCAGGAGGCCGGGAGGATGATGATATGAGCGCGTATGCAATGTGGGCGAAAAAGTGTGGCGCGCGCGTGAATGTGCAAACGCGCGCACGCGCATGCATCCGTGTGTGTGTGAGGGAGAGAGGACAAGAGGTGGAGAGGCCTATAAATCTTGATTGATTGGGTGGCGGAGACAGTATTGAAATGTATCGCATCGAACTGACTTCCCATTATACGAATGAAATGCCATTCAGCTCACAACAACGGCGGGGGTTATTAAAAGTTATAGCCCTATGGCTAAATGGAAATTTCAATACGCTAAAGTCCTCCCCGGAGCGTCCGTGTTTTATATAATCGGTGCCTGTCCATTCCGCACTTGACACGGAAATGCACGGAAATGAGGATGCGGGGGAATTCGGAGCTCTATTCCGTCTCGACCCACTTTAGACCTGGAACGCATCTGTGTCACTTTAGATTTTAACAGCTTTAACTATTGTTTTATACTTTGGCTATATCAAAAATAGCAGATATACAAGCTCATAGCGCAGCACAGAGTGCCCGCGAGTGCCGTGCTAAAGTCTCCCAGAGCTGTGTTTCTCAAAGTGGTATCCAGGGACTCTGTGGGTTCCTTCAGGGGGGTCTAAATTGACCCATACAAGTCTGTAACTCTGACAGTGTATAAATGGAACCAAATGGACCCGTTTGGTCCATTTGTACACTGCCAGAGTTAAGAGGAGACCTTGAAATTTGAAAGTTTGAGAAACACTGCCCCCCAGAGCATCTGTGTTTTATATAATCGGTGCGCGTAGAAAGCATAGAAATAAGAAACGCGAGGGAATTCGGAGCTCTATTCCGTCTTTAACCCATTTAGGCCTAGAATTATTGAATGCTTTAACCAGTGAAAAATAGCAGATATACAAGCTCACAGCGCGGCACCGAGTGCCGCGCTGCGAGCTTGTAGATCTGCTATTTTTGAAAAAGTCGTGAACATGTGTGCAAATCTTTGAATATATGTATTTTCAAAGCGAACGTTTGTAACTCAAATTTTGCTTCTGGAACTAAATATTTTGAAATGGGGGTCCGTGGCCAAATACATATCATTTTGGGGGTCCTTCACATGAAAAGGTTTGAGCACCACTGACATAGTAGTCTCTCAAGAACAGACTAACTGAGCTCCAGTTAAGTGAAAAGGACCTTTTCTTTGACGACGGCTGGCCAGATTGCTGACATAAGAAACCTAGGTTTTTTCCAAAAATCTTAGAAGGATTCAAAAGACACGTATAGAATCGGGTCAGAATTCAAATTTTCACGATTTTTCAAAAATAGCAGATCTACAAGCTCGCAGCGCGGCACTCGGTGCCGCGCTGTGAGCTTGTATATCTGCTATTTTTTTATATTTAAAGCATAAAATATTGCGTCATAATGTGTTCAGGCCTAAATGGGTAACGTACCTTACACAGGGCTCAGCTGTGCACTGGAACCTCCCGCCATCACTTACAGTTGTGTCAATATACATCCCATCGGAATTTTAATGACTGGATTATTATCGTAGAGCTTTAGAAAAAAAAAAAAAAAAAAACGATCTCTTGTGGGTGGCCGTTTGCAGAATGATGTTCAGGAGGGCGGAACGTTGGTTTATCGTCACGACGTGCTGCCAGGTTATTTTGATTGCGTTTATTTTACTTTATAGTGCTTTAATGACGGATGTTTGTGCGTGCGTGTGTTTGCGTGTGTGTGCGTGCGTGTGTGCGTGTGCGTGCGTGCGTGCGTGTTGGTTCCTGGTTTTCGAGATTTGCCTGTGACTGCCTTTGACACCTTGTTTAGGGTCGGGGTTGACGATTAAAAACGAAACAAAAGTTACGTTCACACTCCCATGAAGCATCCTTCTTTAAAAAAAAAAAAAAAGGAAACAATGAAACAACAGAAATGTGATTGTGAATTCTGATGCTGATTCTGAATGTGAAAAAAGTTCAATCGCACTCTTATTAGAGAATGGGAAAAATTACCCCGACCCCCCCCCCCCCACCACCACCACCACCCCCCTCCCTCCAATGGTGACATTCCAATTCAAAGACGACTTAGCGACTTTTCAACTTCACGACTTTCACTTTTCAATGGCTATGCTGCCATCGCAATGTCCTCCTCGGCCGAAATTTGCACAACCCCTCCCCTCCCTCCCTCAAACCACTCCCCCCCCCCCCCCCCCCTCCCTCTTTCTCTATGCGCCAGTGGTTCTCAAAGTGGGGTGTGTGTGCCAGGGGGTCCTTGAGTGGGGGGTTTCCGGTAGTAGGGTCCCCCCCAGCTAAATTATAGATCGTTAGGAACCAAACGGGCCCTTTTGCAAGTCTGTAACTCATAGACTGTACAAATTGAAACCAAATGGACCCCGTTTTACGCACGTCCATTTTGGTTCCATTTGTACA
Organism: Nannobrachium achirus; assembly: GCF_963921795.1. Lineage (NCBI taxonomy): Eukaryota > Metazoa > Chordata > Actinopteri > Myctophiformes > Myctophidae > Nannobrachium > Nannobrachium achirus. The sequence goes on along the minus strand of NC_137814.1, from coordinate 48,061,558 downwards.
CTCAGGGGCCTTTTCCACCGGCAAAGAACCGCTTCTGGTTCTTTCTCCCGCCTATGGGATGAACCAGAGGTGTGCTTTTCCACCGAGAACCGGAGTTGGTTCTGAACCGTAAAAGTTGGTTCGGAACCGGAAACCCCAAAATCCTTGGTTCCTCTGATTCAGTCATGGTTCAATCTGGTTTGAAACACAAGCCGGTTCACAAACCAAGGTTCCCAAGAAAGTTGAACCGGCACTGGTTCTGGAACCAAGGTTCTTTTGGAGGAAAAGGCCCCTCAGAGTTATGGGGGGGTCCTGTGGCCTAATGCATATCAAACTGGGGGTCCTTGATATAAAAAATAAAAAAAAAGTATGAGAACCACTGCACTATTATACGCCTCCACCTTTTAATCTCATTTAGTTTGTTGTTCAAAGTACCCCCGCCCCTCCCTTACTTTGTTTTTTTAAACGCTGCACTTTTATGAGGCCAATAAATGGCATTGTCTGCACAAAGACATCACGGGATTGGTCGATCGATGGGTGAGTCAACACCTTCCAGAGACCACTATTGATTGGTTGATGTGTGTATGCAGATAAGATATGGACCAGTAGGAATGCCTCCCGTTTGACTACGGTGAAAACAAGCATCATATCGTCGTCGTCGGATGGAAACCTTATATGTCCAAAACCGTTCGTTTTGCATTCATCATTTTAAAAATGATTCAAACTAGTGAAAACAGCGGATCTACAAGCACACAACGCCTCGCACCGCGAGGCGTTGTGTGCTTGTAGATCGGCTGTTTTCACTCGTTTTGTGCGACGGCCTTGTACGATGAAGCAGGGCTTTACTTTGCGAAAGAACGTACACATTTGAAACTTGTGAGATACGAGGTTTCCGCCCGACAACGGCGATATGCACACGCACACACGCGCACGCACGCACGCACACACACACACACACGTTTGTATTACTATTCTTGCAAGGACAATTACATTTTATGACGGTGAATGCCTATGTTTTAGTTTTTGCAATTTTTTACTAAATCAGGCATAACTCCAGCCCTAAACCGTAAATGTGGGGGACATTTGGATAGTATGTGTAGTAATACAAACACACACACACACACACACACACACACACACACACACACACACACACACACACACACACACACACACACACACACACACACACACACACACACACACACAGGCCCCTGATTACCAATAGCTCCCCACACAGAGCTGGAGAGAAGCTCCATAAGGCACTGACTGATCTGACATCAGTGCCTGCTCCCCATCCCTCCTGTCAATCAGTAGTAGGGGGGGGTGGAATCCACACTAACTGATCCCAGATCAGCATTTACAGATGACTTTACACTGAGTTGAATGTGGCTGGCATTTCTGAAAGGTGCCGATTTATGAAAGAAAAAGAAAGTCTTTTTTTTGTTTTTGTCTTTTTTCGTTAACAGAAACCGGAGAGTTTATGTGTTTATGCTAACGATAAACACCAGGAAAGAGGTTGAAAAATACAGTATGTGTCATTTGCTGTTGTTTGTTCCTGGAATCTTGTGTCAATTATATACATTGTAAGATTTTCAAGATGTCAGTGTCAACTTTATTTGCGCGCGCGCGCGTGTGTGTGTGTGTGTGTGTGTGTGTGTGTGTGTGTGTGTGTGTGTGTGTGTGTGTGTGTGTGAGATAAAGAGAGAGATAAATCCATAATTGATCCCTCTTTAAGATCACTTCTGAGAGGTCTGATCAAATGGACCCTTATGGGGTGGGTCCATTTGGTTCCATTTGTACACTTGTTAACACAGTTAAGGTGGTCCATGGACTAAATTATGCAAGGGTTCACAAAGTGCGGTCCAGGCAGCCAACGGGCCCTACGTATATACATCAGCTATTTTCCCAAGATCTTAAGCCTAGAATTATTGAATGCTTTAACTAGTGAAAAATAGCAGATATACAAGCTCACAGCTCGGCACCGAGTGCCGCACTGCGAGCTTGTAGATCTGCTATTTTTGAAAAAGTCGTGAAAATGTGTGCAAATCTTTGAATGTATGTATTTTCAAAGCGAACGTTTGTAACTAAGATTTTGCTTCTGGGGGGTCCCTGGAACTAAGTATTTTGAGATGGGGGTCCGTGGCCAAATACATTTCGTTTTGGGGGTCCTTCACATGAAAAGGTTTGAGAACCACTGACATAGTAGTCTCGGAAGAACAGACTAACTGAGCTCCAGTTAAGTGAAAAGGTCCTTTTCTTTGACGATGGCTATAGCCAGATTGCTGACACAGAAACATAGGTTTTTCAAAAAACCTTAGAAGGATTCAAAAGACACTTATAGAATCGGGTCAAAATTCTAATTTTCACGTTTTTCAAAAATAGCAGATCTACAAGCTCGCAGCGCAGCACTCTGTGCCGCGCTGTGAGCTTGTATATCTGCTATTTTTCAATAGTTAAAAAAAATAATGATGCACAATAATGTGTACCCGTTCTGAATGGGTTAATAATGTTTGAATGTTTAACATTTTTAACAGAACTAACTGTATACAAAATCTTTGTAGATGTGCGTCTGCGGCCAAATACACATTAATTGCGACCGTTAGGATAGTTACCATCAAAACCTCCACCGGCTGTCTGTCAGTCAGTCTGTCCGTCACGTCACACTTTTGCCATACTCATATCTCCGCCACCGTTGCCCCTATCCATGCCAAACTTTGCACACACACACTCCTTGGCTGCCAAACCACAACCTCCACTCATTTCTCACATGGCCCTCTTTTAGCAACACCATGAGGCCGATTCTTGCAAAACATATTTTTGGACACTGCGCCTACATATTTTGCCCTAAAATCTCAAAAACCAGTACACAGAATCTCTAAAGTCATGTCATCAACATGGGTCTGTCACATTTCCCATATTTCCTCCTAATTTGCTACCACTGCCTTCTAAAGTTTGTGTATGCAACCTGAAGGTTGCTTATCTCCCGATTAGGGAGTCTTACTGGTTTATAGTTCCTTGACATGAAAAAGTTTGAGAACCACTGCTATAAACAACACTGTAGTAGGCCTTCTCCTTTGCCTTTTGGTCTAGCCTAGAAGCTGACCTGACTGATGACTATCAGAACCGCTATCAGTAGGTGCTTTGATGTCTTGTAGTACCAGCATGTCCAAGTTGTTTTCCGGTGCACATTGGGACACTACTAGTATGTCTTCCTTAGAATTACTGTGTTGATAAAGACAGAGAAGGTCCGACAGAACCGGCTGATTTATGCTTTGGAGAAACAGTATCGTGCAACATATTGTCAAATATGTCATTTTTGTCAAGCAACGTGTCCCTCAATCGATACACAGGCCTATTGTTCAGCTGAAGTATTCATTAGTTAATTAAATGCATTCATTTGCCAAGTACATTTGCACATAATGTGTTCTCTGCATTTAACCCATCAAAACCATTAATGCACAATAGCAAGGTAATCCCACGCAAGATTTCTTTTTAAACAAAGATTACTTTAAACTCTATTTCAAGGCTGCCACTGGGTATTGGCTGCATTGTGTTATCCTTAGAAACTGTCGTCCTTAACAATTTTGCTGCCATTTTAAACATAGCTGTAGTAAGCAGCTGCCAAATTGTCCTTACCTTTTAACGTGGGCACGCGCACGCATCGTGCACAATCTGTGCGTGACTCATCTAGTAGACTGTAGACTCGGTGACAAGCTTTCGAATAAAAAAAACCCCATTGAAATAGACATATCCGTTGCCACGCTGTATCCCTGCTTATCCGCCAGTCTCACATGGCCCTCTTCTAGCGCCACCATGAGGCCGATTCTTGCAAAACACATTTTTGGACACTGCTCCTACAATTTTTGCCCTAAAATCACGCAAATCGGTACACAGTATGTCTACACTCATCCCATCAACATGAATCTCTCCCATATAGCGCCACCTCCAGGCCGATTTTTAAAAACACATTTTTGGACACTGCTCCTACAGATTTTGCCCTAAAATCACGAAAATCACTACACAGTATGTCTACACACATGTCATCAACATGGATCAGGAAGATTTTGGCAAAACACATTTTTGCCCTATTTGTGGAGATAAGTGACCTACGGTCGCTTATCTCCCGATTAGGGAGTCTTACTGGTGATTAAAGCTAATTAAACTTCCGGGATCGACGGGCATGGCACCGCGGTACAGCGGGAAATCTACGGTTTCTACGGGGATCGCCCAGAATGAGTTAAAAAGAGGGTCAATTTTCTAAAATCTTCGACTGTTAATCCAAAAGGATCCAACCTTCATCAGTGTATTCAGTGTGACAGTGAGACAAAAGGAGACTTGACCACGAGGATTATAGGAGAAAAAGAAGCCACGCTATAGGGACTACACATACTGTAGTGTACTAGTATAGTTCAGTCACACAATGTGTCACAATATTGGGTGAGATATAGCTAAGTGGTTCTGGGATTGGACGAAAACGCAGTGCCATATCCCAGCGATTCCATAATGAGGTCACAAACACAGAAAGCTAAGTAGTTTGGCTGCCACACAGGGAAAAGGCAACTCGCCGTCAACGCAAGGGCGAATAAATTGAACCGGTATCATGATTAGAATGTCACAACGTATTTGAGCATAGGAAATGTTACCCCCACCCACCACTCTGCAGCAAGACACACACTGACTATTCTGTCTAGCTTATCCCTGTAGTTCGACCTTGCTCACAGCAAAGGCGTTTTGTTTGGTGCCACAACACTGGAGGGATCTTAAAGACTCTAATGCTTGATTTATACCACAGAGTGTGAATGGGGTTTAACATACCTGGATAATGTCTCATAGTGTGGTGTAAATAGCTCTTCATCTTGAGAGCAAGCACGTGCACACATGGACATCACACATTTGAGCCACTGCCCTTTTACTCGTCTGTAAAAAGTGCCCTCTCCAGACCATGAATAAGTACAGAAAATAGCCGACCTCCAAGCTCACAACGCGTCGTGAGCACACATAGACATCAAAGTGGGCTTGAGCCCCTGCTCTTGTACCCGTCTGTAAAAAAGTGCCCTCTCCAGACCGTGAATAAGTACAGGAAATAGCTATTGCTATTTTCAATATTTTCACCTAAAAGGCCCTTTTAGATATTTCAGCCTCTGCCTCTCTAACATTCTCTGCAGGTCCCTGCTTGACAGATTTGGGTATCTCAGTATCTCGGTTCACTGTTGCTGTGTACTCTCAAACAGAACATTCCCATTTGGCGCCATGTCAGAAAACAAAAAAGCTGCATATCGTTTTCTCATTACATGCCTTTTAAACACATTAGAAATGAACCGAGATGACCTTGCCAATCGCTGCCCCGAGCTACTTTAGAGAGAACGAGAAAGAAAATCAATGTTTCTCTTTCTCTTACTTACTTTAGAAGAGAACTTAATTTTGAACATGGTCATGATTCATAGCATGTCATTGTTACTCAGTGGAGGGCTCAGTTCTTTCTGTACACTGCTGACGTACTGTAATATAGACTCTCTTTAACAACCATGTTTTCTTATTAATGTGTAATTGAATTATGGGGATTTTAATTTATCTCCAATTATAAGTCTAAGGCAAGCAGACACTTTATGCAGATGCTCGTGCTTACACACAGACACACGCACGCGCGCGCACACACACGCACGCACGCGCGCACACACACACACACACACACACACACACACACACACACACACACACACACACGTGCACACACCGTATTTACAGTATTTCAAGTGTTTACAGTTTCACCAAACACACATTAGCAGACACATCCTCAGTCTCAATATTACCCAGTTTATTCAAAGACGTTTTAGGATCTCATTCACGAAGGTACATCATGGCCTTGGTATTTTAAATATCGGATCAACAGGGCAAACCACTCGCCAATAAAAAACCTCTCTGGCTCAATAAAAGCCTTTCACTGATCTGCAACTCTAAGTAGGACTCAGACGGACGCGCTGCTTTCAGACATGTGCACTCACTGATTTATACGAGACAGAGGAGAAGGACATTAGCCTCAGAAATCAAATGAGAAGAGGCCAGTTTGAAACATAACCCTTATTTAACCAGTAAAAATACATTCGAGACCAAAGTCTCTTTTACAAGTATGCACTTGGCAAGAGGCAGGAATGTTACACAAGTTCCTTGCTTAGAATTGACAAAACAAGACTAAACTCAACATACCACCTCAACAGACTATATACCAGACTCAAGTGTCTGCCTAAAAAAAAAGAAAATGTACAGCAGGGGTTTACAAAGTGGGTGACAGGGCACCCTGGGGTGCTGTGACGGCAATCCATGGGTGCCGTGAGATAATTTGATAACATTTGGACACTTATTTAGTATCATTTTAAACTTGAAGTACAAAGTTATTTTCAGTCAGTTCTAACCAAAATGGCTATTATCTCAATGTTTTCCTTGCAACATAATCACTAAAATATCGTCACTGTCGGGCAGAAACCTCGTATCTCCAAGTTTCAAATGTGCACGTCTTTTGGTAAAGCAAAGCCCTGCTTCATCATACAAGACTGTCGTACAAAACTAGTCAAAACAGCCGATCTACAAGCACACAACGCCTCGATGCGAGGCGTTGTGTGCTTGTAGATATGCTGTTTTCACTAGTTTAGGACATTTTATGGATGATAAATCCAAAACGAACGGTTTTGGACATACAAGGTTCCCGACGATATGCTATAAATACAAGGTGCTGGGAGTGAAAATTGTGATGTAGGGAGGGGTGCCTCAGATTAAAACAAATATTTATGGGGTGACAAAAAGGTTTGGCAACCCCTGCTGTACAGCATATAACAAAACCAAAATAAATACAATAAAGCCATCAGAATAGGTGCAGGCTTCTGGCAAGCATCTCCTTTGCCATCTTTTTAAAGACTACGAGTGAAATCAAAGGAGGCGGTTTGAGCTTGAATTGAAGGACATTGATTGCATCTACATAAACGTGAGTGTGTAGCACGAGAGTTCAAATCAATTGAAAGAGACAAGCACGTATTTAGTGTGTAGTTATAAACCAGTGGTTCTCAAAGTGTGGTCCGGGGACCCCCAGGGGTCCTTGGTGTGGGTTCCAGGGGGTTCCCAGCAAAAGTAGCTATCATTTTAAACACTTTATAAATGTATAGCCTTTGTTGGCTATTCAAAAATAGCAGAACTACAAGCTCACAGCACGTCACTTTGTGCCGCCTGGTGTGCTTAATTGTTGTAGGCCTACATATGCTATTTTTGAACATTTTTGAAAAATCTTTAAAGTGCTCAAAAAAATCTTGAATAATTTGGCATTTTTAAACACAAATCTCTTCTGGGGCTCACTGGCATGGCACAACACCTTTTCAGATGGGGACCCGCTGCCAAATATACTGTATATCAAATAAATTTGGGGGTCCTTGACACGAAAAAAGTTTGAGATCTACTGGTATACAGCAACAGGTGTCACGGTAAAACTACCAAATCTTCAAACATAAACTTTGAGAATGGTGGAGAATAACGATAAGGCCTCCTACTGTGCATTCGGGGGTAGTTATGGGTTTAGCTTATTTGCTTTAACTGCACATCTACTTTGAACATGGATTACATTAAAACTCCACGCTGGCTTTTACATCAAAAATAACCAGCAATTCATAGCTAAGCAAAAGAAAATCCCCTAACTTTCATCTTCAGAGTGATGTCTGGAAGACGAGTCAGAGAGACACCAAGCTGCATCTAAATCTCCCTACATGGTTATGAACACATTCTGGCACGGTCCTATTACAGGGGTCTTCAACAGGGGGTCCGGGACCCCTATGGGGTCCTCAGAGTTACTACAGGAGGGCTACACCAAATCTTCTGTGTAGGATCATTTTCTACCACTTTTTGTGGTCACATGTTCAGATACTGGATTCTGATTGGCTTAAAACAGTGGTAAGTCAGTCAACAACATTGAGCTGGCTAAATAACCTTGCAAGTTACAACTGTGTTTTCTTTCATTTATATGGTAGAAGTGGTAGAAAAGCAATTTACCATTCGAGGGTCGTGGGTTGTTGGCTGATTTACCACTGTTTCAGGGTTGTTTGGCTTCGCCTCGTGCCACAACCCTGAAACAGTGGTAAATCAGCCAACAACCCACTCCCTCTCATGGTAAATGGCTTACATTTTCAATGAACAACTTGAACCCTCGCATCCCTGAGGAGAACTTTATAGCCCAAAATAGCCGATCTACAAGCTCTCAACGCCTCGCGCTGCGAGGCGTTGAGAGCTTGTAGATCTGCTATTTTTGGCAAATAGGTTTGGTGTAGAGAGTGAAAAGGCAAATTTACTGAGTATCTGCGATTTGGTTAAATGTCTGAAAGAACACATTAACACAAATCCAACATAGACTGATGTGCTTTCATGAAATCAATGAAAATATGCAACACAATTTTATACAGTATGTAGTGGGGGTCCCTGCTTTATCTCTCACTCCCTTGGCCTGAACACATTGAAGACCCCTGTCCTATTATACTGTAGCCTATATCTGGTGCATTCTCACCTCTGATTGTAGCCTTGTACACACTGCCACCCAGTGGAGAAAGTGATTCACTGTCAAAATTATGAACTACTTTGGGCCTTTTCTGTTAAATGGCTTGAAATGTACATTTTGGTCGTTTTGGGTGGTAGTTTCTTATTGGGCTTAGAAGTGGTTGTTGTTGTTTTTCCATGTCAAAGACCCCCAGATTACTATGTATTGTGCCAGGGACCCCCCCATACAAGATTTGGGCTTGGGCTAAAACAGCCCCCACAAAAGTGTGAAAAGTGATGACTCACTTTTCATCACTAAACCATAGTCTTGTGGGGCAGTCTTTTAGCCCAAGGAATGTTTTTTGTGCAAAACAGATGCTTGCAATGGATTCAGAATCATGAAAACCCCCTAGTTTGACCCCTCATATGCTACTTACTTTTTTTTTGCTTTTTTTCCCTGTAATGTAAAGTTGATGAGACACCAACTCTAGCGGCTGATAACACCAATTTAGCTGTGTCTCAGAAGGGGTTATCATACCAAAATACAATCTACAGATATAGAGCTTTGCCACCTTTCCGATACCGACATCTCGTATGGACTAGATGGGGTAGTTATTTTGGTGACCTGTCTTAATTGGAAGAAGGCTCCTTCTTGACAACAGCATTCATTTGTTTGTCAAATTTAAGGGCAGAGTCTAAGAGCCACATTTCTGACATGTGGTTTGCATGTCAGCGGGCCAAGGGAGGTTGTGATATTATTTGTTGCATGTGGGGAGCCAAAGAGTATTAATTATGTTTTATTGTCATTGAGCGTGAGAAAATTGTTTGACATCCAGGTTGATGAGGCAATCTAAAAGGGGATCCAGTGAGTGGGCACCCTGGGCACGATATGACTTCCGCTTGGTTCCAAGATTTCTAGCGGAAGTGCTGCGTTTAACGAAAGTTACGTCATGCGGTGCATGCATAGCTCTTAACTTGCTCTATAGGTGTAACATCGCCTGAATCAATGTTTTTTGTTTGTATATTGTTTATTGCGAGCACAACCGACGGAGCGGGAGAAGTACGTATTGAGATGGGAATACGTTTGCAGGAACACTGAAAAAAAAAAAGACAACTTCTGGGAAAATTCAGCTCCACCTCCTAGAACTGTCTCTGCCTCATATCTCTCCCAGGCTTTTCTCTGTGCAGATGAGTAAGCCTGGCTACGCGAAGCTAGTAAGTGGGTATCATCCGGTGTGAGGGGGACATACAGCTGTCTATGTCCCCGTCAAAGACTCTGAGATACTTGAACTCCTTCATTGGGGCAAATTCTCATTCCCTACCTGGAGAGATCAATGCACTGGTTTCCCGCTGAGAACCATGGCTTCAGATTTGGAGACGCTGATCCTCATCCCGGCCTCTGCACACACTTGACTGCGAACTGATCCAGTGCGAGCTGGAGGTCACGGGCCGATGGTGCCATCAGGACCACATCATCTGCAAAAAGCAGTGAAGCAAGCCTTAGCTAACCGAACCGTATACCCTCTCTTATGCCACAACTGTGTTTCAAAATCCTGTCCATGAATGTCACAAACAGGATAGGTGACAAAGCGCAGACCTCTAGTGGAGGCCAACCCCCACCGGGAACGAATTACGACTCTTACTCTTCCGATTCTTACTACCGAGCACATGGACACAGCTTTCACTTTGGGCGTACAGAGATTGGATTGGAGTAAGGTCACCCCATATTCCCACAGCACTTCCCACAGTGTCTCCCGGGGGTATTCCAGCAGGTGTATTGAAGAGAATTCAAGAGACCTTTATCTACCAGATCTGTTCAGTGCATATATTCAGTGAGTGTGCAACAATGTACTGCAGGAAGGAGACATTCACAGATCTAACATCCATAAGAAGTCAGAAGGGAGTCAGTGAGGAGAAGTTAAAAGCAGGAGTGACGTGTTCAAACACCTTGGATTAAGCTGAGGCTGCAGCTCTTTGAATAAACTGGAATTTGTTTTTTTCACACCTGCTTTGTCATTCAAGTAAAAAGCGCATCACATTAATCAAGTCTACTCTAAATAAAAGCACAAACCTAGCTTCCTATAAATCTGACCGCAAAATGGAAGTGTCTAAATTTAGATATATCTTCAGAGGATGAAAAATGGCATTCTCAGAGATATCAGATTTGTGCCTCTGGAAGTTAAGGTCATCATCCATTAGTTTTTTTGTTTGTTTATTTATTTATTTATTTCTAGTTCAATTCTGACAGTGAGACAGTACATGTAGGAGAGAGAGGGGATGACAGTTAGCTTCCCCCAGACAACCAGGTTTATGCATGATTGACACTAAAATTTGAGAGACAGTCCTGCCTATTGCATGTCTATCTATATATCTATCTATCTATCTATCTATCTATCTATCTATCTATCTATCTATGGTAAATGGTGCATTTATTAAATCGTGCTTTTTATCAAAAGCGATTTACATAGTCTGTCTCTCACTCTCTCTGTCTCTGTGTCTCTCTGTCTCTCTGTCTTTTCTTTTGACCCATGCACATGTCACCTTCAAAGCACCAAAATGTGTGCTTTGATTAATGTACCCACTATTTCTTTTGTTATTGTTATTGTTGCTATGATGTTGAGGAGCCAAAGCCAAAGAATTTGACTCTTGTGTATTCATACTTGCAGTTGTGTAACAAATAAAATCTTGCAAAGAGGGTTGGGTCCCCTGAGGGATACAGATGATTAGGAATTCAGACAATCATGATAACCAGGGTTAGAACAATCTAGTGTGTAAATTACAAAAAAATATAGCTTGTGTTTCTGTAAAGCATCAAACTGATGTTCACTGCAATGAATTGCATGGCAGTGTTATATTTTTGTCAAACGCATTTCTTCAGGTATGTCAAACGTTATACCGCATTGTCTTATTATAGAGTTATAACAATCAATTTAGAAAACAAAATTGCGTACAGCAATATCAGTTTGATGCTTCCAAATACAATTCCATTGAAAGAGTAGAAAGATAAGATTGAATTATGGCCCTAATTCAGACCTGTTACAAATGCTTTCAGAATCAAAGTGTGCAATGCATGTGCCCAGAACAAATTAGGACAACAAAACAATTAACACATCTGTTGCCATGGCTTATTTCTGTCTGTACTGTGCTCTTGCCATGTTTTTGACCAACTTCGAAGACAGCCTCCGCATTCAGTTTTATCGTGACAAAATGAATGATACTGTATCAGGCTGAAAACTCACTTGATCTTTTTAGCTTTGACTTCAATGACTTCAATATTGTATTTACAGTATTTTTCCTTCAAACAAATACAAAAGAATAAGACAAATAAGTGTTTTTTATTTTGTTTCTTTACCGTTTTCAATCAAGTGTATTCTTGCTAGTTCAGTGTTTCTCTGGCTTGTTCACATTGTTTCTCACATTGTGTGTGTGTGCGCGTGTGCATGCGTGCGCCTATACGTGTGCACGTTCACAGTTCAGAGTCTGCATGCGTGCTCGTGTGCGTGTGCATGTTCACAGTTCAGAGGCTGCGTGCGTGTTCACAGTTCAGAGGCTGCGTGCGTGTTCACAGTTCAGAGGCTGCGTGCGTGTTCACAGTTCAGAGGCTGCGTGCGTGTTCACAGTTCAGAGGCTGCGTGCGTGTGCATGTTCACAGTTCAGAGGCTGCGTGCGTGCACGTGTGAGTTGAGATGAGGCCGGTCAGAAACAGGCCAAGGAAAGTTTTCAGTTCTCCAAAGGGAAGTCAGCAGGCTCCTCTGCACGAACCACTACCTATAAATATAGAAAAATAAAATCCATTTACAATACAATACAATGTGTCTCACACGCACGCACGCACGCATGCACACACGCACACACACACACACACACACACACACACACACACACACACACACACACACACACACACACACACACACACACACACACACACACACTATTTCTCTCTCTCCCCTCCCTCTCTCTCTCACACACACAACAATAAATACTTTTTCTCTCTCTCTCTTCCTCCTCCCTCTTTCTCTCACACACAATACATTCTCAGTTGTAGCGCAGCGTCGCCATCTTTGATGGTGAAGTAGAAATTACAGCGACCCACTATTTGTTTGATGTGATGATGATGAAGCTGCAGAATAATGTAACGATAGGCAGGCAGACTAGAGTTGTTGCGGTGGGTGATGATCACAAGTAGATTGTGTGTCACAAACACACACCCTGGCTTCAGTCCATTGGTTTCACATCAGCAGGTGGCGCCATCGTGTGTAATAAAGGTGAAATTGACTAGCCTGGACGCACTGAAAGGCATTTCGTCATAGCAAGTTATTATGAATTTCATATTTGAGCCATTTGAGCCATGGTTTAGCAATATTGTGGTTCATGGGAAGCATTTGTCTTTGTTTTTGGTCACATTACTTGTTGAATATGTGATTTCTGACTTATTTTTTATCACAGAAGCACCAAACTTTGTCACAAGATGGGTGAGAGTGTAATTAACCTAATTAAGTAATTAAGGCCAAACTCGGGAAACTCGGGGTCGGCACAGCGGTCTATTTGAAATCAAACTCGGGAAACTCGGGGTTGGCACCATATGTGTTAAGAAGGAATTAAAATTTGCTTCCGGGGGTTGGTTACAGTGTTGTATATTTTGGTCCCCACATAATGCAAATCAATTAGTTTATTCTTGCTAGTCGCTCTACAAATAAAATGATCATACCTAATGATTATTATACAATTGTTTCAAAACATTAGCTACTCGTTACATTGTAGATTTATATTATTAAGCCCTACGGTATTTGATACTTAGTCGAATAAATAGTGGATCTTGAGCTCACAACGCATGTGATTTTTTTTTGAAAAAGATTTGAACATTTTTAAAAACCTCTGAAGAATCTTGTAAAATGGGACAAAGGGACATGCTGTAAAATGCATCATTTAACTTTTAGTACCTTACGTATAAGATGCTAATACTGTTGTACTTTTACTCAAGTACAATTTTGAACGCTTGAAACAGAATATTTCTGCATTGTGGCATTGGTATTTTTACTTACAGCAGGGGTCTTCAACAGGGGGTCCGGGACCCCTAGAGGGTCCCCAGAGTTACTACAGGGGGTCCTCCAAATCTTTGAGTGATAGAAACTTTTTTTTCTTTTTTTATATTAACCACTTGAACCCTAGTGTCCATATTCAGAGAACTTTAGCCAAAAATAGCATATCTACAAGCTCACAACGCCTCGCGCTGCGAGGCGTTGTGAGCTTGTAGATCAGCTATTTTTGGCAAAGAGCTTTGGTGTAGAGGGGAAAAAGAGCAGACTAAGTACAGAGTGAAAGGTCAAGTTTATTAAGTTTCGACGGTTCAAGTGGTTAAATATCTGAAACACCAATTGACATGAATCCAAAATACGCTGATGATTGTGCAGTCAAACAATGAAACGATGGAATCTATGAAAAGGTTGTGGGGGTCCCTGCTTCATCCGTCACTCAATTAAGGGTTCCTTGGCCTGAAAACGTTGAAGACCCCGGACTTACAGTATAAGTAAACACTTGAAGTTCTTCTTTCACCACTGTTTATCTGTGTGGTGGAGGAACCAGAAGACGTGTTCCGTGCCACGGCCCCATGTTGAACAGACATGTAGCCATTAAGCAGAGGTCTGTTCTGCTGCCATGCAGGTCAAATACACTGTTTTACAACTCTATAGTAGTAGAGAACGCCATGTGAGACTGCAGGAGAAACGATCCAGAGAGAGAGAAAGTCCTTGATCTATATTATCACTCATGTGTACTAATGTAATGGCTCATTAGAAGCCTTGAACTCAAACCATCCATGTGTGTGGTGTGCTGTACTGTGTTGTGTGTGTGATCACAGAGAGAGGAGAGAGAAAGAGAGAGAGAGAGAGAGATTGAATAAGGACTGACCTCTACAACTTTGCCATGGATGAGGGCCTTTAGTTCTTTCAAGAGATGTCCAGCGCACTTCAGCTGTGAGCTCGGTGCTTAACAGTGGGTCTGCACGTTTTATTAATTTGCAAAGGGTGACCGACGCTTTGACTTGCATCATCTCCTCAGGGTCAAAATAACGTTTATCTCTGCGATGATGCTGTCTGAACTCGATTGGCCAATCTGCCAACTGTGTCAAAAGGCTCATGGAGAGTCACTGACACCCAATCAAGCTTGAGTGAATGCCAGCTTGTTCACTGGCCACGCACAGGTTGTGGGAGGTTAGGCTCTCCTCACGTCCTCATGGCCAAACCACCAAGCCAAATCATAGCTGCCTGTCGCCTGTGCATCTCAAACCTCCTGAACCACCACCATTCTGCACCCCTCAAACCGTGTGCATCCAAGAATCAACGTGAGTTTCTCCACACCTTTCATGTCTGCTAACTATGCTAAGACATGCAGCTAAAGTGGCCATCATCATCTGCAATTGTTTGTTCGATCTCCCAGCGGGGAGTTGCCAGCCCTAGACAGGTTGCCAGCCCTAGTCACGGGCCATGGACACTTTATTCATTTATTGAAGTACTTTCACAACTATTTAACTGTTTATTTGTTTATATGAAATTATAAGCAATGCATTTCAGTTACGTGTATTGCCTTTTTGGTTCATGGTTTATTGATTAAAGTAATGGTTTATCCTGCTTAAATTATCTTGTATTTCCCATTTGGGTTAATTCATTAATTACCAGATTTGTAATTATGAATTGAATTCTGAATTATATTTTATTATGTCCTAAAGATGATTTATTATTTGATCAGATGATTTATGATGAATTATTATTGCAACGTAAAGATGCTTATGAGTTGAAATGCTATTATGATTTATTAGACATAATTATTGATACAAATACTTTATTTCTGTTTCCTGTACAGCACACACCCATCTAGTTTGTATCACACGCTGATGCGTCATTCTGTATCCAAATAGTCCAGTAAAGACAGTCCAGTTTAGCCAGGGCAACAGTTACGCTTAAAAACTCAGCATTGTTTAATGATTACACAGGGTAGATTCCCCACATGAATATATAAACATATGAGCAGCAAATGCATGAAAGTAAACAGAATACAAGCCTGATATTTCACAACATAAAGTTGCATCCACAGCAAGCTGGAAAAACAGTGTCCAGACGAAAACAACAAGTTTCGGCTGCACACCGGAGAGACTCTAAAAGAGCCCTTATCTACAAGTCCATAATATCAACTCTGCCTGCAGCGGCCCTTTCTTTCTCTGATTGGCCGGCAGTGCTCAGGGAACACTCTAAAGAAAGATGGTTGTTTGAGGCTTAAAGGAATAGTTCACACATTTTCAACATTAACACAAACCTGCAACTTACAGAGTAAATGTACCACAACGTGGTTAAACGTTGACTCTCATGTCTTCGCCTCCTCCTTATTTGGTCAGCCTGCACCCGTGACCAGTACCTGCTCACCCCTGTCAGTCACTAAACCTGAACCAACCTATACTGTACCCAAAGACATTCTTTGAAACTGCTTGAACTAAACTCACCTCTTATGCGGTGAACTAATGCTGAGATGTATTTGGAGGGTTAGACAATTCAACAGAATACATTTTGATCAACAGGACACAAGCTATTGATAATGTAATAAACAACAGACATTTGTTGCATGAAAGTGCCAATGTATTTACATTTTTTCACAAGATTGAGAAGTTGCTTTTATGATGTGCGTAATTTACTCAAGACGTCAAGAAAGTAGTAATAGTCAATACAAATTTTCACAAATACAATACAATTAACTCTTAATTAATTAAGTCTTTCCCTAATAGGACTGATCGTGGATAGCTACTGGGACGTAAGTCGGGACTTGATCAACCCCGGCTGGGTCACCTGGGCGAGGGTGTATGATGTTGCGAGACCCGAAACACCCGTCGACCCCAGGCTACATCACTGATGATACGTCCCAGTTGCATCCTTGTGATGTTTTTTTACACTATTAGTTCTATTTATAGTGGCTCATAGGAATAGACTATGTGACAACCAGGAATAGTTTGGTGACCACCAGAGACTCCGTTGACGGCCGGAATTTAGACGGCACCCGGGAGCAGGTTGGGTTAGCGCCCCAGCCTGTGTCTTCCGTGAGGAAGAAGCCCAACAAATCCACGGTGAGGCCTTTAGGAGGGCCATTCAACTGCAGCAGCTGAATGGAATGTTTGGATTGGGGTTTGGTGCAACGCACAGGTTCTGAACCTGGTGAGAGCAGGTGAGGACCTGGTGAGACGTAGGAGGAGCCCGGCCAGGAGTCAACCCATAGAGCCTAGTTCTTCCACGCGCCAGAATTGTACCCCCAATCCCGGCAGAGTAGTTCCAGTGCAGCACATTGAGTGACCCTGTCTTTCCCTAATAGGACTGATCGTGGATAGCTACTGGGACGTAAGTCGGGACTTGATCAACCCCGGCTGGGTCACCTGGGCGAGGGTGTATGATGTTGCGAGACCCGAAACACCCGTCGACCCCAGGCTACATCACTGATGATACGTCCCAGTTGCATCCTTGTGATGTTTTTTTTACACTATTAGTTCTATTTATAGTGGCTCATAGGAATAGACTATGTGACAACCAGGAATAGTTTGGTGACCACCGGAGACTCGGTTGACGGCCGGAATTTAGACGGCACCCGGGAGCAGGTTGGGTTAGCGCCCCAGCCTGTGTCTTCCGTGAGGAAGAAGCCCAACAAATCCACGGTGAGGCCTTTAGGAGGGCCATTCAACTGCAGCAGCTGAATGGAATGTTTGGATTGGGGTCTGATGCAACGCACAGGTTCTGAACCTGGTGAGAGCAGGTGAGGACCTGGTGAGACGTAGGAGGAGCCCGGCCAGGAGTCAACCCATAGAGCCTAGTTCTTCCACGCGCCAGAATTGTACCCCCAATCCCGGCAGAGTAGTTCCAGTGCAGCACATTGAGTGACCCTGTCTTTCCCTAATAGGACTGATCGTGGATAGCTACTGGGACGTAAGTCGGGACTTGATCAACCCCGGCTGGGTCACCTGGGCGAGGGTGTATGATGTTGCGAGACCCGAAACACCCGTCGACCCCAGGCTACATCACTGATGATACGTCCCAGTTGCATCCTTGTGATGTTTTTTTACACTATTAGTTCTATTTATAGTGGCTCATAGGAATAGACTATGTGACAACCAGGAATAGTTTGGTGACCACCAGAGACTCGGTTGACGGCCGGAATTTAGACGGCACCCGGGAGCAGGTTGGGTTAGCGCCCCAGCCTGTGTCTTCCGTGAGGAAGAAGCCCAACAAATCCACGGTGAGGCCTTTAGGAGGGCCATTCAACTGCAGCAGCTGAATGGAATGTTTGGATTGGGGTCTGGTGCAACGCACAGGTTCTGAACCTGGTGAGAGCAGGTGAGGACCTGGTGAGACGTAGGAGGAGCCCGGCCAGGAGTCAACCCATAGAGCCTAGTTCTTCCACGCGCCAGAATTGTACCCCCAATCCCGGCAGAGTAGTTCCAGTGCAGCACATTGAGTGACCCTGTCTTTCCCTAATAGGACTGATCGTGGATAGCTACTGGGACGTAAGTCGGGACTTGATCAACCCCGGCTGGGTCACCTGGGCGAGGGTGTATGATGTTGCGAGACCCGAAACACCCGTCGACCCCAGGCTACATCACTGATGATACGTCCCAGTTGCATCCTTGTGATGTTTTTTTTACACTATTAGTTCTATTTATAGTGGCTCATAGGAATAGACTATGTGACAACCAGGAATAGTTTGGTGACCACCGGAGACTCGGTTGACGGCCGGAATTTAGACGGCACCCGGGAGCAGGTTGGGTTAGCGCCCCAGCCTGTGTCTTCCGTGAGGAAGAAGCCCAACAAATCCACGGTGAGGCCTTTAGGAGGGCCATTCAACTGCAGCAGCTGAATGGAATGTTTGGATTGGGGTCTGGTGCAACGCACAGGTTCTGAACCTGGTGAGAGCAGGTGAGGACCTGGTGAGACGTAGGAGGAGCCCGGCCAGGAGTCAACCCATAGAGCCTAGTTCTTCCACGCGCCAGAATTGTACCCCCAATCCCGGCAGAGTAGTTCCAGTGCAGCACATTGAGTGACCCTGTCTTTCCCTAATAGGACTGATCGTGGATAGCTACTGGGACGTAAGTCGGGACTTGATCAACCCCGGCTGGGTCACCTGGGCGAGGGTGTATGATGTTGCGAGACCCGAAACACCCGTCGACCCCAGGCTACATCACTGATGATACGTCCCAGTTGCATCCTTGTGATGTTTTTTTACACCAGTGCAACTATAGAGCATTTCTTTAAGATCTTCTTTCAGCTCAGCAATCCATTTCTTCATCATAGCTGGAGAGGAACTGGTAAAGTTCGTGCACTTGGTGAAAAGTTTTTGATTTTTGGTATGGTGTTAGGTATGGGTATAAGGATTTCAAAAACCATCGCAAACAAGTTGGGCACGCCCCCTAGTGGTCTGTTTGCAATGAATCAAATATTAGATATGTCAGTATATGGTTAAAACCCCAAATAATTGATAAAAGAGATTTTTCAATGGATTCTGTTACTATTGGGTATGATAAACAACATACTAAAAATTCTGGAAAAAATTACTACCGGAAAGGCACCATTTTCAAGATGGCGTCCACGATGGCTTCCGGGAGCTGAAAATGCCTATAAACTGGGTTTTAATGTGTAAAAGTTCATAATAAATCTGCACTTAAAGAGTTTTTGATTTTTGGTATGGTGTTAGGTATGGGTATAACGTTTTCAAAAACCATCGCAAACAAGTTGGGCACGCCCCCTAGTGGTCGGTCTGCAATTAATTCAATAGTAGATTGGTCAGTACATGGTTGAAACCCCAAATAATTGATAAAAGAGATTTTTCAATGGATTCTGTTACTATTGAGTATGATGAACAACATATTAAAAGTTTAGGAAAAAATGACTACCGGAAAGGTGTCATTTTCAAGATGGCGTCCACGATGGCTGCCGGGAGCTGAAAATGCCTATAAACTGGGTTTTAATGTGTAGAAATTCATAATAAATCTGCACTTGGTGAAGAGTTTTTGATTTTTGTTATGGTGTTAGGTATGGGTATAAGGTTTACAAAAACCATCGCAAACAAGTTGGGCACGCCCCCTAGTGGTCTGTTTGCAATGAATTCAATAGTAGATTGGTCAGTACATGGTTGAAACCCCAAATAATTGATAAATTAGATTTTTACTTGGATTCGATCCCCCCAACCCAGCATGCTTTATTCCAACATGCGAAACGTGCCCTGCACACTGCAGCTTTTGTTTGGAAGCAGTCACTCTCCAAAACTCCCAAGATCCCAGACCCCCAGGGAATGGGGTTGGGAATGGAATTCCAGAACAAAAGTGTGGGTGCCATATTGGGCAGATCTGGAAGATGTGAGCAAGGCATGCTCATTGATCCTCCACTGTGGCTGTGTAGTTGTAGGGTAACTGTAAATGCCACCGAGCTGTACTTCGTTGTACCACACTGTGCAAGTGTGATGGGGGCTGCACAAATAATGATGAATGAGTGAAATATTTGACCAAGATTGTATAAAGCATATGTTATTTACTAGCATACCCAATAGAAACTGAATTTTCCATTGAAAAACCTATTTTATCAATTATTTGGGGTTTCTACAATATGCTGAGCATGCCACAATTCCAAAAATAGTTAACAAGTGTATAATTGGCACTGGGTGAAAAAAATGGGTTACAAAATTGTGGGATAAAAAAAAAAAAAAAAAAGAAATCACACCTTTCCAGTAGTTATTCTTTCCTATATTTGTGTATGTTGTCCATCATACCCAATAGTAACAGAATCCATTGGAAAATCTAATTTATCAATTATTTGGGGTTTCAACCATGTACTGTCCAATCTACTATTGAATTCATTGCAAACAGACCACTAGGGGGCGTGCCCAACTTGTTTGCGATGGTTTCTGAAATCCTTATACCCATACGTGCAGATTTATTATGAATTTTTACACATTAAAACCCAGTTTATAGGCATTTTCAGCTCTCGGCAGCCATCGTGGACACCATCTTGAAAATGACACCTTTCCGGTAGTTATTTTTTCATAAACTTTTAGTATGTTGTTCATCATACCCAATAGTAACAGAATCCATTGAAAAATCTCTTTTATCAAATATTTGGGTTCAAATACTTGTTTGCGATGGTGTCATGACCTGACTCAAATCATGACAAATATGGGAGACGACACACAGGATAACAATGCAAAATGTATTTATTTATAACTAAATCAAACATAACATAAATGTAAATGTGGAATATGTTAGGAATAGTCAGTAAGATCAGTAATGGAGTGCATGTGTGGATGTGTGATAATGTAATGTATGTGCAAAGGCAGAACGAAGATAGAACCAAACTCAAAAAGAACCAAACAAAACCATTGTTCCCTGGGTAGGAGAGAGAGGGAGAAATGCTCTGACCAGCCTGCTTAAATACTCTATATGGCTGATTGGAGCCAGGTGTGTCGCCTCCTCCAAACACACCCCTGCAGGCTGGTCCCCTCCTCCTACACATTAACAGAGAAGGCCAAGGCCGGCTTTACACTGCCACTGAAATCTAGCCTGAATCAGATCTGAGTCACTTCAAAAGTGGAATCCGATTTTTTTTAAATAGTCTAAATCCAAACATGTCACATTCAGGTCACATGAAATCCGATTTTGAAAAACCACATCCAGTGGTAGTTTCAAATCCGATCCATATCGGATCTGAGGACATCTGACACAGTCTGAAAGCAGCAACCACATCCACCCCATTGAGTTATATGCAGGTCACATTCAAGTCACATCAAACTGGCCAACTTGGCCAAGCGTCACTTCAAGCTGCGCGAGCAGCGAGACCCGAGCGCGGCTGTAAATTACATCATTACAGAGCGCGAGTATTTACTATTTGATTACAGCCCACTGAGCACATGAGAAAAACAAAAGAGAAGAGAGAAAACACGTGAGCTAAACAGTGAAAACGAGAGAGAAGAGCGAAACACAAGAGTAAAGAAAAGAAGAGAGAAAAACAATATTAACGTGTGTTTACAAAGGTCTATTATGTCGCATTTCCTGAACGTAATCAGAACGTAATCAGCCAGCGTCGACGTAGTGACGTAACGTCATGACGACTACGTCGTTACCACGGTAACCAAAGCATACATGTCGCCACAGGGCAGCTTTGGGCTGACGCTGTCTGAATGCACAGATCAGATCTGTGTTACTTGCAAATGCAGTGTGAAAAGCAGGGACGGACTGGGACTAAAATTCAGCCCTGGCATCTTAGGCCAGACCAGCCCCCACAACCAGCGCGCGCGCGCAGATACTCTAACTCTACCGACTCATCCGGTCGAGGCACATACAAATACACAAGCTCTTAATACCACAACTTTTACAGAACAATATAAATAATAACTACACAACCCACAGGCAACTACACAATCCATAAATTGTATAAGTTAGCGTACAGTTCTCACCAACAAGGAGAGTATGAACATGACTGCATGTCAAAATGTGCATGCAATAAGAAATTTGGCTTGTTAGCTAATAAGTATATTGATCTGAGAAGTGGACACACTTGGGTTATATTATATTTTAGAAATGTGCATTTCATTGCTCAATATGCAGTAAATGCTACTGTATAGGTAGGTAGTAACAGTAAGTGTAACGGCCAAATAATGCAGTGTTTTAATAATAATTGTATAACCTGTGATAATGCTGAAAGTGAAAGGCCAATAAACAATACACAGTGACAATACTGTATGTGTAGCCTAGAACTGTACGCAGTATCTATTTTGTCTGCTTTTGATTGATTGGTTGAAGAATTTATTAGAAGTTTGCAAAAGAAAAAAGTACAGTTTCATGACAGTACAAATCACTGGTACAAGGTCAACTAAAAGGAGATTCTAGAAAGCCGAGGCTTATTTCCACAGGAACCACACTTTAAGTATCTCATATAACATTGAAAGACAGACGGATAGAACATAGTACTTTATCTAGGATAATATCAGTTTCAAAAGCATAACATCAAATATAAACATCAAATGCTGTCCTTTACAGTACACCCATGGGATGTGGGAACTAAGAAAGGTGCATGATGGCACTTCAACCCTGGTATCCTGATAAAACAAGTGAAAACATATATCTACAAGTTCACAAGTAAATGGGTCTTAAAAGCAATTTTCGGCCCACCAGCCCTCTGGCCTAGCGGCCCACCGGGCATATGCCCGGTATGCCAGATGGCCAGTCCGCCCCTGGTGAAAAGTCGGGCCAAAAGAACAAATCGGATTTGGGCGTGATTTGACTGCAGTGTAAAGCCGGCCAGTTAAGGGATGGGTCATCACAGATGGTTTCTGAAAACCTTATACCCAAACCCATACCTAACACCGTACAAAAAATCACTAACTTTTTATCACTAAGTGCACAAAATTGATGATTTCTGACCAGTTCCTCTCCAGCTATCACAAGAACGATCTTCACCAGAAGTCTTTCCAGTAGCCTCGTCAGACAGGACTCTGACATTCGCATAATGAACTTCCTCACAGACCGCAGAGTATGTTCCATTGTCAAGCGTTTCATTGTCACATTTTGCAGAGTTGCTGGCACATTTTGATCCGGCAGTCGTAAACGTGTACAGTTCAGCTGTATGTCAAGGGAGATCCTACATTCAAGCATGTCTGAACACACCTTGTCTCTGACAATGTCCATCATAAGCCGTGCCTTTTCTGGACAGAGGATATGAGCTTTGGCTAACTCAAGTTCTTCAGAACTTCTGCAGATTTTGCTAGCCAGAAGTTGGCCCAGTATGCATTGTTGGAGGTCTGGGAATTGACTTGACTCACTCTTCACAGACACCAGCTGCTCTTCTGACTCTCCTTGGGACTTGACTTTTGGCTGAGTTGCAGTACCACCTTGAAGACAAGATGGGGATTCACTTTATTAGTATACTAATTGATAATCAATATATCATGATTCATATATTGTATATTGAGAACGTGTCCAAAACCATGACTTTTCAGGAAACAGAAAATCGATCCATTGCATCCAGTGTAGTTATTATTAAATAATTAAGAAAACATTTTAGTCAAACTGTCGTTAGTACTTTTCATTGGTTAACCCATTCGTTAACCCTAACCCTAGATTAACATTATGTATATTTCTTTTGGATACTAAGAAGTGTAAAAGGAAGGAAAACAAGGGGGTCGAGTGCCATGTAGTAGCCATGTTCGATTCTGCTTTGATAACCTCTTGTCATCGGAAATAAGTTACATTGAGAGCACTGCTGCCACTGACGAGGTGGGGGGGGGGGGGGGGGGGGGGCTTCTGAGAAGTACTTGAGTAAAGGTAAAATATTTGACTTGGAAACGTACTCAAGTAAGAGTAATTAGTATCAAAAGAATAATAATACTCAAGTTAAGTAGGCTACGTACTTAACTCAGATCCTCAGAATCAGTACCGTGCTCAAGTACATCTAGCCTACTCTGTTACTGTCCACCACTGATCATAGCAAAAGAGTAAATCTAAAATCCTGGTTGATGCTACGTTGATAATTCCTTCTAAATGATATAACATTGTATTTAGAGAACCTATGCTGCAAGGACAGCATTTTCATCAGCACTAATTGTAATTAGTACAATATAGTGTACTTCATTAAGTGAGTATAACTTTCTCCCATAGTGCTAAAATTACAATGGAACTAGAATTTAAATACTATACAAGGGCTATCTTTGTAGTTGGTCTTCTTTTTTTCCATTTCCTTAAAAGTAATATTTTAGGATTTAAAAGGTTCCTACAGCGATGATATGATTGGATATGCTATAGCCTAATATGAGAACAATATACACCAACACGGCGTTCTGTCATCAGCGCGTCATAGCCGGGGGCGGAGTCAAGCGTGGGGGAAAACATTACACCAACCTCCATTAGTAGAATGGGGTTTTCCGTGTTTTTCAAATACGATTTTTTAATAGTACAGCGATGTTTTAATTAATTGCAATGTCTTACATTGATTCCTTGGTTGCCAATGGACAAAAAATTATGCATTTAAAATTAAACAGCATTGGGAGTAAATATTGTCTGATATTATTAATGACTGGTCGCATCATCAAAGACCATGGGTTATCTAGACTATCCGTCTTGTAGGCCTATTAGACACTGTTACATTTTCTATGATAAATTAAACTTATCGTATCAAAAAACGAAAAGCATTAATTAATCAATGATGGTTCTAGAGCACATTAAATGAATTCCAGTTGTCTACAGCCATTAACAGCTTGTTATCATGCTAGGATTTACACACTGACACGACGCAACACAACACAATCCTATCCTAGTTTCAAACCTGCAGAAAATACATTTAAACTGGTGTCGATCCTGCCATATATTCAAAGATCAGGTCTCTATCCTACTTGAACTCACTACGACGTGTTCTATAAACATCATTGACGACTTAACGACTGTTGTTTTTTTTATATTATAGTAGGCTAAGTTTAATTGATCATAGGCCTATATTGTAATTGTGTCTCTACTAGGTGATTAAAGACATAATGTAAACAGGTTTTGTAGCATAGAGGGAAGAGGGGGACCCACGGGTGCGTATTGTGCAACTTTGACGCATGCACGGGGGATAATCTGAGTCTGATCATTATAAACCACTTAATTACATTGATTCCTTACTGCAAATGGACCAAAAACTATCTGCAGTAGCATCGGGATTAATTATTGTCCTTATAGGACTGGTCGGATCAATGCCATGGTTATCTGACTGATTTAATCACCTGGTAAGAGACACACTTTCACATTTTCATGAACATGATCAAATACACTTATCACAATATTAAAAAACAAAGGCCATATAATTCAGCAATGATGTTCATGGAACACGGGAAGGACACAGGAGGAGGATGCCATTGTAAGTGTATATGGGAATGGGAATGGATTTAGCCTACATAATATAGCACTCACGTTTCAAATCTATTGACGACTAATGGGCCTGGCTGTTGGTTTTATATTGTGGCACGTTTAATTTAATATTAGTGTCTCTACCAGGATTGAACACTGCATGTGCAAACATGTTTTTTGTAACACAGGGAGTAGAGTAGATAAAAGTAGAAAAACAGATCTCCGATCTCATCTCATGCTTGTGTAACTTTGAGCCTCCAGAAACGACAGATCTCCATCTCAGTCAGTGCTTGTGTAATTTGCGGGGAATATATTATTCTGACTGATTACAAACCACTTGAACTCCGACTTCTATATCCTATATGCCAGCACTGCATAGATTGGCAAAAATAGATTTGGTGTAGTAGACTGAATATGTGGTCAACGTAAAGAGTAAAATTGTGTCCCGTTTTATTCCAGAGGTTTTGAAGAGGGAGGAGTAGTAGTTTAGACGAGGTGGCGAGGTAAAGTAGCTCCGTGCAGCACAGCGGTCTGTTCAATCAATCAATCAATCAATCAAGTCATTCATAATAGGCTTGTTATCTTAATAATAAGTGAACTTTACGACGGCGAGTGAACGATTGCGTTCCAGAAGTCCTTCTGATGGATTTTTCTTGGCTGTCGAGTGTTTTATCGTCCAAAAAAAACCGCTCTGAACGTGATTAAAACGATAGTATACTGTGTACGCTGTATTAACTACATGGAGAAAAGTGCATTGTTTTCCCCCACGGCAAAACCAGATGTGACGTTTATGGGCGTTCCTTTCTAGCTCCGTGTTGGTGTATAGTTTCATTTCATTAAAAAGGTTAGGGTAAGTGCATTTTTTAATATACATATATAAATAATTGTTAAATAGCTCTGTATTCTTAAAGTACTCATTGCTATAGAGTGTTTATTAAGTTAACAGTAGTCTCCCTGACCCCTGTCTCGCCAGTTGTTTATAGTAAACAACACTATAACATTAAAGCTGATATGGGTGCGCTCTCCTGATTGCCTGAAACTGGAAACCTACCTGAAAATATACTTTCTTTTTATTGAAGAGCTGGATATACACTGAGACAGATACTCCCGTTACTGAACAAACACCCTAAATAGCAATGATCACGACAAACCTTTTTTTTTTTCTTTTTTTTTTTACACTAACCCTACCTTTAATTTAAATTCATTACCTTTGGATCCTCCTGGCCAAGTGTCTGAAAGTTTCTCCACAAGATCATTCCTCGGGATCTCCCCCAGAATAGTTTTTGTGAACTGCACAGCCCCATCTGTATATGTTTGCACCAGCAGATCTGCTGTAGCCTCCCTAGTCAAACTCCCCCTAGTTTTTGAATCTTCCAGGTGTTTCTTTTTTATTTTACCATTGGAATTGTTGGAATTTACTTAATTCTTCATAATCAAGATCCTCAAGAATCTCTAATAGACAATTGTGTGCCATCACTAGAGTCAGGGTCTAAAAAAAGGGGGGAAAAAGAAACAAAAAAGGTTAGATTAGCAAAAGTCCTCAAACCTCAATATCAAAGTCAAAAAACATTAGTATGATAAACCAATCACTTGAGATTATTACATGGAATTAATTGACTATTTATCATGTCAAATTATATAACGTTTAGAAAATGTAATGTAATCTAAACATATTTGCATTGATATCTTTATTGGGAGTCCATGGCTTGTATGATTTTTTTTTTGTCAGCAATAATATTAAGAATAATACAACATTTAATCATTATAAAAATAAGAGCTAACCACTTCATAGGCCTACTTCATCTTAAATGAAGTGCTTTAGCACTCAATAGGATGTTTAACCAAATTTCAGACTATAGGCAATACTTTTTAATTGATTGAAAACTTTATTAGATATTTTCATAGAAAAACATATAGGCCCACGCCGCCTACAGTTTCATGACAGTACAGTTCAATGGTAGGCTACAAGGTCAACTAAAAGGATAAACCCCCCACAAATGGCCTAAATGTCCCATTATTTCAACAAACGCAAACGAAATGATACTTTTCTATCCAAAATGACGCCAACAAGGCCCTGCATATATAGCCTATGCCTTGCTAACTGGAGTCAAGCCATCCAACTTTGCCAAACGGGAGGTGAAGTGAGCCGACGTCCAAAGTTCGCTGCACATCATGTAGTGTAATTACCGTAGGAGCTCGCTGGGGCTGTGACGAAAGCAGGCAATGGTCCTGAAAGATACATAACGTATCTTTTGAGTCTGTTTTATCAACACAAAGCAGCTCTACATTTTACCCTATAACTCTATGGTTTTACCAAGAGGAAAGTAACTATTTATTTACTCAAGTACTTTTAATTTACCAGAGTATTTTCTTTTCTTCACAGCTTGTAGATCTGCCATTTTCAAACATTAGTAGGCCTATTTTTACTTTTTCTACTTTTTCTTTTATTCCAATACTTTTGTACTTTTACTCAAGTACATTTTGAATTTTGAACTTTTACTTGTAACAGAGTATTTCTATATTGCAGTATTTATACTTTTACTCAAGTAATGAATGTGTGTAGCCTACCACTGGTTTTACCTATAATCCAACAATAATAGTAGGCCTAATAATAATTAGGGTAATAATAATAATAATAATTAATTGGCTAATCATTGACAGCAACTTAAAAAAAATCAGTGACCTCATTTTGATTGAATAATCTATCTATCTATCTATCTATCTATCTATCTATCTATCTATCTATCTATCTATCTATCTATCTATCTATCTATCTATCTATCTATCTATCTATCTATCTATCTATCTATCTATCTATCTATCTATCTATCTATCTATCTATCTATCTAACCATTACGGCCAAGACCCTTGCAAATTAATTCTGCCCTTTGCCGCAGCGTGATTCACCCTTGCAAGGGAATTCCGTCCTTGTCCCTTTTATGCACATATATGGAGTACCCTGATGTCATAAATATTAAGCCCAAATCTGGGAATGCCCATATGGACTTATTGTGTCAATCTCATGTGGTCTATGACATCAGACATCTATGATGTGAGACATCAGTCATCTCCATATTTAGGAAAATATGGCCAGATTTTGGCCAACTTAAACAACCAACCAGGCATTGTCTGTCTGTCTGTCTGTCTGTCTGTCTGTCTGTCTGTCTGTCTGTCTGTCTGTCTGTCATTTATTACTTACAATTTCTCTGAAAAAAAAAAAAAAAAAAAAAAAAAGACTCCACAAATAGGTTTGTTCACAATTCCAATTGGAATCAACTCACATTGTCCAACTGTACATGTGATAACAATTCTTTAAGGTTTTATTGTAGAAAGTGCCTACAGGTAATACAGTAATAATATAGTAATGTAGACTTTCTATGGACTTTGAGCTTTAACCAAAAAACATCCTTCATAGGTTTGTTCACCATTCCAATTGGAATCAACTAACAATGTCCCAATGTACCTACGTAGGCAACTTTGAAGGTATATTTCTTCACTTTTCTACTGTAAAACCTTACAAAACTATTATCAGAGGTACATTGGGACATTGTTAGTTGGTTCCAATTGTAATGGTGAACAAACCTATGAAGGATGTTTTTTGGTTAAAGCTCAAAGTCCATAGAAAGTCTACATTACTATATTATTACTGTATTACCTGTAGGCACTTTCTAAAATAAAACCTTAAAAAATTGTTATCACATATACAGTTGGACAATGTGAGTTGATTCCAATTGGAATTGTGAACAAACCTATTGTGGAGTCTTTTTTTTTTTTTCATTTTATTTTCAGAGAAATTGTCTAGTAATATATGACAGCAGACAGACAGACAGACAGACAGACAGACAGACAGACAGACAGACAGACAGACAGACAGACAGACAGACAGACAGACAGACAGACAGACAGACAGACAGACAGACAGACAATGCCTGGTTGGTTGTTTAAGTTGGCCAAAATCTGGCCATATTTTCCTAAATATGGAGATGACTGATGTCTCACATCATAGATGTCTGATGTCATAGACCACATGAGATTGACACAATAAGTCCATATATGGGCATTCCCAGATTTGGGCTTAATATTTATGACATCAGGGTACTCCATATATGTGCATAAAAGGGACAAGGACGGAATTCCCTTGCAAGGGTGAATCGCGTTGCGGCAAAGGGCAGAATTAATTTGCAAGGGTCTTGGCCGTAATGGTTATAGATAGATAGATAGATAGATGTCAAATATCATGACTATTTAAATATCATGACTATTCAATCAAAATGAGGTCACTGCCTTTTTTTTTTTTTTAGTTGCTGTCAATGATTAGCCAATTAATTATTATTATTATTATTATTATTATTACCCCTATCGTTAAATCGGTCCACGAAGCCGAGGTCCTAGGGCTGGTGTACACGACAAATTTCCAAACCCCGCTGTGTGTTCCCTGGGGGCGTGAAAAATAAGGGGGTGGGCTCTACATGTCCTCTGGGACCCCATCTACGTATGGACACCACTTGTTCGCCCATCCGTCTTACGGATGCTTTTTTATTCCATTTTATTTGTTTTAGGGTCCTATCTTGCAGTTCAAGCCTATTTCCACAGGGTGGCAGGCTACTTTCCCAACCTACTGGAGGTGAACATGCAGGGGCGTCAATTGGGTATGGCAAGCTATGGCAGCTGCCATACCTTGGCTACAGGGGGGAAATAATTAAATGTACTTTTCATCGTGCCTGTTGCTAAGGTATGGCAACATGATTGGTGTCTTGCAAGACACCAGTCATGTTGCCATACCTTAGCCTTTCCTGAACTGACGCCGCTGTGAACATGTGTACACAGCCAGCATATTACTCAATGCCAAACTTTGCACACACACTCCTTGCCTGCCAATCCACAACCTCCACCCCTCCAGGGACCCCCAGGGCTTATCTCCCGATTAGGACACTTTCCAGCATAGTGACATGCAGAACAAACTGTCCATATAGTATGGTTTACATAAAAGTCAGTTGTCTTTCACACACACACACACACACACACACACACACACACACACACACACACACACACATATATATATATATATATATACACATATATATATATATATTTATATATATATATATATATATATATATATATATATATATATATATATTTCATTTATTTATTTCATAAATATTTTTCATCACAATTGGGTTTGTGGGGAGCCATCCCTGCTTCAAGCTGTCACAGCACGGCACCAACACTTCAAACTAGATAAAAAACCCAATACAGCAGATCTACAAGCACCTCACAGATCTACAAGCACCTCGCACATGCCAGGGACAGAGTAGGTTGGCCTGCATAAGCCTTGCTGTCAACACACTATACTACACCACTCAGGCCACCAAGCCAGGTGTGGTCAATTAGTGCCTTCTTTTGATCAGTGGCTTCTGCTTGATGAGTGGCACCAGTCTGTCTTTGTTCCCTGGTCAGTCAAGTTCACTGGGAGAGAATGTTTCAGATCAGTGCAAGTGTATTTGTTTTCCATTTGGACTTACTGTGTTTTGTTGGTACAGTATGCGTGCGACTAACTAATATTTCTGATAATTCCAATTTGTTTGTTGTTTAATTAGCCGGATTGTGAATGCCCTGCATTTTTCTTTCATCTTTAGAACCACACGTGTGTAACAAAACAGAGTGGTGATCATTTGGTGTGGGTGAAGAGAAGAAAAACATTTCATTAAAGGAGTAGTTCACCCCCAAAGTGACTTTTTTTCTATTGAACTCAAGTCTCCATGGCGTGAGTAATACATTGAAAAAATAAGTCATTTTGGGGGTGAACTACTCCTTGAATGTCAGTTTTGTGGTGTTTTGACTGGACACCCTGAACATATTGCCAGATAGATAGACAGACAGACAGACAGACAGACAGACAGACAGACAGACAGACAGACAGAGAATTGTAGGCCTTGCATTTATTTGACTTGGTTCCAACAGATGGCGAAAATAGCTAATCTTCAAGCTCACAATGCCTCACTGTTTGGACAAAGAGTTGAGGCGTTACATTTTGTAAAACACGGCCTTGTGAAAATAGCAGATCTACATGCTCACAACACCTCACAACGCAGGGCGGCGTGAGCATGTAGATCTGATATTTTCACAATTTCTGCCCCTAATATTTAATTTATCATTTTAAAAGTATTAAAAAGTCCTTAAATTGTCTCTTTAGAAATGTGCAGATAGCCTCTGTATACTGTTGAGTGGAAAAACAATGTTTCACATTAAGCTAAACATTTGGGACCACCCAAGATCATTTGGAGACCCCTCTAGGGGTCCCATAGTTGAACCACTGACTTATAAGGGGAGTATGGAGACCCCTCTAGGGGTCCCATAGTTGAACCACTGACTTATAAGGGGAGTATATGAGGCTGGATCCGTCTGGAACACTGCACTAGGCTCTCGCCAGCTCTGTAGCTCTCCACACTTGAACAGTTGTGTCCTTAAATTCAATTATAATAATTAACCCCTGTATATACGGGCAATAGTTTTACATGACTTTGTGTACACAGCCAATAGTTTTACATGAACATGTCTAGGCTTTAGTACTGTACTGCCTCGTATAGCCCAACAGAGCCCAGCACAGAACAGCACAGCCCACCAGAGCCCAATACAGCCCCCCAGAGCCCAACAGAGTCCAGCAAACCTAAGTCCAGCCCAGCCGAGTAGGAGTATAGACCGGGGAAAGGGGGTAGTTAGATGACTCCACCAGGCCATTACTGTCCAGATCTGGCTTGAATAGGCCAGACTAGGGTAGACAGGACTGCACCAGACAACACCAGGCTGCTCCAGCCTGGTGGGACACTCAGAGACTTTGTAAACGCCTGTGTACATTTCCCATAGATTCTATGGGACTTGAACACTTGCTCCTGCCCTTCGTGTACACAATCTGTGCCGTGTCCCCTCAGAGGGACATTGTGGGCCCCCCGACCTCACTTTGAGAACCGGCCATGGACCACTTGATAAGCCCACAGTGTCCCTCTGAGGGTCCCCCGACCTCACTTTGAGAACCGACCATGGACCACTTGATAAGCCCACAGTGTCCCTCTGAGGGTTCATGTAAAACTACTGGTGACTTTGTACACGCCTGTGTACATTTCCCATAGATTCTATGGGACTTGAACACTTGCTCCTGCCCTTCGTGTACACGGTCTGTGCCGTGTCCCCTCAGAGGGACACTGTGGGCCCCCGACCTCACTTTGAGAACCGACCATGGACCACTTGATAAGCCCACAGTGTCCCTCTGAGGGTCCCCCGACCTCACTTTGAGGACCGACCATGGACCACTTGATAAGCCCACAGTGTCCCTCTGAGGGTCCCCGACCTCACTTTGAGAACCTACCATGGACCACTTGATAAGCCCACAGTGTCCCTCTGAGGGTTCATGTAAAACTACTGGTGACTTTGTACATGCCTGTGTACATTTCCCATAGATTCTATGGGACTTGAACACTTGCTCCTGCCCTTCGTGTACACGGTCTGTGCCGTGTCCCCTCAGAGGGACACTGTGGGCCCCCCGACCTCACTTTGAGAACCGGCCATGGACCACTTGATAAGCCCACAGTGTCCCTCTGAGGGTTCATGTAAAACTTAAAACTAATGCCCGTGTACACAGTGGTTAATCGCATGTGCAAGGATCTACAGAGCTGGCTGGAGCAGCCTGGTGGAGTCTGGTGCAGTCCTGTCTACCCTGGTCTGGCCTATTCAAGACAGATCTGGACAGTAATGGCCTGGTGGAGTCATCTAACTACCCCCTTTCCCCGGTCTATACTCCTACTCGGCAGGACTGGGCTGGACTTAGGTTTGCTGGACTCTGTTGGGCTCTGGGGGGCTGTGCTGTTCTGTGCTGGGCTCTGTTGGGCTATACGAGGCAGTACAGTACTAAAGCCTAGACATGTTCATGTAAAACTATTGGCCGTGTACACAAAGTCATGTAAAACTATTGCCTGTGTACACAGTGGCTTTTTCCTTGACCTTTCGAGTTAGGAGTGTCGTAGAGACACGAGACCGGGTTTGTTGGATTCAGCGTCAAAAAGTAAGTCAGAATAAGTGTCTTTTATCCGAAAGAATGTGTAATCGTGTTGGTGGCGTGCAAATTTCGTGTCTTTTTCGCAATCATAAAGGGTTCAAAGTGTCGGAGAGACACGAAACCCATTCCATCGGATCAGGCATCCTTCAAATATGAAAAGTGTTTCCTGCGTAAAACAAACAGATTTTTTTAGATTTTTTTATTGATTTTAAGGACAAAAATCCGGGTTTCGGTGTCTTTTTCACAATCGTAAAGGGTCATGAGAACCTAAGTCCAGCCCAGCCGAGTAGGAGTATAGACCGGGGAAAGGGGGTAGTTAGATGACTCCACCAGGCCATTACTGTCCAGATCTGGCTTGAATAGGCCAGACTAGGGTAGACAGGACTGCACCAGACAACA
Organism: Nannobrachium achirus; assembly: GCF_963921795.1. NCBI lineage: Eukaryota > Metazoa > Chordata > Actinopteri > Myctophiformes > Myctophidae > Nannobrachium > Nannobrachium achirus. The sequence goes on along the minus strand of NC_137814.1, from coordinate 48,027,722 downwards.
CCAGGCTGCTCCAGCCTGGTGGGACACTCAGAGACTTTGTAAACGCCTGTGTACATTTCCCATAGATTCTATGGGACTTGAACACTTGCTCCTGCCCTTCGTGTACACAATCTGTGCCGTGTCCCCTCAGAGGGACATTGTGGGCCCCCCGACCTCACTTTGAGAACCGGCCATGGACCAGATCGGGCATGCTTCAAATATGAAACGTGTGTCCTGCCTGAAACAAAACATATTTTTTTGATTTTTTTATTCATTTTAAGGACAAAGGGCCTGTTTTGACGCCTAAAACGACCCTTTTCCTTGACCTTTCGAGTTAGGAGTGCCGTGTACACAGGATCTACAGAGCTGGCTGGAGCATGGAGCAGCCTGGTGGAGTCTGGTGCAGTCATCTAACTACCCCCCTTCCCTGGTCTATACTCCTATTGGGCAGGACTGGGCTGGACTTAGGTTTGCTGGAGTCTATTGGGCTCTGGTAGGCTGTATTGGGCTCTGGTGGGCCGTGTTGTGCTGTGATGGGCTCTGTTGGGCTACACGAGACAGTACAGTACTAAAGCCTGAACATGTTCATGTAAAACTATTGGCTGTGTACACAAAGTCATGTGAAACTATTGCCCGTATATACAGGGGTTAATTATTATAATTGAATTTAAGAACACAACTGTTCAAGTGTGGAGAGCTACAGAGCTGGCGAGAGCCTAGTGCAGTGTTCCAGACGGATCCAGCCTCATATACTCCCCTTATAAGTCAGTGGTTCAACTATGGGACCCCTAGAGGGGTCTCCATACTCCCCTTATAAGTCAGTGGTTCAACTATGGGACCCCTAGAGGGGTCTCCAAATGATCTTGGGTGGTCCCAAATGTTTAGCTTAATGTGAAACATTGTTTTTCCACTCAACAGTATACAGAGGCTATCTGCACATTTCTAAAGAGACAATTTAAGGACTTTTTAATACTTTTAAAATGATAAATTAAATATTAGGGCAGAAATTGTGAAAATATCAGATCTACATGCTCACGCCGCCCTGCGTTGTGAGGTGTTGTGAGCATGTAGATCTGCTATTTTCACAAGGCCGTGTTTTACAAAATGTAACGCCTCAACTCTTTGTCCAAACAGTGAGGCATTGTGAGCTTGAAGATTAGCTATTTTCGCCATCTGTTGGAACCAAGTCAAATAAATGCAAGGCCTACAATTCTCTGTCTGTCTGTCTGTCTGTCTGTCTGTCTGTCTGTCTGTCTGTCTGTCTGTCTATCTGGCAATATCCTCAGGGTGTCCAGTCAAAACACCACAAAACTGACATTCAAGGAGTAGTTCACCCCCAAAATGACTTATTTTTTCAATGTATTACTCACGCCATGGAGACTTGAGTTCAATAGAAAAAAAGTCACTTTGGGGGTGAACTACTCCTTTAATGAAATGTTTTTCTTCTCTTCACCCACACCAAATGATCACCACTCTGTTTTGTTACACACGTGTGGTTCTAAAGATGAAAGAAAAATGCAGGGCATTCACAATCCGGCTAATTAAACAACAAACAAATTGGAATTATCAGAAATATTAGTTAGTCGCACGCATACTGTACCAACAAAACACAGTAAGTCCAAATGGAAAACAAATACACTTGCACTGATCTGAAACATTCTCTCCCAGTGAACTTGACTGACCAGGGAACAAAGACAGACTGGTGCCACTCATCAAGCAGAAGCCACTGATCAAAAGAAGGCACTAATTGACCACACCTGGCTTGGTGGCCTGAGTGGTGTAGTATAGTGTGTTGACAGCAAGGCTTATACAGGCCAACCTACTCTGTCCCTGGCATGTGCGAGGTGCTTGTAGATCTGTGAGGTGCTTGTAGATCTGCTGTATTGGGTTTTTTAACTAGTTTGAAGTGTTGGTGCCATGCTGTGACAGCTTGAAGCAGGGATGGCTCCCCACAAACCCAATTGTGATGAAAAATATTTATGAAATAAATAAATGAAATATATATATATATATATATATATATATATATATATATATATATATATATATATGTATATATATATATATATATGTGTGTGTGTGTGTGTGTGTGTGTGTGTGTGTGTGTGTGTGTGTGTGTGTGTGTGTGTGTGTGTGAAAGACAACTGACTTTTATGTAAACCATACTATATGGACAGTTTGTTCTGCATGTCACTATGCTGGAAAGTGTCCTAATCGGGAGATAAGCCCTGGGGGTCCCTGGAGGGGTGGAGGTTGTGGATTGGCAGGCAAGGAGTGTGTGTGCAAAGTTTGGCATTGAGTAATATGCTGGCTGTGTACACATGTTCACAGCTGCGTCAGTTCAGGAAAGGCTAAGGTATGGCAACATGACTGGTGTCTTGCAAGACACCAATCATGTTGCCATACCTTAGCAACAGGCACGATGAAAAGTACATTTAATTATTTCCCCCCTGTAGCCAAGGTATGGATAAGCCCACAGTGTCCCTCTGAGGGTCCCCCGACCTCACTTTGAGAACCACCACGGACCACTTGATAAGCCCACAGTGTCCCTCTGAGGGTTCATGTAAAACTACTGGTCGTGGACACCACCTAGGGCCTGTGTACATATGGCTCTCTGCTGCCCCCCAGTAAGAAACTATAGACGGCACAGACCGTGTACACGAAGGGCAGGAGCAAGTGGTCAAGTCCCATAGAATCTATGGGAAATGTACGAAGTCGTGTACAAAGTCACCGGTTGGTCCACGAGCCATAGTTTTTTCCATTGTAGCTCCCTACAGTGTACACGAATATGATTATTACCCCCCTTATTATTATTATTATTATTATACAGTACAAGCAATGTGTGACTGTGTTCACATGAATGTGACTTAATGTGAATTGATGATGATTTAAACATTGGTCTAAATGTACATTTATGTCTTATATTGTCTCTTTACAGATATTTCTACAGGTACATTGCACTGTAACCCCCAGGAATTAAATCATTTACTATTAATTATTATGTTGTTTTGGTCCTTTAAAGTTATTTAATGAGTTCTTTGTAGGTCACAAAGCTCACAACGCCTCACAATGTTCATTGTAGGTGAACGCCTCGCGCTGCGAGGCGTTGTGAGCTTGTAGATCAGCTATTTTTGTCTAAAGTTTTCAGAATAAGGACACTAGGTTTCAAGTGGTTAATATAAAAAAGGAGAAAAAAAAGCTTCTATCACACAAAGATTTGGAGGACCCCCTGTAGTAACTCTGAGGACCCCCAAGGGGTCCAGGACCCCCTGTTGAAGACCATCCGTCCATCTCATCAGGCTTTGTCAGGGGATTTCTGACATGAATCTCATGTTGTTTCAGTGTTTTTAACATTCAGATCTTATAATGATGCTTTACAGCAGGCCAGGCTACATGTATGTCATATTACAGTCAGTAAATATGTAAATACTTCCCCTTATAAGATACATGACATCATGTCATCCCTATCATATTGTCCAGCAAGACCAGGGGTTTTCAAAGTGGGTGACGGGGCACCCTGGGGTGACAGGGGCACCCTGGGGTGACGGGGCACCCTGGGGTGCCGTGACGGCAGTCCAGGGGTGCTGCGAGATCATTTGATAATATTTGGAATATATCATTTTAACCTTGAAGTACAAAGTTATTTTCAGTCAGTTCTAACAAAATGGCTATTATCTCAACGTTTTCCTCGCAACATAATCACAAAAATATCGTTACTGACGGGCAGAAACCTTGTATCTCCAAGTTTCAAATATGTACGTCTTTTGGTAAAGACTGTCGAATAAAACTAGTGAAAACAGCAGATCTACAAGCACACAACGCCTTGCGATGCGACTCGCATCGCGAGGCGTTGTGTGCTTGTAGATCTGCTGTTTTCACTAGTTTAGTAAGATCTACAAGCACACAACGGTTGTGTGCTTGTAGATCTGCTGTTTTCACTAGTTTAGTACATTTTATAGATGCTAAATACATATAAGGTTTCCACCCGACAACGACGATATGCTATAAATATAAGGTGCTGGGAGTGAAAATTATAATGTAGGGGTGCCTCGGATTAAAAAGATATTCATGGGGTGACCTGAGACAAAAAGGTTTGGGAACCCCTGAGCAAGAGAACAATCTTTGTATTATATATTATTTATTTTTATTTAATACGTTTTACTCAAGCAAAATGAGAATAGACTTTTACTTGTAACAGAATAAGCTATTTTTTATATTGGCTGATTTTACTTGAATAAAAGGTTATTTTTTGTAAAATATTAACAACAATAAAACATGTAATTTAATGTGGGGTAAAACAATTATTTTGTAGCCTACTTTTTCCACCAGGTGAGGGCGCCACACACACACACACACACACACACACACACACACACACACACACACACACACACACACACACACACACACACACACACACCTTCTAAACGTCCTCCAGTGCTCTTGGCATGGTGCCAGACTGCACCCATCTCTCTCTGTGAGTCAAACCAGTCCAACAGCAACAGGCCAGAGACAAACACACAGAAAGACAGGACCAAACACACACAGACAAACACACAGAAACACAGGACCAAACACACAGAAAGACAGGACCAAACACACAGAGACAAACACACAGAAAGACAGGACCAAACACACAGAGACAAACACACAGAAAGACAGGACCAAACACACAGAGACAAACAAACAGAAAGACAGGACCAAACACACAGAGACAAACACACAGAAACACAGGACCAAACACACAGAGACAAACACACAGAGAGACAGGACCAAACACACAGAGACAAACACACAGAGAGACAGGACCAAACACAACACAGCTTTTCCTCCTCTCTAAGGCCTCCCAGACATGACATGGATTCTTGTAGAACCAATATTTGACTGTAAAAGTGGTTAAATTGATATGTAAAGTTATAAGCTAAACCCAAACTAAAAACTAAGCCTTTCTGTCTGTGGGTTGAGGCACATAAACTCATGTAGATTCACAGAAACGTGAAGCCAGGACATCCCTCTACATTCTAGTAAAATAGTCATTATAACACATAGGCCTGCCTACAATAGGAGGAAATATAAATCTATGTAGAAAGCTTTCTTTACTTTGTAGGGTTGTCATAGCAACACATATGAGGGCTTGTAGGAAACATGTGGTTCTACTGAATCCAGCAACACCAATTTGTCTGCTGCTGTTTGCTTCCTCTGTGACTCCTCCCAGTGGAGGCGTGGCCCTCAGGTGACTCCTCCCAGTTGAGGCCCTCAGGTGCTAGAAACACAAGGAAAAGACGGTGGAGAGTCTTGCAATGCTAGCTTGTTCAGAAACGTACTTTGTTCTCTTTAGATGCCTCTATAAAGTTATACAGCGCACACACCGAAAAGCAACACAGCAGAAAACAATGTGTGACATGTCTTCTTTTATATTCCTGAGCCGAGTGTTTTATAAAGTCTCTATCGTTCAGATTTAATTATTTTGTTCATGAGCTTTCCAGTTCTCTCATAGACTCTAATGTTATTCACTGAACTTCCAGCAGGCTCTCATAGACTCTAATGTTATTCACTGAACTTCCAGCAGGCTCTCATAGACTCTAATGTTATTCACTGAACTTCCAGCAGGCTCTCATAGACTCTAATGTTATTCACTGAACTTCCAGCAGGCTCTCATAGACTCTAATGTTATTCACTGAACTTCCAGCAGGCTCTCATAGACTCTAATGTTATTCACTGAACTTCCAGCAGGCTCTCATAGACTCTAATGTTATTCACTGAACTTACAGCCGGCTCTCATAGACTCTAATGTTATTCACTGAACTTCCAGCAGGCTCTCATAGACTCTAATGTTATTCACTGAACTTCCAGTCGGCTCTCATAGACTCTAATGTTATTCACTGAACTTCCATCAGGCTCTCATAGACTCTAATGTTATTCACTGAGCTTCCAGCAGGCTCTATAGACTCTAATGTTATTCACTGAACTTCCAGCAGGCTCTCATAGACTCTAATGTTATTCACTGAACTTACAGCCGGCTCTCATAGACTCTAATGTTATTCACTGAACTTCCGGTGTGAATTTACCACCGAGTGATGAATCTGCCGGGCAAAGGATTGCGGAGTAGAGAAAATGACGTTGGTGTCTTCTCCTTCTCATCTCTTCCTAGCTCAGGTGTGTAAGAGACCAACACAGGACTGTAGCCACACCCACTCTGACATCACACAACAAGGTAGAGACACACCCACTCTGACATCACACAACAAGGTAGAGACACACCCACTCTGACATCACACAACAAGGTAGAGACACAGCCACCATTTTGACACAACAAGCAGTAGGATAGAACCATCCCTCCCTCGCTCACTGCACTCACATGAAAGCTGCTCACTCCATTCTGAACAACAACAGGACATAATATACAGCTTAATGCAGGGTAAGTGATTTGTATTCTGTTCACTACTGTTTCATCTGGTGTGTGATAATGTTCTGTGTTTATACTTTATATTAATGTCAGTGTTTTTTTATAGATTTTATTTATTTATAAACCTACCCTCAAAACCCACTGAACCCCTTAAAGCCCAGCATCTGTGAGATCTACACAAAGCTCACAACATGAAAAGACAGAATAACAGATCTACAAGCTCACAACATGAAAAGACAGAATAACAGATCTACATAAAGCTCACAACATGAAAAGGCAGAATAACAGATCTCCAGGTTGAGTTAAAGCAGCGATCCGAGCACTCAGAAAAGTACAAAAGAAAGGAGAGGACAGGCCTAAACATGTTGCTCACAACATGAGCTTGTAGATCTGCTATTCTCTCTCTCTCTCTCTCTCCCCCTCTCCCTTTGGGAAATCTCGCTTCCGCGAACGCCCATCATTTCGACCGGAGGGTTAGCGACTCACTCCACAGAGGTTAAGGTTAGGGTGAGGGTTAGAGTCGGGTGTCGAAAAGATGACATGTAGTAACAGCGACACGCTCGCTCTCCCTCTCCCTCTCCCTCTCCCTCTCTCTCTCTCTCTCTCCCTCTCCCTCTCCCTCTCCCTCTCTCTCTCTCTCTCTGTGGTGATGTCAGCACCAAAGAATGTAGAAGAGTTAAAACAAAGACTAGTCTAATCTTAAAGCATGTAGAAGAGGTAAAACAAAGACTAGTCTAATCTTAAAGTGTTTAGAAGGTAAAACAATGTATTTTTTAAGCAAACATTTGTGACTCAAATTTGGCTTCTGGGGGATCCCTGGAACTAAATATTTTGAGATGGGGTCCGTGGCCAAATACGGTACATATCTTTTCAGGGGTCATTCTCATGAAAAAGTTTGAGCACCAAGTTTGAGCACCACTGACATAGAAACATCTATTGGACGTTTTAGTTTTTATTTAAAAAAAAATAGCAGATCTACAAGCTCGCTGTGAGCTTGTAGATATTGCTATTTTTATCTGCTATTTTTCAATAGTTTCTATGCTATTTTTATCTGCTATTTTTCAATAGTTAAAGCACAAAATAATTGTGTGGGGGCCCGCAGTGAATCCTTGTACCCAGGGCCCAGAATGTGGTGTGACACCCCTGGGTGACATCAGGGTAAAGTGTGCTTTCTTTTGGCTTCATTTGCATATTTTCATCAAGGTCGTAAGAGGCGGAGCCAAGAACATCTGGTGTAGGACAGTGGAGGGAGGGCTGAAGACCCGGCATCATCACTCCTGGACTTCTAGAGAGACGCTGGAATGAACTCCTGTGTTGCTGCCCCACATGCCAGCCGTAAAGAGCACTAAGTAAGTATGTTCCATATAACATAAAGAGTTCTAAGTAAGTATGTTCCATATAACATAAAGAGCTCTAAGTAAGTATGTTCCATATAACATAAAGAGCTCTAAGTAAGTATGTTCCATATAACATAAAGAACACTAAGTATGTTCCATATAACATAAAGAGCTCTAAGTAAGTATGTTCCATATAACATAAAGAGCACTAAGTAAGTATGTTCCATATAACATAAAGAGCTCTAAGTAAGTATGTTCCATATAACATAAAGAGCTCTAAGTATGTTCCATATAACATAAAGAGCTCTAAGTAAGTATGTTCCATATAACATAAAGAGCACTAAGTAAGTATGTTCCATATAACATAAAGAGCTCTAAGTAAGTATGTTCCATATAACATGTTTTGAAGAAAAAAAGAAAGGGAAAAGAAAATGTTCCTCCAAGTATAATCATAATATCATGTTGTAGGGGGAAGAGAGTCTCTTCTGCCCTATCCTGTAGCGTCCTAGAGCAAGGGTTCCCAAACCTTTTTGGCTTAGGGCACCCCTATACATATTGTTTTCATCCAAGGCACCCCTACATTAATATATTCCTAATTTTCACTCCCCAGCACCTTATATTTATTAATAGCATATTTTAGAGATTTTGTTGCGAGGAAAGCGAGATAATAGCCATTTTGGTTAGAACTGACTGAAAATGACTTTGTACTTCAAGTTTAAAATCATACTAAATATATTTTTAAATGTCCGAATAAATTTCAAATATCTCGCGGCAACCCTGGACTGCCGTCGCAGCACCCCAGGGTGCCCCGTCACCCCAGGGTGCCCCGTCACCCACTTTGAAAAGCCCTGTCCTAGAGAACAACGATGACTCGTCACTTCCAGCTTAGAGCAGTTTTAGACGTCACATGTTTTTCACAGTCCTGGTTGAGTTTGAGGAAGTGAAAGTGAACAGAACAGCCTCACATGAACCACTGTTGAAGAGTGCTTTCCTTCAACATCAGGCAGGGTCGGACTGGGACATAAATTCAGCCCTTGCATCCTGGACCGAACATAGAAGATCTACAAGCCCACAACGTGTCGAGGCAGCGATGCGTTGTGGGCTTCTATCAGCTGTTATATGTTTGGGTGGGACTCCTGGGCCACGGTAGCTTGTGATTGGCCAGTATTCAGTTGATAGACAAGCCAGTGGGCCAATCATGTGATGTCTCTCTGCTCTGTGGGCCGGTGCTGCTGAAGGATTGGTCCTCTCCACTTTAGTGGCCGCCCAGACCAAACATTACTGTAACTATCCTAAAATGGTGGCCCACTGGCCCACTTGTATAGTCGTGCTTATGCCCAGTATGCCAGAAGCCAAATGTCTGGACTTCATCTAAATGTGACAGGATCATAGCAGTGTTGACCACTTAATTCAGTCATTTACTGTCTTGTCAACTACGTAGGAATCATTTGTTCGGAGGTCCGACATCTTGTGTGAAACAGAAAGTGTTTTGTTGCGTCTCAGCAGTGTTGAGTCCTGTAGTTTATTGTCTGAACCTGCCTTGTCATAATAATACTGTAAATAACTATGAACCTGCAGCCTTGTCATAATAATACTGTAAATAACTATGAACCTGCCTTGTCATAATAACAACTGAGGCATACATAGTTATATCTTCACTAGAGGTTCGCGGCCCTTCGGGCCGCTCACATCTAGAGTCCACGCCCGCTTTTTTTTTTTTTTAAATAAAAAAAAATGGAAAAAACAAGTTTTGGCCTAATTGTGTTATTATTGTTACTGTAATAGGCCTGGCAATGTTTTATTTTCATTGTTTCAATGTTTTCATTTTAGCAACAGACAGACAGACAGACAGACAGACAGTCAGTCAGTCAGTCAGTCAGTCAGTCAGTCAGTCAGTCAGTCAGTCAGTCAGTCAGTCAGTCAGTCAGTCAGTCAGTCAGTCAGTCGCTGTGAACTCTAGATGTGAGTGGCCCGAAGGGCCGCGAACTTCTTGTAAGATACAGGCTCTCGGCTAGCGATTGAGTCTCGCTCTCTCTCTCTTTCTCTCCCCCTGTGCAGCGCCCCCCCCTTCCCTCTTGTAACCTGAGACTCTCTCTCTCTCTCTCTCTCTCTCTCTCTTGCTCTCTAGCGAATCAGCGGACGGCTGTGCCGTGCATTCTACCGACAGCGGAGCTAGCTATGAGTTGAAGTGGATGTAAAGGGGGCGTGTATGGCCTTCTACCGACATCGGAGCTAGCTATGAGTTGAAGTGGATGTAAAGGGGCGTGTATGGCCTTGGAAGTGGGATGCGGCTTTAAGAAAAATGTAATAGTAGATGGTGCTTTATCAGTGAAAAATGTTGGGGTATCCCCCCCACTTTTGGTGATATCCCCCCCACTTTTGCCCCGAGGAGGGGGGGACATATCCCCTCCACTTGAGCTGAATTACACAGTTGTTTTACACAGATTTCAAGGCATTTTTAAAATGAAATACACATGAATTCATTAAGTCTATATTAGATCTTTTTATTGAAGGAGTAACAGGCCAACTCCTGTTCTCCTCACCTCCTCCAAAGCCTGTACTGGCTGCCCTCCAGCTGCTGCCTTCTTTTTGTTGTTGTTGTTGTCGTCTGAATTTGCCTGGTCATAAACCATGAAAATTAAATCACTATGTTCTGTGCATGTTGACAAGTGTCAAACCAAACTATTGCCAACCGTCCCGTATTAGCCGGGACGCCCCGTATTCTGACTGAAAGAGGCGTGTCCCGTAAGGGACGTCGCTTGTCCCGGTAAAGGGACTCTGCACATAAAATATATATTTTTCTGTGCATGCGCCAGGCATCATCTGCCTGCCTTTGTGTGTGTGTGTGCTGCATGTGAAGGGCTCTAGGACCCTGGGGGTGCCTCGTCACGTACGTGCGTGCTGCACTGCTGCGTGCGTCCTTGTGTAACATGAACGGCACGCTCACTCAGATGCTGTGCGTTGTTGAATGTGAGCCAGCGCGGGCGACACAAAACTAAAGTTGCAACTAACATTTCTCTACCGAAAATAAGTAGCCTACCTGCATGTGAGATGAGGTTTGTTAGCCAAAGCTCGTTTAGCCCCAAAACTGTGGAATATTCTGAAAGAATGAGTCTCATCTGACTGCAGCAGGTGAGCTGTGTGAATGAATGAATGAATGAATGAATGAATGAATATTTTATTTTCGTGTCTGGACAATATTTGACCCATCCCACATGGGATTATCAGACACATCAAATACATACTGTACGTATAACCAACAAAACAACATTCCAGTGTGCATTCCACCAACAGCTTAAAGGAGTAGTTCACCCCCAAAATGTTTTTTTTCTATTGATTAGTCACGCCATGGAGACTAGAGTTCAATAATATTTTTAGTTTTTTGTCTTATTCCTAAGACAAAAATGTGATAACAATAGATTTACCCCCATTCGTTCCGGATGGTGACCCGTTTCGAAACGGGTCACCATCCGGAATCAATGGGGGTCAATTTACTCAAATCAAATTTTTGTCTTAGGAATGTGACAAAAACCAAATAATATTATTGAATTCTACTCTCCATGGCGTGACTAATCAATAGAAAAAAATCATTTTGGGGGTGAACTACTCCTTTAATACAAATACAGTATCTCACAGAAGTGAGTACCTTACTGAAGTGCCTCACAGGAGTGAGTACACCCCTCCCATCCCTGCAAACACTCAAACGCCTGCAGAGATGAGAGGGGTGCACCCACCCCTGCGATACACTACATCTCCATATGGCCTGCACATAACACAAAAGTCAACATTTAACTTCAACTGTAAGTCACCCTTCTCCTCCTACCCCACGCTTTAAATAGAAATTCTGCAAAAGCAAATACATGATCAAAAAGAAATGTGATTAAGGAACCATTCTCGTACTCTATTAAATTAATGATGTGTGTGTCTGTACTCTGTAGCCTAGTCTGTATGGGGGAAAATGCTATAATACTATTTATGGGTTCTTGAGAATCTTGACGACGTTGAAGAGTTCCAAGCAGATTACTTGTTCCCCCCTTTCTCTGTAGCAGTATATTGATGACCAAAACATTGTGGTTCCAAAACATTTTAGCCCAAGACCCAAAAGAGAAATAAGACATACCCAAACTAGTGAAAATAGCAGATCTACAAGCTCACAACACACAACATGGGTTTATTATTGGCTAGATATATCTGGTGTATGGTTGAAGCATTTAATTTCCTTATGATTATGGCATGTATGAGTAAGTGTAACCTGATGCAGATGTAGCCTGATGCAGATGTAAGACCTGTTGTGTTTGTAATGTATTGTGTGTTATACCATAGTCTGTCTGAGTGTCTGTGCCAAAATGCAGTTTTCTATGCATTTCAGGGGTTTTGACCCCCCTCAAAACACAAATAAGGTGTCCCTTATTTGAGTCTCTGGGAGTTGGCAACCCTAAAAGACACATGTCGGCTGCTGTCTTTTTGTTGTTGTTGTTGTTGTTGTTGTTGTCAGAATTCGCCTGGTCATAAAGTTTCATAAATCATTTTCCCCCCCGGAATTTTTTTTTTTTTTTTTTCCCTAAAAATATACTGTATTACCAGAGATCACACTAGTATTTTAAGGCAACAGTCCGCCATTCCGAAACACCGCTATACCGAAGCAGGGTTAGGGTTAGGTTTAGGGTTAGGGTTAGGGTTAGGGGTAGGGTTAGGGGTAGGGTTAGGGTTAGTTAGGGTTAGGGTTAGGGTAAGGGTTAGGGTTAGGGTTAGGGTTAGGGGTAGGGTTAGGGTTAGAAGTCAACGTTCGGAATAGCGGTGTTTCGGAATGGCGGGGTGTAACCGTATTTTAAACTGCCGGTCAGCGTGACATGGCACGATTAAAATCTACCAGACATCTAATAAAAAGACCTTTCATAGATATCTGTATGCATTAATGACAACCAGGTCCGTATAAAAGCAGCCTAACACAACCATAAGCATTATGTTTTGGATTGAACTGTTTGAACATAATGCATAGGCTATCCACAATAGACTAGTTTGCAAATCCCGCCCCATTCTGCCCTGTTACTATGATGGGACATTTTCCCTGGGCAGATTGTTTTTATAGTGGCAGTGAATGGGATTTTTTTATGTTTTCATAGCCTCATTACAGCTATATAAAGTACCAAAGGAAAAACATCTAGGTGATATTAATAAAAAGGGAAGACAAAGGTACAGTAGTTACATTGCAAAACAGGGGGTTTTCCGGAAATTATATGTTTTAATGTGTTTAATCCCAGTGGGACAGAATCACTATTGCAGATTCTTTTATAGTGGAAGTGGATGGGATTTTTTTTTTGGTTCATAGCCTCATTACAGCTATATAAAGTACCAAAAAAAACACATCTACGTGATATTAATAAAAAGGGAAGAAAAGGGTACAGTAATTACATAGCAAAACAGTAGTTTCCCCCCGAAAATATATGTTTTAATTAGTTTAATCCTCTGGATCAGAGAGAGAATAGAAATAGCAATAGAAAGCGCATTGAATCTTGGGTAGGAAGAGGAGAACTATAATCTGTTCTCCTCACATACACGTAATTCTGCCCATTTAAAATATATGTACCCAATCGTAACTAGTTAGACCATTGATAAGGTCCATGTGAACTAGTTTGTTGAAGCTTATTCATTATGATGAGCGAGATCGCCCCCTACTGCCGCGGCCGTACCAGGCGATTGCCGTGCTCCGCACTGCGGACAGTTTTTGAAAGGCTGAAGCAACATTCTCCACTGCACAAACTCCACCCCCGATAGCAAAAAGTGAATGTTTTTTCTGGTTGGCCAGTCAGGGAGTCTCAGGGACCAATCAGAAGGCTGACAAAAGGTCTATTGTGGGGCCAACTTGCACAAATACTGTACATTAATTACTGTACCCACTACCCACATTACCATTTGCGCATTGGCGTGACATGTTAAGTAATAAATTAGGATACTCACAAGTTATATTGTGGATACAAGCAGTGGATGCTGTCCCAGCGTCTGGTTTGATAGGACAGGACAGCCTTTTGGGGAAGTTGACAACATAATTGCTCCTCACGTCCTCAGATATATATTCCATTCAAGGTAACGTTTTAACGTTACCTTGACATGATTAACACCGTGTTTCATCTGACTGGATACGACCATAGGATGCGACAGACAGACCAGTGTTACGTCCATGTTTGTTGTTGCCATCTTAAAATGAGCGTGCATTGTTGTTAATTAGTGGTTCAACAATCTTGCCAACTTTACTCACAAGTGCCCTCTCGTTTGAAAGGCTCTGTGATGTATTCTAACTAATAACAACTTGTTTTGATAGTCCATCCAACAACTAAACCGCGCGCCTAGCTCGTATTACAAAGTCAAGCCGATCGGTGTGCACTGCAGCGTCACAGGCACAGCGACAGCGTGATAGAGGGGGGCCCATTGAGGGGGGCTTCCGATGGAGGGTCATTCGCATTGAGCGTCATTTATTTGGACTGAGATTTACTGGCAGTCGGAGTCCCCCCTGGCAACAGGACATAGGCAGAACTAGCACGTTAAAGGGGGCCCAAATGTGAGAGGGGGTTTTCGATGGACGATCATTTGCATTGACCATCATTTGGACTTAGACTGACGGGCAGTCGGAGGCCCCCCTGACGGCCGAGGCCCGTTTCAATTGAAACCAATGAAACATAGTTAAGGCCGCCAATGCCTCTAGAGGGCAGTAATACGCCTTGAAATGAGAACTACTCAGTGTGTACAGTATAATCGATCATATTTGCGGCTTTTTCTTGGACCTGAACACTGGAGGGGATATCCCCCCCACCCAAAAAAAGTGGAGGTGTTAATCCCCCCCGTCCCCCCCTACCCCCTGCGCGCATGCATCAACATGAAGTCATTGTAGAGGCTAAACAGACATATTTCACACATCAACATGAAGTCATTGTAGAGGCTAAACAGACATATTTCACACATCAACGCTACAACATGTTTGATGACATGTCTGGACTGGCCTGTCAGGTGTTTTCGTGCTAAAAGGAAACGTTGATCTGAGTTTGAAAAGATCAAACATTTGTTTCACAAAGTGAACAAAACAGCCTCGCCTCCCCAGGTCTGAAAACCCTCCATTTCACACAAGCAGCTTCAACCACAGTCCATGTTTCAACTGTACTTCATAAATGTCTTACTGTGTTACTGTAGGCCTTCTGTCCTCCTTAATGTGGTCCATGTGCACCACCTTTTGGACAAACTGTGCAACTACATGTTAAAGTTATTGTGTCAGAGGTAGACTGAGCACTTGGTTAGCTTTGACTCCATCACATATTTAATTCACTATTATTAATTAATACACACTGGATTTAAAATAAACCCAGTATAGAATTACAATCCCTTTGCTGTTTTTATACAATAAGCTACACAGTTTTAAATCAGATTCTCTACATTACAGTGGATATACTATAGTATGTTGAATCAATGAGGTACAATATGTTTTAAATCATATTCTCTTCATTACAACAGTGGATATACTATAGTATGTTGAATCAATGAGGTACAATATGTTTTAAATCATATTCTCTTCATTACAACAGTGGTTTTAGTAACTGGAATCATGAAGTTATTCACCTACAGTCAGTGTTTAATGTGACATGGATCCACAACAATGTAAGGAATATTGTCCTAAAATCACCCTGTGTGTGTGTGTGTGTGTGTGTGTGTGTGTGTGTGTGTGTGTGTGTGTGTGTGTGTGTGTGTGTGTGTGTGTGTGTGTGTGTGTGTGTGTGTGTGTGTGTGTGTGTGTGTGTGTGTGTGTGTGTGTGTGTGTGTGAAGGTCTCTGCTCTACCATGAGTGGCTCGGTGGAGAGAGAGGAGTTGGACCCTGCCTCTAAAGACATCCTGAGGTCGGTCTGTCTGTCTGTCTGTCATATCTATGAGACCATGTCCATACAAGGAGTTCTTTGAGCTGTCCTACTATAAATCTAGAATTATAATTTCTACTGTATTATAATGTGTTGCATTTATTGCTACCGAAGGTCGCAGTTTAGCATGAGAAACGGCACATCTCGTCTCCGTCTGTCCGTCTCCGGTTTCTGTGGATAGTGCGGCTCTATAGAGGAAAAAATAATGTCGGATCGGCGATCATACTTTAATTAGCGATTACAGCATATTGACAGCTAGTCATAGGCGGAACGGACGCATTTATATAAGTCGTCATACTAGTCATAGGCAGTAAATGAGTTAATGGGCTACTTTTGTTTTGAACTATGAACAGGTTTTGATGGTTTTATTAATGTTTATTTATGTCTGTTGACCACAGAGCAGAGTCTCCAACACCCAGCTGTGTGTCTATGAAGAGTGATCGCTCTAAAGGACTCCCTATGAACTTCAGTAATGAACCTGGACCTCCACACACAAAGTAAGATCACTTTGGAATGCCAATTGAAGTGTGTGTGTGTGTGTGTGTGTGTGTGTGTGTGTGTGTGTGTGTGTGTGTGTGTGTGTGTGTGTGTGCGTGTGCGTGTGCGTGTGTGATTGGTCACTGAAATAAATTGGTAAAATAAATGAATTAAATGATCAGGATAATTCTGAATCTCCTTGATCAGCAGTTGAAACTCTCCTTGCTCTAATTGTCTCCACCAGGCCGAAAGGCAGCATGGTCCCGAATACGTTTTACACCCTGTCCGTCTGTCTGTCTGTCTGTCTGTCCTTCTGTCTGTCTGTCCTTCTGTCTGTCAGTGATCAGATAATCTAGGGTGGTGTTGGGCTGTTCACAGATACACACAAAACCTTTTTTTTTTAATATATATTACTCCTACAATTTCTTTCCAAACATCACACATCAATCAGTACACATTATTTCCATATTTAAGTGATCAAGACGGATTTGTCAGACTTTTCATATTCCATCCTGATTGGAGAATTCTGATCATTGCTGGCCCAAAATAACCTACCTGACCATAAACTCATCCCTGCTTCATTTAGTTTTGTTTTGAGGATATGATTATGAATACAGTAAAACTAATCAAATGGTATAAGGTTTCTGTCCATAATTATATTTTGGGGATTATATATCTATAGGTCTATATATTATGAATTATACAACAAATTGATACAGAAAATACAGACTCAGTGTGCAAGATATACTTCTAATGGAACATAACAATAAACAAAAAAAATAAAAATAAAGTAAAATTTTCATCCACATGATAATTGTGGTGTATTTTCTATGATTGCAGAAGTGTTGACCACAGAGCAGAGTCTCCAACACCCAGCTGTGTGTCTATGAAGAGTGACCGCTCTAAAGGACACGTTATAAACTTCAGTAATGAACCTGGACCTCCACACACAAGGTAAGATCACTGGAATCTTGGAATGCCAATTAAACTGTGTATGCGTTCGTGTCTGTGCGAGATTGGTCACTGAAATAAATTGGTAAAATAAATAAATAAAATAATCTCACATTCCCACTAGGCAGAGGAAGAAATGCCACTTGAATATTTTCATATGAGCCTGATGGTGGCGCTATAACAGGCCGGTTTTTAACTGCACCGATCTGCGTGAAACATTGTATATGCACTCCCTAGAGGCCAAGGAAAAACCTTTGCTCTGCATTTTCCACTTTTGCCTTTATAGCGCCACCAGGAGGCCGACTTATGTAAAACACTTTTTTTATATCACTCCTTCAGATTTTATACAAATTTCAAATTGCAAACCAGTACAAATTAGATAGTCATGTGATTAAGACAGATCTGTTTAATTAGTCATTTTCCATCCTGATTGGCTAAGATTGATTAAAGTTTGCATGAGTGGCCCGTTTTGAACTAAACGCCACAAATCATGAACACAGCGTCTAATTGTTGGGAAACTTTGTACGCACAATCATTCTACGTTGAGGAACAAATGATACCAAAACAAACCACTAAAAGCACCACCAGAAGGACGAACTTTGAAAAACCTATTTTTTTAATATTACCCCTACAATTTCTTTCCAAACATCACACAAATCAGTGCACATTATTTCCATAGTATAGTGATCAAGTCGGATTTGTCAGATTTTACTGAGGGGGGATGAACCACATCATTTTATACACAAAATGTTCTACGTTCTACACCAACGGGTGAAAAAAATAATCACCACCACAAAATCACCCATTTTCCTTCGGATACGGGCGGATAAAGGCGTTTTTTTTTTAAGCTGCCATCATATTTACTTATCCTTGCTGCATTGTCCCTACTGCTTCATTTAGTTTAGTTTTGGGTAAATGAATACAGTAAAACAGCTCAGACTGGCTGTATAAGGTTTGTGTGCATAAAGATGTTTTGGGGGAAGATGAATAATACAATAAATTGATACAGAGCATACAGACTCAGTGTGTGAGATCCTTCATAATGGAACATACTGTAACAATAAACACAAAGGAAACATTTTCATCCACATGATAATTGTGGTGTATTTTGTATGATTCCAGAAGTGTTGACCACAGAGCAGAGTCTCCAACACCCAGCTGTGTGTCTATGAAGAGTGACACGTCTATGGATCATGGTCCTGTCTTCAGTAATGAACCTGGACCTCCACACACACAGTATGTCAATCCTCCTATATGTGAAGCCCCCACAGTTAGTACAGACATGAACCTGCCCACTGTACAACAGCCCTGCTAATTGGGCTCAGCCCTCTTGGCACGACGGTTTGTGTGTTGGTCTGGCGAGTGGAAGCCCCGGGTTCAATCCCCGCTTCCACGCATCACTACATGTACAACATATAACACTATAACACAGGGCTACTCAACTTAAGAAGGCTCAGGGACCACTCGGCAAAATACAAAAAGTCCAAGGGCCACAAGCTAAAAATAACGGTCCTATTTTGGAGGTTTAGACAATGGTCTTCTAACACACTACATGAGTGTTCTAAAAATTAAGGAAACACACAGAATGTCCATCTATAAGAACAAACCTCATTGAGCAAAAAGATTGTCACGAAACGATTAATGATGATATTATGAAGTTTCTTTTTTTCGAACAAAAAAATAAAAATAGCAAAAGTCGATTACGTTGTGTTCATTTTGTGATTCTGATTCTGTCTATCTGGAATATTCTCCTTTTGCACAACGTAGTTGCAAGATAGAGGGCGCCAGATCCCTTTGAGTCACACCCTACCACTACTTCCTGTTCATCCACAGAGCATTGATTCTAGTTGTTTTCTCCATCAGATTAAAGTGCTTTCTTTTCACTTTTTTCAACTTTTATTACTTGTCAAAATACATTTTATTTGTCTGCCTCATCTTTTTACCATCCCAAGTAATAAAAGTTGAAAAAAGTGAAAAGAAATCTAATTGAGAAAACAAATAGAATCAAATCCTCCACACACAGTATGTCAATCCAAAGTATCTTAATTCTCCCATAGAACATATAACACTTTATTACCCGGCTTAGTTAAATGCTTGATTCTGATTGGTCAAGCACTGAAATCAGCTGTGAATTATAGGAGTATAATGACCGCTCCGCTCTATAACGGACCGCTGCCTCATCAATGGCTCAGAACACCTGCTGCACTCAGGCTGCACTGTGTGAATTTAGTACCGTATCCAACATGTCAGCCATGTAAACAAACACACAGCAGCATTTACAACTAAATGTTGCTCTCAAGAATGTTTTTCAAAACATTTGAGGCGAGAAATAGTCGACACAGTATCAGAAAATGGATTCTATTTGATCAGCACTTCCTTGTTTTCCAAGGCGACCGTGTTGCGCTGGGAGGGACGCACATTCAGCCGTCTGTAAACAAGGAAATACTTTGTTTTGTTTTTAGTTTTGAGTCAAATTATTACTTTTATTGAGTAGCCGGGTAATAAGCGGGATAACATATGTCACCTCCGCTATTGCGTCGGTGGCATATCAACCTGTCGGTCTCCTATCACTCCATAATCACCGCTGAGCGAGATGTTATGCCTTACATAACATGATGAAGTGATCTCACGCTAATACTTATAATAATAATAATAATAATAATAAAACTTTATTTGTATAGCACCTTTCATGACATGAAATGCAGCTCAAAGTGCTTTACAGAGCATAAAATGAAGCACACGTGCTTAACAGAGAAAAAGTAAAATAGAAATAAAAAATACATAAAAAAGAGATAAGTAAAATGATTACAATAAAGCAAGAAAAAATAAAAGCATAGAACAATTTCAGAGCCGTGCGGACGTCAATAGCAGCATAGGGATTAAAAAATTTAGCTAAAAGCAAGAGTAAAGAAATAGGTCTTGAGCTGTGCTTTAAAGCTATCCACCGAGGCTGCCTGTCTTAGGTGTAGTGGTAGTTTATTCCAAGCTGTCGGTCCATAGAAGCAGAAAGCTGCTTCACCATATTTTTTATATGTCATTGTTGGCACCTCAAGTAGGTCTGCACTAGAGGACCTGAGTGGGCGGGTTGGAACATATCTATGCAGGCA
This sequence comes from Nannobrachium achirus, assembly GCF_963921795.1. NCBI lineage: Eukaryota > Metazoa > Chordata > Actinopteri > Myctophiformes > Myctophidae > Nannobrachium > Nannobrachium achirus. The sequence continues at coordinate 48,007,567 of NC_137814.1, read as the reverse complement.
GTTATAGAGGTACGAAGGTGCCAGACCATTTAGAGCTTTATAAACAAGTAAAAGAATTTTAAAATCAATCCTAAAAACAACCGGGAGCCAGTGTAGCGACGCTAAAACTGGAGTAATATGTTCTCTTATCTTAGTTTTTGTTAAAACTCTGGCTGCTGCATTTTGAACAAGTTGTAATCTGTCAGTTGTTTTCTTTGGCAGACCAGAGAGAAGTGCGTTGCAGTAATCAAGCCGAGAGAAAACAAAAGCGTGGATCAGCGTTTTTGCATCGTTCAGCGACAGATAGGCTCTAATTCGCGCAATATTTCTAAGGTGAAAGAAGGCAATCTTCGTGACATGATTAATGTGTGTATTAAAATTTAATTCAGCATCAATGATCACCCCCAGGTTCTTAACAGAGGTGTTATTTTCTTTAGCCAGGTTACCAAGTCTATTTATTATTGATTCTCTCTGGGCAGTAGAACCTATTATGAGAACTTCTGTCTTGTCCTCATTTAGCTTGAGAAAGTTCTCACTCATCCAGCATTTTATGCTGGACACGCACGTCAGCAATGGGTCTAGAGCACAGGGGTCGTCCGTAGCCACCGAAAGGTACAACTGGGTGTCATCAGCATAGAAATGGAAATTCACACCGTGAGCGGAAATAAGTTCTCCCAGCGGCAGTATATAGAGGGAGAATAATAAAGGACCAAGAATCGAGCCCTGTGGAATACCAGAGCAGATGTTGTGTTTGTTTGACTCGAAGTCAGCTAGATTAACAGAGTAGCTTCTGCCTGTCAGATAAGAGCAAAACCAGGACAGAGCTGTACCTGACAGTCCTACCCAGTGTTCGAGACGTTGTATTAGAATTGTATGGTCAATTGTGTCAAAAGCCGCCGATTGGTCCAGCAGTAGGAGAACGGACACATCTTTGTTATCAGCAGCCACCCTAAGATCATTAATAACTTTTAAAAGTGCAGTTTCTGTGCTGTGTCCTTTCCTGAAGCCGGATTGGAATTTGTTGTGCACCTTATTGTTCTGCAGAAACACATCCAATTGATGAAAGATAATTTTTTCTAGGACCTTGCCCAGAAAAGGCAAATTAGAGATGGGTCGATAATTATCCAGCACGGACGGGTCAAGGTTGGGTTTTTTGAGTAAGGGTTTAACTACAGCCGTTTTCAGTGAGTCTGGAAAGACACCTGATTGTATAGAGCTGTTTACTATTTTTAGGATATCTTCAATAACACAGTCTACAACCTCTTTAAGAAACGGCGTGGGTATTGCATCCAGCGAGCAAGAAGACGATGTCATTTGCGATATGGTTTTACGAAGTTCCTCTTCATCAATTGCACAAAATGATACTAGGCTCCCCCTAGATTTATCGATGCTTTTACACATGGCACCATTAACCGCATTTGCATTTGTGAGAGTATTATTCGTAATACCAGCTCGAATGTTAACAATTTTGTTGTCAAAGAAGGATGCAAACTCATTACACTTTGCTTTAGAGGCAGGGAGTGACTGCTTGTAGGACTGGGGGGGGTTTAAAAGGCGTTCAATGGTAGAGAATAAGACCCTAGCATTGTTCTTATTCTCATTAATAATTCCGGAAAAATAGGCCTGCCTAGCCAGACGCATGGTTTTATTATAGGTGGCTGTTGACGCCTTAAATATCTGTAGGTGGATAGTTAATTTATTTTTTCTCCAAGCTCGCTCTGCTCTGCGGCATTGTTTTTTGAGTGAACGTATATGATCGTTTATCCAGGGTGTTACTTTGGAATTATATTTCTTTTTAGTTTTCATAGGAGCCACTATATCCAGAGCTGACTCCAATTTAAGATTAAAACGTTGAACCATATCATTTACTGAGGGAATATCAGGAAGGCGGGGTGCACACGCAAGAAGGCTGGCAAACTCTTCTGCTGCCGAGGAACCGAAAAATCTCTTTTTTATAGTATATTCTCTATTGTTTTTTTCTAGATCAGAGACAGTCATATTAAAACACAGTAAATAGTGGTCTGATAAATCAGGCTTAGCGATAATCCTGTCCATAGAAATATTTAGCCCTTTAGAGATCACAAGATCAAGGGTGTGGCCTTGATTGTGGGTTGGCCCGGTAACATGCTGATCAAAATCAAGGGAATGCAGTAACTGTAAGAAACTCATAGCTGTAAGATCAGTAACAGTGTCCACATGCAAGTTAGTATCACCAGCAATAAGGGTTCTCTCATAGTCCGTGGAACAGATAGATAGAAGTTCAGATATTTCTGTAAGAAATAAGGCTTTGCTACATTTTGGTGGGCGATATATCGTAATCATTAGAACAGAGGATTGACTCTCAAATAAGTTAGCTTGATATTCAAAGGATGAAAAACTTCCAAAGGACAGGCACTTGAATTTAAAAATGTCAGAGAAAATGTATGCCAAGCCTCCGCCTCTTTTTCCTTCGCGCACTGATTGAATAAAGTGATAGTTTGGTGGGCAGGCGACGCCAAGTGCAAAAGCTCCATCGTTGCCCAGCCATGTCTCTGTTAAAAAGATTATATCTAATTTCTCTTCACAGATTATATCATTTACAGAGGAGGATTTGTTTAAAAGTGACCTGATGTTAAAAAGTGCCAGGTTTATTTTATGACATTTTACTGTACTATAGCCCCTACAGGGAATGTAAGTTAAGTTAGCTAAATTAGCAGAGCCACTGCTTATCCTGGACTCTCTATTTGAAATTACAGTAGAAATGTTGTGAGCCTGCTTAATAAAAGCGCTTGAAGGAGCATCGGGTCCAGATACGTTAGTTGCTGGGTATAATGGACCCAGCTGACATCAACGGCTAAACGTATTGTCCAGCTGGGAGGCCTGGGTCTTCTGTCGTTGTGGTCGTGGAGGGATGGGTGGGGGCGAAAACACCCAGGCCACAGATTTCTGGGGCACGGCCGGGGCAATTTCAGGCGTTTTCAGGGATGGTGGTTGTGGTGCCGGGCGTTTGTCCTGTGGTGGTTGTGCCGCCGGGCCATTGACCGTGTGTCTGGCCGGGGTCATTTTTAACGCAGTGTTAATGAGTTCATTCATTCCATTCGTGAATTCTAGAAGAGGCATTGGAGATAGGGAGAAAGAGGAGGATTGGGGTGATGGGGCGGTTGTACCCGCCCCCTCCTCTTCCTCTGTCAACTCTCCGTTGTCAGTTGCCAGTTCACTTTGCTCACTGTTCGGGCCAGCCACGGCTGAAGCAGGGAATCCACAAAACTCTTCTTCATTACTGTCCTCTTCGAACATTTCCCTGAGTGACTCCAACTCTGCATTCATTCGTCTACTCCACTCTTCAGCGGAGATGTTGTCCATATTCAGTTCCTCGTCAGGGAGGGCAGGGACAACGGTAGCTCCTCCGTTCATCATAATCAGTTCCTCGTCAGGGAGGGCAGGGACAACGGTAGCTCCTCCGTTCACCAAGGCCGTTCCCCCCTCGGCCGATGGGGGCAGTTCAGTAACCATACTGTCATGCTCGTCAGGGAGGGCAGGGACAACGGAAGCTCCTCCGTTCACTCCTCCGTTCACCAAGGCCGTTCCCCCCTCGGCCGAGGGGGGCAGTTCAGTAACCATAACACTATCTCTTGTTATGGATTCTTCGTGGGTTGCAGATAAGAGTTGTTCATCACAATCTGTTGTTTTGGATTGCTGTGTTCTGGCCAAGGCCAGAGCATGGAGAACATTCTGCAAAAATATCTTTGCTCCTAGCTTATTTAGTTGCCGTTCATCAGCAAATAGGTGTCTTCTGTCGAAGAAAAAACTGAAGTTGTCAATAAAATGCACATTTTTGTCGGTGCATGCAGCTAAAAGCCATTTGCTCAGAGAGAACAGTCTGCTGAAATTCTCGTCTGTGCCTCTCATAGGCGGTAGGGGACCGCTGATCCAAAGCTCTATGTCACTGTTCAGGAAGCTCAATGTGTTGAATAGAGCCCTGAAATTCTCCTTTAAGATTTCTGACTGTTTTTCTTCTGTGTCATATGTGCCAGTATGTAGAATCAGGGTTTTCACCGTTTGGTGTTTGTTGACAAGATCCAGAATTCTGTCTTTCATGTCAGAGACTGTGTCTTTGGGAAAACACATAACTTTTGCCTTCTTCTTTCTTATGCTTTTGACACCTTTTAAAGCAGCATCGCCCACAATCAAAATGTCAGGATCAATCACTGAGGTGGTTCTTACCCTGCTGGGTGGGACGTTCTCTCTGTCAACAGGGGGACTTCGGGGGGCTTCTAGTAGCTGTTCTGTTAGCCAGCTTGGGGAGATGCTACCCCTGTCATCCTCGGCCAGTGGCGTGAATCTGTTTGCCAGCTGCACACTCGGTGTGTGTGGAGATTGGACTGCGTTTGACTTTTTAGCAGTGTTTTTCCCCTTGGCAGTTGCCCATTTATGAAGGGGGGTCGAAGCAGCGCTGTGCCGGGGTAATTCCGGCCATTCGTCGGTGATAAGAGGGCTTTGGGAGGGTGTCCTGCCCGTCGTCCGTTCTTTCATCTTTGGCTTTGCACCAAGGGAATTCCAGGCGAGTGGTTTATCCAGTCTTTGGGTTTGTTTTAATTGGAATAATTCCGTTTCCAGTACTGCAATCCTCTGAAGCAGTTTCTGATAAACCCTTGTAGAAATGGTTGGTCCGGCCATCTTGCTAGTTAGCTAGATGCTACGTATCCAGTCACCAAGTGGCAAAAAATAGTATATTGCAGTACAGCAAAACAATCCCGGAGTTTTATAAGTATCCAAGATCCATTTGTAGTTTCTCAGAGAAAAAATAAAACATCAGTATCAGCAGAAGAATGTAAGCACAAGCGAGCCTAAGCGGGAGCAAGCAGCGATACGTCCGCACTGTAGGAGAGCAAGCAGTCAAATTCAAATTCATATAAAACATGTTCGTATTCAAATCAATTTGTTACAGTTTACAGTTTACAGTTTAAGCATTTAGCAGACGCTTTTAATCCAAAGCGACTTACAATAAGCAGATAAAACATCACAATAATAAACAATCTCTGTTATCTCTGTTATCTCTGCCAGGCTGTAGGCCAATTGTCTGTCTGTCTGTCCGTCCGTCCGTCCGTCCGTCCGTCCGTCCGTCCGTCCGTCCGTCTGTCTCTCTGCCTGTTTCTTGCCAAATATCTGCCTGCCAAATGTCTTGTGCACACTGCCAAAAGGCCAGGAAGCCAATCCCTGCATTATGTTTATATTCTCATGGTGGCGCTATACCAGCCTACTTAACATTTTAGCCTACAAGTCTTGAACCATCGGTCAAAGACTTGAAAGTGTAGCCAACCTGGCCTGGTGGAGATATGCTCTCTGTTCTACTTATTGTCATGTCATGTTGGACAGTCATGGTGTCACATGTCATTTACATGTTCTGTTCCCAGTCTGGTTCTGTACAAACATATAACACTATAACACAGGGCTACTCAACTTAAGAAGGCTCAGGGACCACTCGGCAAAATACAAAAAGTCCAAGGGCCACAAGCTAAAAATAACGGTCCTATTTTGGAGGTTTAGACAATGGTCTTCTAACACACTACATGAGTGTTCTAAAAATTAAGGAAACACACAGAATGTCCATCTATAAGAACAAACCTCATTGAGCAAAAAGATTGTCACGAAACGATTAATGATGATATTATGAAGTTTCTTTTTTTAGAACAAAAAAATAAAAATAGCAAAAGTCGATTACGTTGTGTTCATTTTGTGATTCTGATTCTGTCTATCTGGAATATTCTCCTTTTGCACAACGTAGTTGCAAGATAGAGGGCGCCAGATCCCTTTGAGTCACACCCTACCACTACTTCCTGTTCATCCACAGAGCATTGATTCTAGTTGTTTTCTCCATCAGATTAAAGTGCTTTCTTTTCACTTTTTCAACTTTTATTACTTGTCAAAATACATTTTATTTGTCTGCCTCATCTTTTTACCATCCCAAGTAATAAAAGTTGAAAAAAGTGAAAAGAAATCTAATTGAGAAAACAAATAGAATCAAATCCTCCACACACACAGTATGTCAATCCAAAGTATCTTAATTCTCCCATAGAACATATAACACTTTATTACCCGGCTTAGTTAAATGCTTGATTCTGATTGGTCAAGCACTGAAATCAGCTGTGAATTATAGGAGTATAATGACCGCTCCGCTCTATAACGGACCGCTGCCTCATCAATGGCTCAGAACACCTGCTGCACTCAGGCTGCACTGTGTGAATTTAGTACCGTATCCAACATGTCAGCCATGTAAACAAACACACAGCAGCATTTACAACTAAATGTTGCTCTCAAGAATGTTTTTCAAAACATTTGAGGCGAGAAATAGTCGACACAGTATCAGAAAATGGATTCTATTTGATCAGCACTTCCTTGTTTTCCAAGGCGACCGTGTTGCGCTGGGAGGGACGCACATTCAGCCGTCTGTAAACAAGGAAATACTTTGTTTTGTTTTTAGTTTTGAGTCAAATTATTACTTTTATTGAGTAGCCGGGTAATAAGCGGGATAACATATGTCACCTCCGCTATTGCGTCGGTGGCATATCAACCTGTCGGTCTCCTATCACTCCATAATCACCGCTGAGCGAGATGTTATGCCTTACATAACATGATGAAGTGATCTCACGCTAATACTTATAAAACATGTTCGTATTCAAATCAATTTGTTACAGTTTACAGTTTACAGTTTAAGCATTTAGCAGACGCTTTTAATCCAAAGCGACTTACAATAAGCAGATAAAACATCACAATAATAAACAATCTCTGTTATCTCTGTTATCTCTGCCAGGCTGTAGGCCAATTGTCTGTCTGTCTGTCTGTCTGTCTGTCCGTCCGTCCGTCCGTCCGTCCGTCCGTCCGTCCGTCCGTCCGTCCGTCCGTCTGTCTCTCTGCCTGTTTCTTGCCAAATATCTGCCTGCCAAATGTCTTGTGCACACTGCCAAAAGGCCAGGAAGCCAATCCCTGCATTATGTTTATATTCTCATGGTGGCGCTATACCAGCCTACTTAACATTTTAGCCTCCAAGTCTTGAACCATCGGTCAAAGACTTGAAAGTGTAGCCAACCTGGCCTGGTGGAGATATGCTCTCTGTTCTACTTATTGTCATGTCATGTTGGACAGTCATGGTGTCACATGTCATTTACATGTTCTGTTCCCAGTCTGGTTCTGTACAAACATTATGGACACAAGACATTAACTATCAGCATCCTTTATTGAAGAGCTTCTCAACCTGTGGTTCATGGACCACTAGTAGTACTTGAGCCCCCTCTGGTGGTACGCAGAGGAATCTGCCAAAAAAGAATAAAAAAAGTGTAGTGAAATATATTATAGTACTAACCCTGTTACCCTGTTAAGGTGGTTGCACACTGCTGCGTTTTTCGGGTCGAATATCGGAGTGAATTTCGGAGCACGTAAATAAAAAATCAACCTCACGTTATGTCAGTCACGTTTGCACACTGCCGCCCGTTTTGCGCACCACTCGGTCCCTTGCTCTCTCTATCTCTCTCTCTCTCTCCTTGCCCTGAAAAACGCATTTCGCAACGAAAAATGCAGCAGTGTGCAACCACCTTTACTCTGTTACCATATATATTATATTGACCCTAACCCTATGGGTACTGTAGATCAGTGGTTTTCAAACAGCGCAACTAGTGGCCAATCATAGGAGGTTTTAGTTCCGTATTGGAATCATTTTAAATCGGCAGAACTATGCCCCTGGTTTTGGTCAAAGTTGATCCCGTGCCAAAGCTCCAGCGCCCGTCCAGCAGTCTGCTGTCACCCAGGAGGATGCGTGCACGCTGCACACGGTGCACACGGTGCACGGTGCACGGTGCACGGTGCACACGCCCACGTGTGCAGTTTGTGTACAAATCACAATGTGGTGTTCAGTGGTGAAGCTGCACTACACAGACTGACTGCTTGTGTAGATATAAAATGACCTTTTCATTCACATGATAAATGTATAAACATTTGTATGATTCCAGAAGTCACAGAGCAGAGTCTCCAACACCCAGCTCTGTGTCTATGAAGAGTGACACGTCTATGGGACAACCTCTTAACTTCAGTGATCAACCTGGACCTCCACACACACAGTATGTCAATCCTCCTATACAATATACAACACTACATGACAAGGTGATCTGTCTGTCTGTCTGTCTGTCTGTCTGTCTGTCTGTCTGTCTGTCTGTCTGTCTGTCTGTCTGTCTGTCTGTCTGACTGGATGGATGTGTCTAATACAGCAAGCTATATGAGATTGACAAGAGCCAGATTTCTTGTGCACACTGCCAATAGGACAAGGAAGCCAATCCCTGCATTATGTTTATATTTTCATGGTGGCGCGAAGATATTTTTTCAAGCGTCCAAATAACTGCCAAAAATTATCAAATTATATCGGGGCACTCCTGGACTGCTGTCACAGCACCCCAGGGTGCCCCGTCACCCACTTTGAAAACCCCTGTCCTATACAATATATAACACTATACAATATACATAACAATATAACACTATATAATATATACAATTGTGCACATGAAATATGCAGTCATTTGACAGATGACAGGGGTTTTGTCAAATAGATGGCTCACCTGTCAGTAAGGACAACAATGGATATGGCTTAACCAGTCAAAACAATTGACAAATGCACAAATTATATCTTTGTAATTTATGAATGAAAGAGTTATGAATATACAATAGTTCCATGACAGAGTGGAGATTATTATTGTACATCAACACAATGCAGAGTGAACAAATACATTATGTTATATGTGGTATTATATTATATTTACACATTAAATACTATTATACAGTAATATAATGTCTTAATGTCTCCACAGAGAGAGGGAGAGGAGTGGTTGTGTTGTGACAGAGCAGGCGTCCAAGAGATCCAGAACCACAGCTGGACTGAAGACACCCAGTCACACCAGCAGTGGACACAGTAAGACTGGACACAATGTACATTAATTAACACAGTTAATCACTGAAATGTTTGAAATGACAGAAGACATTGTCAGACTAAATGTCCACAATGTGTCATCAGTATCCATGTTTAAATGATGATGCTAAACATCTTATCAACTCTGTATGAAAACCAGTGATCCGATATCTTTGCTGAAAATAGCAGATTTACAAGCTTACAGATCAGCTTGTAAGCTTGTAGATCAGCTATTTTCTGTCGAAGTTTTCCTCAGAATACGGAAGCTGGGGTTTAAGTGGTTAAATTAATAATGTGCATATACAGCTGTGTGGATGTAAAGTTATACATTCAACTGAATGTTTAAAATGTCTTCATTGTCTTCTCACAGCAGGTGTCAGTCCACAGGAGGTTCTAAAGGTTTATAAGGTCGGTTTGAACCGTCTTGATCGTGTGACATACGTCACTGAAGTGCCCTCCCTCAGCAGCATCTTCACAGAGCTCCACATCTCAGTGGGAGAGAGTGAAGGGGTTAATAACCAACATGAGGTCTGGCAGCTTGAGGTAGCTTCCAAGAAGAAGATCCTCCATGACCAACCAATCAACTGCCGTGACATCTTTAAGCCCCTCCTCCTTGGCAGAGAGACACCAATCAGAAGAGTTCTGACCAAGGGCATCGCTGGCATTGGAAAAACATTCTCTGTGCGTAAGTTGACTCTGGACTGGGCAAAGGGTTTGGCAAATCAAGATGTCATTCTCCTGGTTCCCTTCTCATTCCGAGAGCTGAACCTGGTCAGAGATGAGCAGCACAGTCTTCTCTCACTGATCCATGTTTTCCATCCAACGTTGAAGAAGGTCACAGCAGAGCAGCTCGCTGTCTGGAAGGTTGGCCTCATCTTTGATGGTCTGGATGAAAGCAGGTTTCCGTTGAAATTCGAGAATATTCGCATTGGTTCTCGTCTCTTCCAGAAGAATGCCATTGTTTCTGACGTCACAGTGACATCATCAGTGGATTTGCTGTTGACAAACCTCATCGAGGGGAATCTGCTCCCTAACGCCCTCCTCTGGATAACTACCAGACCTGCAGCAGCCAATCAGATCCCTGCTGATCGTGTTGACCTGGTGACAGAAATACGAGGCTTCACGGACCTCCAGAAGGAGCAGTTCTTCAGGAAGAGATTCAGTGATGAGAAGCTGGCCAGCAAAATCATCTCACACATGAAGACATCAAGGAGCCTCCACATCATGTGTCACATCCCAGTCTTCTGTTCCATCACCGCTACCGTTCTGGAGGACATGTTGAAGACAGACGAGAAAAAACAGCTGCCCAAGACCCAGACTGCGATGTACAGCCACTTCCTGTCGGTCCAGACAAAGAGGAAGTGGGAGAAGTATGAAGAAAGTCATGATGTGAATCAACAGCAGCTCATGGAGAAGGACAGGGAGGTTCTTCTGAAGCTGGGCAGGCTTGCGTTTGAACATCTGGAGAAAGGCAGTGTCATGTTCTACCAAGAAGACCTGGAAGAGTGTGGCCTTGATGTGAAAGAAGCCTCGCTGTACTCAGGAGTGTGCACAGAGATCTTCAAAGAAGAGACTGTTCAATCTGAGAGAAAGGTCTACAGCTTTGTTCATCTGAGCATCCAGGAGTTTATGGCTGCAGTCTACCTGTTCCACTGTTTCACACAGAAGAACATGAAGGTACTGAAGGCATTCCTGAGACAAGACTGGAAGCTGGAGGACACACTGAGGTGGCTCAGAAGAGAAAGTGACGACTGCAAGTTGAGAAGAGGAGGAGGAGGAGGAGAAGGAGAAGAAGAAGTAGAAATGTCTCTGGAAGACTTCCTGAAGAGAGTCATGGTAAAATCCCAGGAGAGTAAAAATGGCCACCTGGACCTCTTTGTCCGCTTCCTCCATGGCCTCTTACTGGAGTCCAACCAGAGTCTGTTAAAAGGCCTACTGGGTCAAACACAGAAGAGTCCAGAGAGCATCCAGAGAGTCATCAACAACCTGCAGAAGATGACCACTGAAGACCACTCTCCTGAGAGAATGATCAACATCTTCCACTGTTTGATGGAGATGAATGACCACTCAGTACTTCAGGAGATCCAACAGTACCTGAAGTCAGGGGACAGATCAAAGACAAAACTGTCTCCATCCCAGTGTTCAGCTCTGGCCTTCATGCTGCAGATGTCAGAGGATGTTCTGGAGGAGTTGGACCTGGACAAATACAACACATCAGACGCTGGGCGACTGAGACTGATCCCAGCTGTGAGGAACAGCAGAAAGGCTCGGTTAGTAGTCATGTGAATAGAAAACTTAGTAGAACAGAATCAATGTACCTTCACACCCCTACACTATAACTAGACATGATGGTTCATTTTGGTCACATATCTGACCCAGACACATCACAAAGTACACAAACATCATATAAAACATCTATCAATCCACAGAACCATAACAAGAGGCAATAATAGTTATCAATAACACACACACACACACACACACACACACACACACACACACACACACACACACACACACACACACACACACACACAAAACAAAAATGTTTATTACAAATGTAATTTAGTTTTAGTCATATTTTAATCATCTGAAGTGTTTTAGTCGACTAAATATCTTATTTAGTCGACTAAATCTACAGTTTGTCGAATAAGATGTATTGTTGGTGCCTTGATGGTGTAATGAAAATAGCAGATCTACAAGCTCACAACATGTTGTGCTGCTATTTTCATGACGTCATGTCATTTAGTTTCAGTGCAACCAAACATGAAATGACTTTTAGTATTTTAGTTCTACTGGATCTCTTCTCCACTATAGTCCCTCCCTAACAGTTTAGTCTAGCTTGTATTTGTTGACACAATTGTCAATATATTTAGTCTTTTAGTCATCATTCTTCATTTAGTTCTGATTTAGTTTTTGTCAGTGAAAAGTAGTCAACGAAAATGTTTAGTCAGTTTTAGTCAACAAAATAATACATGCACGCACGCAAGCACGGACGCAAGCACGTGCTATTTGACTTTTTTTTATGTTTTTCAAAATAGTAAATCAAGGCAAAGAAGTTTAGGGTTTAGCATGATGAAAATAGGGCTGTGTGTGTTTGTGTGTGTGTGTGCGTGCGTGCGTGCGTGCGTGTGTGCGTGCGTGCGTCTGTCTGTCTGATTGACAGTGAACTTGGTCTGATTGATCATCTCTGATTTTATATTTAATCTGTCATTACAGACTTGTTGGCTTTGGCACTGACCTCAAGAAGGAACACATGGAAGTTGTGTCTTCAGCTCTCAGCTCTAATCCATCCCATCTGAGACACCTGGACTTAAGTTCCAACCACCTGGACCTGGATCTACTCTGTGCTGCACTGAAAAGTCCTCATTGTAGACTGGAGACTCTAGGGTGAGATTAATTTACAATCATTGTTTCCATCAGTGATTTATCATGTGATTATAATATGAATACTGTGGTGAGACTATGTGAAGAGTATGAATAATGTTGATATCATAGTAACACACATTGACTGGAATAATGAGGAGGTACAGTAACTACAGTATGTACATGTTACAATTATTATTGAGATTGATTCACCCAAACACTCTTCCATTTGTTCTGTCTTTCTTTTTGTTGTTGTTTTCTTTTCTTTTTTTAATGTTGAGCCTCTGACACTTTAAGCCACATTTCCATTCAGACCAGTACAGACCAGTCAGAGACACTCAGCATTTACAGCATTGTTTGTGTCCTGTCTGTCAGTCTGTCTGTCTGTCTGTCTGTCTGTCTGTCTGTCTGTCTGTCTGTCTGTCTGTCTGTCTGTCTGTCTGTCTGTCTGTGGTGTTCAATGTAATCCACTTTACTTTTTTACAGAAGTAAAAGTATCAAACCACAGTGCATCAATACTCTGTTACTGTAAAAGTGCTGGACACAAAATATTACTTGAGTAAAAGTGTCAAATTAACAGGATCAAAATATACATAAAAGTACCAAATAGTACTCAATATGCAGAATGCCCCATTTCATGTTTTATTTTTTAAAGTTTTCAAAATGTGTCAAAATCTTTGGAAAAATAGCAGATCTGCAAGCTGACAACGCAAAGCATTGCTCCACAATGCTTTGTGAGCTTGTAGATCTGCTACTTTTGTACAGCCACAGTGTAAAATAGGTGATAAAATAACTGATTGATGTATATATTTTAATAATCTAAATCTGCTAAATAAATAGTTACTAAAGTTAAATGTATAAAATACAGTATTTGCCTCTTAAATGTAGTGCAGTAGAAGTATAAAATATACAAAGTTAAAATAACAAGTAAAGTAAAAGTACCTAAACTTGTACTTAACACCTTCTAAGCCAAGGGGAGCCCCTTAATGTTAAAACCGTACTATATCGCACATCCCCCCAGGGACTCTCAGCCACGTCGCACATTCCCGGACTTTGTCTTTAAAACCGGAATAAAAGCTTTTGATCCGAAAATCGGCGATCGTCTAACCTTCCCTAGTCACCACTCGTGCACTGATGGCTCATGCAGACCGTGCATGAAGCAGAGGTGACGTCAGCGCCTCTCCTTCTCCAAGGCACCTTCCACCCATCCGTTTACTGTCTACACACTCGAGCTCCTCCTGCAGCCATGCTTGGGGCTATGCTAGCGAAACTTTTCAGGTCTGTTCTTCAGTCACACATGGACTATTTGCGGGGACATTTACGTGAAAGGATCGCGCACGCGAAACGCACGGGGACATCGACGATCGGCCAAAACCCCCATTCTATCCCAACGGAGATCGAGAAAATCATGGTGAGTTACTGGCCTGGGGGGGAAAAAAAAAGAAAAAACAGCGGCGCTGTTCAAGATGGAGGGGCTGCGGGGTCATGTTTATAAACATAATATTATGTCTCAGATCACAATACAATAATAGAAATTTCACGGCTAATCTACCAACCCCCATTCTATTTCGGACTGCAACGTGTTAAGTACAGGAGTTGAGTAAATGTACTTAGTTCCATTCCACCACTGGTCTGTGTCGTCTCTTTCTCCAGCAGATGTCCTTCCTGTGTCTGTGACATCAGCAGTTATCAGCTTCACTTGTCTTAAACTGTCCATCAATTGACCTTTGACCTGTCTTATGTGTCTAAACTCTGTTTGCTGTATAAACTGTATGTGTATAAACTGTACGTGTATAAACTGTATGTGTATAAACTGTATGTGTATAAACTGTACGTGTATAAACTGTACGTGTATAAACTGTATGTGTATAAACTGTATGTGTATAAACTGTATGTGTATAAAGTGTGTTTTCAGTCACTTTGCTGGATCATCTGTTGTCAACCTGTTGCTGTTTCCTGTCTGTTAGCTGCATGTTGGAAGATTAAGTAAAGATTATTTAGTTCATGTTACTCCTGTCTGGTTTTCTACTCTAAAACCCAGACAGCCCATCCAGACCAGGTACTTTAATAGGTGGCTGTAAGCAGGTTCTCTATCCAGGAATAATGTATTTTATAATGTGTTTTATTTCTCATTTAGACTGATGAACTGCTGGTTGCCAGAGAGCAGCTGTGAAGTTCTGGCCTCAGCTCTCAGATCTAATCCTTCTCATTTGAGAGAATTAGACTTGAACTTCAACGTCTTGCCGGTGTCTGGACTGAAGAACTTCTCTGGACTGGAGTCTCTGCAGTGAGTAGACTTGGACTGTGTCCATGTTGGTTAGTGCAGTGATTCCCTTGTTTCATGTTCCAATGGCATAACGTCTATTGTGCTAGTCTGCCCCAACAATCCCCTCCTCCCACCCCATTTTATACAGTCATACACCTGCTGAAGATTCATGTTTATGTATATAATCTGTTGCATTAAATTAACCAGGCAAAACACACAACATATGCAGGGTTCGCTTGATTTCATTAACCCTGCATTTCTCCACATAAAGTTTATGAAGTCATCACCTCACCTCACGTTCACACACAGAAGCAAAACTGTGCTGAGAAAAAACATTGCTCCTGTGTGTGTGTGTGTGTGTGTGTGTGTGTGTGTGTGTGTGTGTGTGTGTGTGTGTGTGTGTGTGTGTGTGTGTGTGTGTGTGTGTGTGTGTGTGTGTGTGTGTGTGTGTGTGTGTGTGTGTGTGTGTGTGTGGTGGGTGGGTGGGTGTGTGTGTGTGCGTGTGCAAGTTACAGCGGCCAGGGCTGGATTAACAATAGGGCTGGTGGGGCCGTTGCCAGGGGCCCTTGGGGGAACTGGGCTGGATGGTCATTGACCATTTACTCAAATTAAATGTATAAGTTAATTAAAAATCAAATGTGTGGGCCCCTCCTCTGTTGTCTACAGGTGCTTTCTTGACCCACAGATGATCATCATGGCTTAAAATCTGAGCTGGGTGGAGCGCGTCGGGAGGGAGGGGGGGGTATTTTGGAGGGTGGGGCCTAAAAATATATCGCGGGGGTTAATCCGTCCATGCCGGTTATGTGCAGGGCAGATCTCCTCCCTTGCTCAATAAAACTTAATGTAGTCTAAATTATGTTCAGTTCTCGTCCGCCCAAAATATGAAGGAGTTCATGAATGACTGTCATTGAAGGCTTTCATACAGGGCCGGACTGGGACATAAATTCAGCCCTGGCATCTTGGCCCAGACCGGCCCACCACAACCGGCACAAACCCAACATAGAAGATCTACAAGCCCACAACGTGTGGAGGCAGCGATGCGTTGTGGGCTTGTATAGCTGTTAAATGTTTGGGTGGGACTCCTAGGACAAAGTAGCCAGTGATTGGCTGCTACTAGGCCAGTATTCAGATGATAGACAAGCCAGTGGGCCAATCATGTGATGTCTCTCTGCTCTGTGGGCCGGTGCTACTGAAGGATTGGTCCTCTCCACTTAGTGGCCGCCCAGCCCAAACATTACTGTAACTATCCTAAAATGGTAGCAAACATTACTGTAACTATCCTAAAATGGTAGCAAAACATATCTATGGTCCACTTGTATAGTCATATGCCCGCTATGTCAGAAGCCCAGTCCACCCCTGCTTTCAGGCACAACACTGCTGGAGTCCAAGTAGAGTCTCAAGTCCACTCCTCTGACAGTGAGTTTGTCTGTCCAACATAATGCTAGCAGAAACACTGTAGTGTCAGGTAGTGGAGACGTTGTGTTAGACAGTCACACATTGATGCATTGTTGTTCTACTTCCTACAGAGTGAAACATGGAGGAGAATTCTGGACTTATCCTCAACTCCTTACAAGATGTGAGTGTCTGTCTGTCTGTCTGTCTGTCTGTCTGTCTGTCTGTCTGTCTGTCTGTCTGCCTGCCTGCCTGCCTGCCTGCCTGCCTGCCTGCCTGCCTGCCTGCCTGCCTGCCTGTCTGTCTGTCTGTCTGTCTGTCTGTCTGTCTGTCTGTCTGTCTGTGTTAAGTAAGAAATTCACTCTAAAATCTCCAACTATATCTACAAGAATATGATTCCAGAACGGTGATGAGTAGATGTCCAAGCGTTTATTATTAGAAGGCAGCAACAGAGTATTCCAAGAACAGCGTCCAGCATAGTAAAAGTCAGTACAAAGAGTCACAGCACAGAGAGCCCTGAGCAGCGCGCTGTCCCCTCCACGGTGCGACAGGCAAGTAACTGTCCTAACTACAAGAATACATGGCTTAAATACATGCCCAATAAACAAATCATGGCATATACAGACAGACAGACAGCAAAGTGAGATACATGACACCCCTTTGATCAAAGTCAGGAAGAGTTACAATAGATCAAGAGAAGTTTACATCAAAAGGACTGATTGGTCTGAGCTCTTTCCAATATACACTGTAGGTGCGACCTCACGACACCTATAGGCTGCCAGACCCACAGCTGGCCGAGAGTAAATATGCATTGGACAGTGACTCACAGAAGGTGATGCTATGTCGTAATAAGGCATTATAGAGACTTTGACATTAAACAAAATGCTACATGTTTACAACAAAAACATATCATACATTTCTATTCTATCAACTCCCTCATTTTTTAAATATGTTGCATTTTTGTTATCTTAATTTGCAGGCTTAATCAGTAGCACGCAATCCGAGTTTTGGAATAGTTCATTGGTGGTTGTGGAGCTCGTCTTTTCGTGGATTTGTGCATGTTGTATTTAGTTATGTCAATTTGCATGCAGCTTTTCGTAGCATGGGGCCTGGGCCTAATGTGCGCAGGATTAGAAGAGAATATAGAATATGGAAGGGAAAAACAGATAATCGGAGAAATGGAAGGAGTATCACTCTCCATTTCTATGACTTTGTCCGTTTTTGAATGATTGGCATTGGTGGTGAGTGGTCAGAGTGGAGTGGTTATAGCAGCGGCGGCGATGGTCGTTTCTGGAACAGATTTAGCTAGGTCCTCGCTCCTTGTTGGCTCGGTCACGGTGACGATGGGTGCTGCTGCTACAATCGCCTCCTTCGCGGGATGTATCACCGTTGCGTTGACTTGCTTTGCAGAGTCCTCCTCAGCGTGCACGTTCTCAACGCTGATAATGACAGCATCTGCTTCCCCCGCTGTGATCGCGTCCTCGATGACAGCATCTCTGTCGGTGGATGCGTTCTCCTCGGCGAGACGTGGAACCGCTGGGGCAGGATCTCTTGGTAGTGTTGAAACACAGCTGATCACAGCTATCTCTGGTGATTGACGAGGAATGCGCCCTCGACGTCGGTGACGGAAAGTCAGTTTTGATTGAAGTTTGGGGCAGGCGTGCACAGTGTGCGTTGTCGCACCACAATAAAAACATAGTCCTTGTTTTCGGCGGCGCCGACACTCCTCGGTGGGCAAGCGGCGGCCCATGTCATTCTTGGAAGCATTATGCTGGGCTTCCGTCTTCGTAGCCCGGTTCTTTGAAAAGGCCGGCAAGTCACAATCAGTGACAACAGGGCGAGTTGTCCGTCCTGTTAAACGTCCTCTCAAACTTTTCTGATCCAGTCCTTTGTGTAGTTTTAACTGGAATATTTCAGCTTCAAGTACAGCGATTCTCTGCAACAGTCTTTGGTAATTAGGAGCCATGCTTGGAAGTCCTCGTTCTCCTCCTAACTATAGCAGCAAAAACAACTACATCACCTATTGTGATAGAAAAATATTAATATCCAGTCAGGGTGAAGTCAACCATTTATTGAAGAAGATTCATCAGCATCAGAGAAACAGCATACAGCATACACAGCATAGAGAGCTCTGGCCTGCTGGCCAGAGCTTTGCCCTGTTGGGCAGAACTCCTTCTGAAGTGTCATATGGGACACCTTTTATACACCAAAGTGCTCTCCCTAGACGGAGATAGAATCTAAGCATCTATACTAGTACCATACAGTTTATAATAAGGCTGACTGGTTAAGTTGCAATGACCATGTATAGTATCACTTAGTACAGGTTTTATGCTGACACAGAGGAGAAGTGGAGGTCACAGTCCATGGTTGTCAGCTGTTAGATTGACAGCAGCAGGTACATCTAAATGTAGTAGCCTAGTGAGATTTTCTTGTAGACTACATACAGTACACTTATTTGTTACACTATAAATATTACTACCACATTCCATCCTTTTTTTTTGTGAATGAATACTCTATTCATTTACATACAACAGGATATTTATAGAGTGCCAAATCAATAGACCTTTCAGACAATTACATGTTGATATAGCAATTTAAATAATTAATTCATGATTTCCACATGATAGCTATATGTTAAATAGCTATACGTCCGCGTTCCACGGCTAACACCTTTGACTTAAGGTATTACACGTCCGAGTTCTATACGGCAAACACCTTCTATCATGCAAGGTATTTCTAGTCTACCACGGTTCCCCCGTGAAGCTATAATTAAATAGCACCCTGAGTTACACAGGTACTGTTTTTTTCTTTTCTTAAACAGAACTTTTCCGCTGAGATATGAGAAAGTTAGAATTTAGTAAATGTGAATCTATATTTGTTTGTACTTTGAAACTCTGTTTTACAAAATCAAGAGCCCGCATGTACTCCCGTCTGACTCAAGCGTTTTCCTTGACAGTCACCACGTTCCCGGAGCTGCCTGACAACTCTTCAATGTTGAAACAACAGAGTTTAGACTATAAAACCAAATATTCTTACATTAGTGGCAAATGCCTTGTTGACTCATATTTTAGATCTCAACTTTTAGCTAATATTATTCCTATATAAATTACTCAGCTTCATATCAAACATATAATTGTTGTAGTCTTCATGGCGTTGTCCTCCATCTGCCCATCTTCATTTGGCTTATGGCCTGTGGTGGTTAATGTCTCTGCTTCTGTTGGATCTCCACTGGGCTGGGGGGCTCCAGTTCAGTGGCTCTCACACCGCATGTGTGTCTCCTTGGCTTCGTCCCCTCCTACTGTGGCAAAAGTCATGTTGGTGTTCGACATGGTGTCGATTTCGTCACCTCCGCTGTCAGTCTGTGTTGTTTCTTGGTGCCCGACTTGCTCTCCATGTTGGTGAATAGCAATCTGCCCTCCTTGTCACCACAGGCTGCAGTCATCACAAGATTATTGTTAATCTGTGAGGTCTCGACCTTGTAGATCTGCTTGAAAGTCAGTTCTTGCTGGTTTTGCATAGCTTGCAAGTTGCTTCTGTAGCGGTCTCCTCTTTGTTCTTCATGGTGGTGGACCTGCTTTAGGTCTGCTTTCAAAAATCTCCTTTCCAAAAATGTTCCTTCAACCCAGAGTTCTTTTGACCAAGTATCCATCTATGGTAAAGATGAAATATTGGTCCCTTCGTGGTCGCCAACTGTGATAGAAAAATATTAATATCCAGTCAGGGTGAAGTCAACCATTTATTGAAGAAGATTCATCAGCATCAGAGAAACAGCATACAGCATACACAGCATAGAGAGCTCTGGCCTGCTGGCCAGAGCTTTGCCCTGTTGGGCAGAACTCCTTCTGAAGTGTCATATGGGACACCTTTTATACACCAAAGTGCTCTCCCTAGACGGAGATAGAATCTAAGCATCTATACTAGTACCATACAGTTTATAATAAGGCTGACTGGTTAAGTTGCAATGACCATGTATAGTATCACTTAGTACAGGTTTTATGCTGACACAGAGGAGAAGTGGAGGTCACAGTCCATGGTTGTCAGCTGTTAGATTGACAGCAGCAGGTACATCTAAATGTAGTAGCCTAGTGAGATTTTCTTGTAGACTACATACAGTACACTTATTTGTTACACTATAAATATTACTACCACACTATCAATTGTCCATATTCTTTTTCTCCGGTTCGCTGGAAAACGTCAATCGGCAGTGTCCACTCTAGACAGCTCTATCCGATATATTGTTTTCCCGGAAGAAATTCACTCTAAATCTCTAAATATAACTAAAAGAATATGGTTCCAGAACGGTGATGAGCAGATGTCCAAGCGTTTATTTTTAGAAGGCAGCAACAGAGTATTCCAAGAACAGCGTCCAGCATAGCAAAAGTCTGTACAGATAGTCACAGCACAGAGAGCCCCTGAGCAGCGCGCTGTCCCCTTCCACGGTGCGACAGGCAGGTAACTGTTTCCTAACTACAAGAATACATGGCTTAAATACATGCCCAATAAACAAATCATGGCATATACAGACAGACAGACAGACAGACAGACAGACAGCAAAGTGAGATACATGACACCCCTTTGATCAAAGTCAGGAAGAGTTACAATAGATCAAGAGAAGTTTACATCAAAAGGACTGATTGGTCTGAGCTCTTTCCAATATACACTGTAGGTGCGACCTCACGACACCTATAGGCTGCCAGACCCACAGCTGGCCGAGAGTAAATATGCATTGGACAGTGACTCACAGAAGGTGATGCTATGTCGTAATAAGGCATTATAGAGACTTTGACATTAAACAAAATGCTACATGTTTACAACAAAAACATATCATACATTTCTATTCTATCAGTCTGTCTGTCTGTCTGTCTGTCTGTCTGTCTGTCTGTCTGTCTGTCTGTCTGTCTGTCTGTCTGCCTGCCTGCCTGCCTGTCTGTCTGTCTGTCTGTCTGTCTGTCTGTCTGCCTTCTGCAATGTTCAACCCCCATTTACAAAAACTCTGCTTCTGCCACACATTCTGTTAATGTCCCCAAAACACACTGGCCTTCATTTATCAACGTAGTGCAGATCACATTTTTGGCGTTCGCCATTTTAGTCAAATTGTCAGCATTTATCATCGCATCGTGATGTTGGCGTAGGGTAGGATCAGATCTCACGTCAAGTTCTGAGGAGGTGTAGGATTCATCTTACACCACTTTGTTCCATTGTAGACATGTGGAGCAGCATTGTCTAACTATCTGACACATGTATCCACTCCAAAATGTTTATCTAACACACTAATAAATAATCCCTGTGGAAATATTTTATAAAAGCATACATCATGGACATGTGCGCCGATTTTATTTCCAAATGACAAGCAATTAAAATGTAGCGATATGGAAGCAATCTAACAGTCATTCAGATAAGATTGCTGATCTGGCTCAGAACAAGGAGATAATTTTGGGGAGGGACCGGTGTGGCGCTGCTGTAATCTTTTTGTGGACCGCGAGGTCTCCAACTTATACAGTGAAGTGAGTTCTATTATTTTAGTGTAAGAACTCAAAGCACACTGTGCACGTCACCGATATTGGGTTAAATTAATATCCCAACATAATTCCATTCATGACGATGTGACTGCTGGTGTGATGTCATTCATGTAGGCTGCTAGCCTACTTTACACAATAAATGGTAATTCCACTGTCAAAAACTGCTGTTTCCACAGTTCTGGGCAGGGATGTGCTGGGCCCCTGATTCAGCCCGGGAAAAAGAGTTGGAGAGGCCCTCATTGCGCGCTATAGAGAGAGATCTCTCTCTATAGCGCTGCTGCTGCTACTCAAAGATTTGCCATTTCAGATCATGACAAGTGACAAGCCAGTGGGCCAATTACATGTGTTATATTTCATCATTGTCGGGTGGAAACCTTGTATGTCCAAAACCGTTTGTTTTCTATCTATAAACTAGTGAAAACAGCCGATCTACAAGTGCTTGTAGATCGGCCTTGTATGATGAAGCAGAGCTTTACTTTGCGAAAAAATGTACACATTTGAAACTTGGAGATACAATGTTTCTGCCCGACAGTGACGATTTACTTTGTTGGCCGCCCAGCCCCCAAAATGAAACGAAGGCCGACATTTTATTTTAATTTTTTTCCTAATGGCCTGCCTGGACCGGCCGGGAATGAACCGGCCGTTCGGGAGTTGTCTCGCTTTTCCCAATGGCCAGCACGTCCCTGCTCAAACATGTTTTATGAGAGCCTCCCATGCACCCTCCCGTGTGTGTGTGTGTGTGTGTGTGTGTGTGTGTGTGTGTGTGTGTGTGTGTGTGTGTGTGTGTGTGTGTGTGTGTGTGTGTGTGTGTGTGTGTGTGTGTGTGTGTGTGTGTGTGTGTGTGTGTGTGTGTGTGTGTGTGTGTGTGTGTGTGTGTGTGTGTGTGCGTGCGTGCGTGCGTGCGTGCGTGCGTGCGTGCGTGCGTGCGTGCGTGCGTGCGTGCGTGCGTGCGTGCATGTGTGGACCATAACGCGGACACAAAGGCAGTGAGGCGAGGCGTGCAGGGTAAACTCATGGGTAAACTCTTTCTATTGGCTCTCCTTACATTGCCAGGTCGTATTCCGCTTGTTCTTGTTGTAAAATCGGGGCGTTTTGATAATATTTAAGGGCGTGTTATTTAAATTCAGCCGGCAACGCTGGGATCAAATGTACACCAGGATAGGCTGTTTAGGATGCTTTCATAAATGCCACTTCAACGCCAATATTTGGGGGGGGGGGGAATAGGCCCCTCAAGGGACGCAGCTGGAATGTTGACCTGCTGACGATACGGAGCGCCGGGAGGAAGCACCTAAACCAAACCTTAACCCTAACCCTAAACCAAACCTTAACCTTAACCCTAAACCAAACCTTAACCCTAAACCTAACCCTAAACCAAACCTTAACCCTAACCCTAAACCAAACCTTAACCCTAACCTTAACCCTAACCTTAACCCTAACCCTAAACCAAACCCTAACCCTAACCCTAAACCAAACCTTAACCCTAACCCTAAACCAAACCTTAACCCATGTCCACTCAAACCATCACATTATTACAGATACCTGGATGACATATGGGGCACATGGGAATACACCATGGAGGAATTCCAGGATTTTATTACAATCCTAAACACACATCACAGAACAATAACAGTCAAATATGTCACAGACATGACACAAATTGATTTTTTGGACATCACTACATACAAGGGTAAATATTTTGACACAACAGGAAAACTTGACCTGAAAGTATTCTTCAAAGCTACGGATACACACGCTTTATTACATAAGAGCTCGTTCCACCCACCACACTGCTTTTCAGGAATCGTCAAGTCACAGCTACTGCGCTTTAAATGGATTTGTACCCAAAAAAAAGACTTTGAAACAGCTTGTAAAATTCTTTTCAAAGCCCTAAGGGAACGAGGCTACACAAGAACTTACCTAAGAAAGGCCTACAGCACCTTTGAGGAGGTCAAGATCAGAGACCAGAGACCCCTTTTAGCCTTAGTAACAACTTATTCCAGCCAAAGCATATTGGCCAACAAACGCCTAAAAAGCAACTTTGAAAATAGGCAGAACAATCTACTATAGGATTACAAGATAATCTCAGCCTATCGCAAAAATAAAAATTTAAAGGACTACCTGGTCCGTAGTAACTTGAAACAAAGTAACAGGGCTACAAAACCAACTCCAAGTTATTTTAGCCCACAGAAACAAATTATAAATAGATCAAAAAGAAATGTAGTTGGAATTAAACAAATTATACCCTACAACACACAAAATGTGATATACCTTATCACTTGTGACATTTGTAAACTACAGTATATTGGAGAAACGGGAAACTCCATAGCGTGTAGGCTTAACCAGCATCGCTATAATATTAATAACCATAAAGAAACACATTTACTGATTGTAAAACACTATTTAACACATGGGATCCAAGCCCTTAAGGTGTGTGGTCTAGAACACAACAGAAACTGGACTGTTGGAGAGAGGAAATTCCAAGAACAGGAATGGATTAGAAGACTAGATACTAGATACCCAGGAGGGCTAAATCTATAAAAGTTAAACACTCTACCTACACAATCCCTAACACAAAGGCCCCCAATGCCTTTGTGATTAAACAACAATGAGCCTACTTGGCCTTTGTCATGCCTAGGAGCTGGTGTGAAACACACCCGAAACCAGTAATGGCCCATCCGGCTCCCTTTGTTATGCCTAAAACAAAAGACTGGGGGATGAACACAAACTCAAACCTTGAGATTTAAATAAACTTACAGCCTCGTCCTACAACAAAGGCCAATATCAAGGTAAGATTTACAGAAATTATACTGATCATGGCGTTTATCGTGCGCTTGCCCAGGCCTTACGGCCTGGGCATAAATATAACGATTACATTCACCACGGCTTCGTAACTCGGGCTAGGGCTTCGTAACTCGGGCA